>NC_056744.1:97456163-97786163 GCF_019279795.1 Protopterus annectens | reverse complement strand
TTTCTGTTTGATTTCAGTAGACTAAGTTAATTGCTTACATTTCTGTTAAATAAGGCTTTACTTAGATTGTGTAATTTTTTACAAGAATTTTTTTATAAGTGTCTTTCTTTTACTGTTGTTCTGAAGTACCTTTTAGCTTTTTTCCTCTTTTTTAATGTCAGTCAGTTTAATTGATTTGATTAGTGTAGTGAGAATCATTATATTGTTTGTTAGTTGTATAGTTCAGTAATATTTTTTCAGTTAGTTTAGAACAAGATCCATTTTCCCAGTAATTTTATATTTGTGTATTATTTTATATTTAATTATTTTAACGTCACATTTTAAAAATAATGAATTTCATTTCTCAGGGGTAGATATATAAGGTCAGTATTATATTTGAGAAGAAAGTAAATATAAATTTGTGGGTGAGTGTGTGAAGTTATTTTTTATATTGAACTGAATGGGAACTGTAATCAATGTTCTGCTTTATTTTTCCAGTTATTTAAATTTTTATTTTTAATTAAGATTCGTTATTTATTTATTTATTTTACATTTGTTAACCGGGATAGTCCAACGGGATACATGTCCATTTTCAGTGGAGGCCCGAGGAGAAAAGCTCCAAAGAAACATTTATATACAAACAAAATATACTAACATGTTTCTACTATATACAACAAGATCATATTAATGAGCAAACATTATTAAGTCATTGACAAGAACATTTAAAAAAGATCAAAACATGTACAAACAATATTAAGGTATGTTAACTATGTAGTCACATCATGCATCTGAAAGGGGTATTGATAAGACTGTGTAGTCCTATCAAGAGACTATGTGTGTAAGGCAAGAAATACTGCAGTAGTGGAGTGGGACTGAAGTTAGTCTGGTATGGAGCAGGGACACAACCATTTGTTGTTAAGATGACTTTTGATAGATATTTTAAATTTGGTTAGAGACAATTCCAGGGTAATGGATGAAGGCAGGGAGTTCCAAATTTTGGATATGTAAGATGAGGAGAGGGAGTCACCGGCATGGTTGTGGGATCTAAGTAACTGTTAATAGTACTTTATCCATGGAGCGGAGTTGCCTAGGACAGGAGTACTGCTGAATTAAGTTTCTTAAAGACGGTGTTTTATTTGGGTGGGAGAGCAGCTTATGAGTGATGATAAGTTGATTATAGATTAGTAAATTTGGCAGTTTAAGCCAGCCCAATTGTTTTAGGTTATGACAGTGATGGGTTCTAAAAGTGCTGTTATTAGCAAATTTGGCTATTTGATTATAGCAGGTAGTCAGTTTGCTGGTTTCTGTTTCGGATAGATTGGTTAGGATTGGGGATGCATAAAGTAATGTTGAGAGGAGGTGAGTACGAGCAACCGTGGTCCTAGCAGTATGGGTCAGGAAGGACTTATGTTTGTAGAGACTACCTAGCTTTCTGTGAGTGTTTCTAATAGCTATATTTATGTGGATATCAAATTTTAAGTTATTATCAGTGGTGACGCCTAGTAGTTTTGAGTGGGATTTGGGTTTGATGGGTGTACCATTTTTAGAGAGGATATTGAAAGTGGCAGTAAGGCTGGTATATTGTGATGGGTGAAATAGCAGGAGCTTGGTCTTTTTGGGGTTAAGAATGAGGCCATTGTCAATAAGCCAATTTTCAACTGAGTTGAAATTATCTTGGGTTTTATTGTGGTGTTCTTCCAGTATTGAGGCATTGCATATTATAGTGGAATCGTCTGCGTATTGGATAAGGCTAGTGCTATTTGCAGCTGAGTGGAGGTTGTTTGTGAAAATTGAGAATAGCAAGGGACCCAGTATTGATCCCTGAGGTACCCCAAGAGTGACTGGTAAAAGTGGAGACAAGTTAATGTCCCACTGCACTGCTTGTTGCCTGTCCTTAAGATAATGTTTGAACCAGGAGACTGTTTGATTGTTGAAGCCCAGGTTTTTGAGGTGGCAGATGAGTTTATCATAGCTAACTTGGATGGGAGTTATTTTGGGTTGTGTATGTGCCTGTGTCCCCTACATGTAGTGCTTGAACTATTATTTTACTTTGTAGGAATTAACATAAATATAATGAGTTGGTTTAAGGGAAATTTAATAGCGCTGATGACACATTATGGATGCCAATAGTCCAAGTGTGTAGATAAAATTCTGATGATTCTTCAAGAGTGCAGAAAGTAGTACATTATACAGTTGCATCATAACAAATTATGTTCTAAATACTAAAGAAGATTTTACCTCAATATATTAGATCTTCACAACCATCTTTTCACTATATCTATTGATAATGTATATATTTCCTTATTAGAACTCCCATTTACTGACAACTAATGCTTCCATTTAAAAAAGAACAAAAGTAGGTCTCAGAACTGAAGTTATAAAACATCTGTATAAGCAGATAAATCATGGAAAAAAAGTAAATGGGAGATACAATTGCATAATTTAGTTTATACACAAAAGAAATAATTACTGACAACCTTTTTGCATTTCATTATATTCATAATTTAAATTCATTCAGCCTACTCTATGGAGATTTAAACATCAATGGACAGATAAATATCTTACATTCGGAAATAAGTTACAATGCACAAATACTTCTCTTTTTGATAATAACTGAGCAATATAAGCAGATGCCTCATAAAATAGTTTTGTACCACCACAAGTAGGAGTAAACAATTTACTCAAGGTAGCCCTACATGAACCAAAACTATTCATATAATACAGTCATTAACAAGGAAATAATGTTTGCATCCTCTGAGAGTTTGCCATCCATGGCTTATCTCCTCCTCTTTTGCAAACAACTTTGAGTTACAAAACACAGTTAAAATATGAGATAATGCAAAAGGAAATGCAGTAAGGGGGCTTGGGGGGAACGTATTCACCTAACAACTTTTTTGGCAGTGACCATTTTCATCTTAATGCTTTAGGTGAATATCTATAGTATCAAAATTTTCACCATTTACAGGCATACATTTTAAAGAAAAACATCCTGCCCTTAAAGATATAACCTAAATATCTTTGCTACAACATATAGTTATATAAACACTGCTTGCATTGGAATATTTGGGTGTGCTATTAGTGGTAAACCAAAAAAGAATTTATATTCAGCAATTATTTTAGAATCCTGTGTGATTTTATTTCCAACTGTATTTAGATTTATTTACATGGACTGTTGTCCTCTCACAAAACAAGCCACATGGAGTTGCTATTGTATTAGCCAAAGACTATGCAGCAAATTGGTCAATAAATAAGGAATTTATCTCTTTGATTTTAGTTTGTAGATTAAATATTTTTCCTGCAGTCTAATGTGAGTCTGCAGTATACCCTAATTAGCAGTCAAAGAACAGAAAGTATTCTTAGGAGAAATAATGTAACTAGAAATATTTAGTACCTGCATCTGCATGACTGTGGAAAATGTATATTAAAGAAGTCTCAGTTGTTTTATGGTTCATTCTTATTGTACTTTACTTGCATTGTTCTTCTCCAATGCTCAGACTTTAGTGATACGTCATTAGGCCTAGTGTCTCTTTGAATAAACGTTATCATTGTTTTGCACTGTCTCTGCTGCTAACAGCAAGGGGATGCGTTTGCACTTCTATTCCTCTAAAATGTTTCATATTTTCCACAGCTTTCCATTAACACTAGTACTTAAGAGAGGTGCTAACATAATTTGATTTAGTTCTGAGTATAAATCTCTCCACTGTTGTGATTACTGAAATAGAATCCTTATGTATTGTCAATTTTATCTGTGTATTTATTACATATGTATAGCACAGTGCCCAGTCTTTAACACTTTAAATAAAAGAAAAATGAATTGATATTACACCTCTGTCAAATTCAGCCTAAGTTACTTTCATTGACAGAAAACTGCATTAAAATTTACCTATACTAAATAGTACATGTTCTCTCATGTTTCAGTATTTATGGTGGTACTACTACTACTTTGTCTCTCTCTCTCTCTCTCTCTCTCTTTTTCCATGGTTGAATTTCAATAAAAGGAAATTATAAAATGAAAAAAGAAAAAGTTTCTATTGTACAAGAAGTCCCCAACCTCACACAGTGCCTCATTTTTAAGCTAGTATCTAGACAATATGGTAAACATATTACTAAAACATGGAAAGTCTATGAATATGTCTAGTTGTCAGTATTAATGATAATACTTTCTTGAATATCTACTTTGTCACTAAAAAGTTAAAGCTGACCCTTCTGTTCTGTTGAAAAGACATTTTAATAAATGCTCTGTTGCTACAGATATAGTTACTGAAAACTGTCATCCTTTTTTTTCAAAGTATTACATTTTTTTTCTCTTAAATACTGCTACTAATTCAGCAGCATGCCCTATAATAACTGAAAAGTACACGCTTAAGTCTGTCTTTAGGATTAAAAACAGCATGTCAGTCAGTCTGCAGTGAATTATAATATCAATTCATAGTTCATACACAGGTACTATTTAATGCACCATTCAAGAATAAGTATAGTCCCCACTACGGAAGACTGCTGAAGTCATTTGAATATTGATAGGTGGCAAGCTACCATTTGTACATAATTACAGACAATTATATTACCTTGCATTTTGAGCAAACCTTTTGAACAAATAATTTTAAACAAACTACTCAAATCAGAATAGTAGGCCATAAACAAGATCTTTGTTATCATGTTTATCCATCTAGTAAATTGGGTTTAACTAATATGGCTGAACACAGTGTGGGCTGAGACTAACAATGCTATACACTGGATCTTTTAAAGACATAGCATGATCCACATTATGGGATTATATTTGTGTTATAACAATATCAAATGTAGTTACTTTATTGCCCAAATTCAAAACAGACAAAGTGTGAGAACATTTTATAGGTTGTTTAAATAGTCTATGATTTTAAGTAGCAATCTATAGTGTTCCATTTTGGGAACACAGGCTCACAGGAACATAGGCGATTACTAGCCTATCGACCCGGAGGTCATTTTAAGCCTAGCCGTTTCATCCCAATATAATACCACAAAAATGCTAGTCAATACCCAAGATTGCATTTAATGATGACTGCCCATGTCCAGGAGGGTTGTGGGTGCTATCCCCAGTAAGAATTTATGGTGCCCCATCCACTCATCTAGGTTCCTTTTGAACAGTGTCAGAGAGGTGCTCTGTTTCACATGAATTGGTAGCCTGTTCCAAAGACATGGCAGTCACTAGGATATAAATCTGTCCCTCCAGCATGTCCTATTTAAGTCACAGGGCAATATTTAGATCCCTGGAATGGGTAGCCCTAGTCCAGTTTGATTTACAGATATGCAGCAAGTTCATTAGGTTTGGGTCTCAGATTGTTCTGTAGGGCAGGTATAAGTCTCCCCTAAGAAGTCTCTATGATGCAGAGTATAGTGACAGGGATTTTAGTCAGTCTGTCTAAGGCACATGCTGGAGCCCCTTGATCTTTTTTGTTAGAAACCTTTGAGGTCTCTTCAGTTGCTGCAGATGCTTTGTATGGTACATGCTGAATGGGGCGTTATACTTAATTATGAGCCGGATTAGTGCAGAGTATAGAGGGGTTGCAACCTCTTTTGCTCTTGAGATGATCCCTTTACTAATCAAGTGTGCTACATAGAAAGCCTTCCTTTCTACAGTAGACACATGGTGGTCAAAGTTAAGGTTGCAGTCAACTTGTGATACCAGGTTCCTTACCACTTTGTGGATACTATGGTATTGTTGTTGATTTGATAATGTGAAGGGACATTGTTTGTGTCAAAGGGAATGATGATGAATTTCTTTGCATTCAGTTTGAGACCATGACCAATATACCAGTCTCTGGTCTGTGTGAGATCCTCCTGGAGTATACTGACATCATTTGGGGATTCAGTGATTGTACCTAGTTTGCAGTTGTCTGCAAACTTGATCATCCACAACTCCTTACTTTTGATCTAAACGTCTGAGAAGTATATACCAATACCTTTCAATTTTACACCTTTCCCTGATATATAACCATCATGCTCAATGCTAATTTCCAAATTCAATGAAAATTTAAATGTAGGCAACTAGGATGCTCTACTACAGACGTTAAGGAAATTTTACTTATATAACACTGATTTCCCAGACAACTGTCTAAGTAATGGTATTATGTTTTAATATAAAAAGTGTATTCCATGTTGTTTTGATCAAAATAATAATCATTAAATTCTGCAATAACTAATCAGTGATTGAGCCAGGTTAACTATATAAAGGATTTGAAGATAACCATCTCTGATGGCCTAATATTTGAAAGTAATATACTATCCCAGGAAGTGCTGTTGAACTGTGTCTGAAAGTCTTCATTTCCTGCTGCCCATCTAGTGTCATTCCTATTTCAGGTCAGCAGTTTGGTCAATAGTATAAATTTGGTAGACAGTTTCATTATTAGACTTCATTTACAAGACTTTGTTATGTTGCAAGGATACTGCAAGTTGGTCTCATGTAACTTTGGATATGTTAAACTCTCTAAATCTCTATTATGTGCAATGTTATCATATCAGAAGTAAGATATGTTATGAAATGACTTTAGATTTTTATTAATATTAATCTTACAATAGACAATACAGTATATAGCACTAAGTAAACTGGGACCCATCTGCTTGAGTTGGTGGTAGATGAGGTAGATGTAAAAGATCCCACAACCCCTATCAAAAAGAGTAGGAGAATATTCCCTATGGCCTGGCCAAATTTCCCATAGTAGTATAAATACCACTTTGGGTCTCCCCTGAAAAAGGGGCAGCTAGACTAGTTGGTCTAGCCTGGTCAATAAATGATAAATACAAATAAAGAAATATTTGCAAGTTTGCTTAACCATAACATCAACAAAACCCAACAAGTATAATTATTTTGCTACACCAATTGCCAGAAAAGCTGTGAAATAAACTTCCAAAATACACATCTGCTCCTGTTTCATTTTAATATACATTTTAATAAATGGAAGTATAATACCATTAGTTCAGAAGCAGCTCCTAAATGATCATTAGCCTATGAGCCCTATAACTACTCTGAACTATTAACTGTGTTACCATAGTACTTCTGCCCTCAGCAGTTTTCTTCTTGACTATGAGCTCAAGAAATATATACTCCAACAGGTGTGGAAGAACAAAATCTTGAAATATTTATGTATGCTTTATTTACTGGACTATCTAAATGGACAATCCATGAAATTCCAATCAAGGTTAGGGTACAAATGTTCCATAATTAACACAAAAATGCAATCAAATTGCATAGTGCTGATATGTTTTATATATATATATAGAGAGAGAGAGAGAGAGAGAAGTGAATTATCAAGGCAGTAATAATTAAAGATGGAAGTTGTATAAATAGATTCAGTTTCACTGCATAGATGAAGGGAATCAACCAGGTAATCTCAACAACCACCTAGATATACTGTATAAAGATTTAAACAGTCTTTGCCAGCTATACTAATATATTACTATATTATACTATACTATACTATACTATACTATACTATACTAATAACTCAGGTAGAATAAAATTGGTATTTGAAACATCTGGTAACTCTGCAACTGCAAACTTTATCACCAAAAGGCCATGTTCACATTTCATATTAATATGTTCAGTAACAGCCAATAAGTCTGATGTGTGACATTTGTCATAGACATTTTGTGAACATTTAAAAATGAGGTTGTATACTGGGGAGCACAATTGTTTACAAGTGGCTGTTTTTATTCTCAAGGTAATAATATGGCAGCAGGCTTGTGTGCACTAATTGTATTGTGTTCCCACATTTATGGAATAACATTATGGATATCCACTTCCCTTTCATGTAATACCTTTCCCTATTAGACACTTCTCTTTAGAAAGTACATGACAGTTAATACAAAGGATCAAGCACCAGCCAAATGAAGCTGAGGAGAGTAGAGCCTTCATTTGCAACATTGTCTGCTAATTTAAATTTAGATAAAAGATATCTTACTATTTCCCTATTAATTTCATGGAGCAGGAAGTTTTCATGATACTCAGCGGTATATGACTGACCAGTAGTGTTAATGTCTTTGACAAAGTCAGGGAAGTAGTGCTGAAAAATATTTCAATTCCTTAGCTGTTTCACTGCTATTAATATAAAAATACAGACAGCAATAAGAATTGCCACTAGGGACATGAAGGTGGCTCACACCCTTACAGCTGCCTTCGGCTGATGAGAATTTAGTTGTCTGCCTCTAAATTCTGACTTGTTATTGTTTCTTACATTTTGCTTGCATATTTCCTATGCATTTTGTATGCATTCACAGTAGGTAGCTTACTACTCTTTTTATTTAGTTATTTGTTAGCTGGGTTGGTGGAACACCCCTGAGGTAATTTTCAGCTATGATGTAAACTCAGTGGAGGAAGAGTTTATATAGCAACATAAATTTAAAGAATAATGAATAAAAATGCATATGTCAGAAAAAAGAGATACAAAGTTCCTAGGCATAAGTATAACTGATTGACGGAGGTTGGGTACATTAAAGTGATGAACATAAAAAAAACATACCAACTAATAATAATTCAAATGATTATTTTTACTGAATCAAACAGTTAAAATATTCGCCTGCTACCACACACACATATTTGCAATTTTCATATAAAAGAATAAAGAAGAAATATATGTCTGCTTTTAATCTGCACAGCTTCAAAGCTTTAATTACTGTATCTTGATAAATTACATTTAAGCTCTGCAAACAAATGCCCCTTGAGGATGTATTGGAAAGTTGCCATTTTCTTGTCTCACTTTGAGAATACTTTCTTCTGTATAGAACTAATGTGTGATCCTTTACGTTTATTGTAATATTTTCTGTAAATTACAGTTTTGTAAGTAAACTTACCATAACAGTAGATGGTCAAATGATCACTGCTGCAGTAACTCTTGTTATGTGGGTTATATCTTGCTGAAGATATAACAGCAGGCCAGCTTCCAAAGCTTCAAGGCACCTTCAAAACTCCAAAACCTTTAGATAGCTCTAGCAGAGCTGACTAAAATGATAGGTTTGGGCACCAAGCCATTCAGAGCTTTCATACCAATAGAGAGAGGGAGGCTAAAGTCCAGGCATGGACAATGTTAGGAAAATAAAAATAAGGGTCCTCAACCTGGAAACAAAAACATACAACAATAAGAGTGATGGAGGGAGGGAACGACTACTGCAGCAGTGATCATTTGAGCATCTACTGTTATAGTACGTTTCCCTATACAACTGTACTATGTTCTTGATTAAGATCACAGCTGCAATAGCCTTATCCATATGGGTAGATTTAAAGTAACTGGGAAGAGGAAGGATGAAGGCCCACTAGCCCCTGAAAAATGGTCCAAGCAAAGCTTGCCCCAGACTTGGAGAAGGTATACAACTTATTGTGCTTTATTAAAGTGTGCATATTGGATGAAGTTGCTGCTTCTAGAAGAATCCAACCATTTCCAAAAAGCCAAAGGAAAGAAGAAAAAAGCAAGTACTGGCCACCACGTTGAACAGCTTCAAAACTTTTATTTAAAACACAATTAAAAACACAGGAATGAGTGCTTTCGGGACCAAGCCCTTCTTCAGATACAAAACTCAAATGAAACTGCAGTTTTTATATAGCTCTTCAATTACATTCAGTACAGCAGTGCTGTAATCTGGAATGGCAGGGAATGCTGCTTATGTAGTGATATACAATTTTAGGTACCACTGGACTTTTCTCATGCAGAGGCTTGCTAGAAGAATCAAGAGAATCACAGAAGTCACGAGACCCAAATGTCTTTAATATTATCTCATTCAGACAGTAGCTTAAATGGAAAAACTCAGTAATAGAGCCAGATACAAATCTACTTTTTCCTGTGAAGGAAAAGCTCTTTGTGCTGAGGTACATAGGATTCACCTCAGGAAAACAATTCTGTGAGAATGAGTCAAACAAGAATTTTGTATGTTCTTCTGGAACACCAGTTTGTGTAGGAGATCCCTCACCCAGGTGAGAGATTCCTAACAATTTTAAAAAGACTCTGTAAAGATAAGCACGTTATCTAAATAAGGAAAAATGTGAATACCTTGCAGTTTACAACAGGCTATCACAGGAGTTAAACATGTTGAGAGTACCCTTGCAGCGGTGGATAGACCAAAGGGTAGTGTAAAGAACTGATAGTGTTGTTGTTGTTGTGTCTTTCGGCTTTTCCCGGTTAGGGGTCGCCACAGCAGAACTCCGGTCCGCTAATGATTGGTAGTTGATTTTTACGTGCCGAGTTACCAGCCCTGACGCACAACCTTCAACGAAGGTACGCCCATTCACGCATGTCTCCACGCAGAAGATGCTCTAGCTGAGAATCGAAACGGACAGCGTCTTACTGTGAGACGACAATGCTACCGCAGCACCACCACCACGGGTGATCCAGATAAATAAATCCTTAAGAAATGTTGGACATCTGGTTCTATACAAACATGATGATATGCAGCTTTTAAATCTAATGTCACCAGAAAACACAAATGAGGAATGAGAGGTAACAAGTTGGGAAAGGATAACATTTTGAACTTGGGCACTATCACAAACAGATTTAGAAAGGAAAGATCCAGAACTGGTCTCCATGAATCCTCTTTCTTTGGCACAAGCAACATTCTTGAATAAAACCATTCTCCTATCTGGGAAAAAGGGGCCACTTCTATCACCCTCTGGCATAGCAGATGCTGAAGGACAGGAGGGAAAATAGGAGTTTGGTCTGGATGATGAGGAGAAATCCCTCAAAAAGGATGGAAAGACTCACACTGCAATCTGTAACCTTGGCGGATTACTTTCAAAACCCATGTATCTGAAACTATCTGTTGCCCAAGTGAGAAATTGAGGTTCAGACTTTCTGGAAGGATTAAGGGTTTGTCAGGCTCAGAAGAGGGAGGGGAGTCTTACAGATAGTCTTTCAGATTTATTAGACTGTCATTTGTTCGGGGATTCCTCCCTTCTTTTTGGAAACTTCCTGCCATTGCTCTTTAAACATTTGCTTACCAGCAGCTTGCTATGTTTGTATACTTCCTTTTTTAAAAGGTTTTACAAGGTAGCTTTAAACCCCTTAGTTAACTTGAAGAAGGAAGGCTGAAAAATCTGTGAAATTTCTTGAATCAGCTTAACTCTCTCATCACATTTTAAGGACCTGTACAGCAGATTGTCTTAATGATAATTCTCTGTCTACATGAGAATTCAAAATATCAGTTTTAACATACTTCAGACGTTTTGAGTGCACAACCAAGCAAACCTCCTTATAACCGTTCCAGTGGCAGCAGCCCCAGAAGTGTCATCAGCAGAATTATATGCATATTTTGTACAATGAGTAACCACTTGAGACACAGAAGCAAGTAAGTTACACAAAGACATCTCTTCATCAGAAGAGGAAACAGATGCTATTCCCCACGTTCTCAAAAGAAGCAACCAAAAACTTTAACACATTAGCTTGACAGTTAATTTATCCAAACCTATCAAAAGCCTTAATATCCTAGTTAGAAGGAGAGAGATCGGCATTAACCAGATGTTTAGCAGCAGCTGGGTTTACTTGAGTAATAGCTACTGGGTTTGACCTGGAATGAGTAGATAAAAACTTAAATGACCGAGGAACCTTTGCATATTATCTACTTTCTTGGGGCAGCAGGCTTAACTGTCAAGCAGGTTACTGGCTGTGACAAAAACATCCTTCAATGCTGAAAGGACTGGAGTGATTGGAGAAGATTTAGGAAAATCCATTTGGAATATGTCCTAATACTTCTTTAAGGATTGTGGAATGTCATTATGTTCCCAGTGAAACAACTTATTCATTCTGGAAATAGTTTCAGATAAAGAGTAGCCATAATATCAGAATCTGAATCAGAAACCTGAGGAAATGAAATAGAATCTGTCCCTTACAATCATTTTGATGTTCACATTCATGACCCTCTTCAGAAAATGAAGAATCCTTTTTTCACTTAACAAAAATAGAAGAACTGGAAGGGTCAAGAGCCTGAAATAAACCTTAAGCTAAGTCCAATAAATCACTCCTGTCCAAAGTGAATGAGACAGGAAAAAATATATGTCTAAGTTTTTGATTCTTTTTGACAGGAATTTCGAAAGAAGCAAACCCACGTTTGCTAGAAAAAAACATTCCCTAGGGACAGGCATAGCTGTATGGCTAGACATTCATGTATTACCTTCTGCCAGGACCAACAAAAGTGGCTTTCTTTTGCCTGCAGAGGACATGTCTAACCCCTGGTCCATGGTAGCTGTAGAGAATATACCAGAGGGAGCCACGGAAAATGATGAATGGGCTGACAAACCAGATATGGCTATAAAAGTGTCACCCATCTGCAGCTGAGGCACTTGCCTGCTGTGGTGGCAAAGATTGTTTTTTAGTCTTCTTCTTTTTGAGACTGGAAGAAGGGAGAACTAAGGAACTAGTAGGTTTTTCCATTGTTAAGTAGAAACAGATGCTCTATTCCTGGGGAAGCCTTGCAGCAGTAGTTGGTAAAACAGACAAGTAGTAAAAAAGCAATTTTTTCCACAAAAACACAGTAAAAAGTACATTAAACACTTACCCAAGCACTCCACAAAATAAAAAAAATAAGAGAAAGTAGTTTTAAATTAATTTAAACAACGTTTTTCCATAAAAATAAAAAAGTTATACTCCTGTTTAACAGTAAATAAAAGCCATGTGACAGTCAATAAAACATCTTTTCCTAGCATTAAAAATATTTCTGTCATAAAATGTGAACGTGGAAGTGTTTTCTCTCTCTCTCTGAAGGGAACATAACTGCCCAACAATGGAAAGCATTAGCTGACCATTGATCCTCAAAATCCTGCAATAGGAGCATTCTTCAATGGCAAGAAAGCTCTGAAGGGCTTAGCTTCTAACAGTCTCTTTTTAGTCAGTTCAGGTCAAGCTGACTAATGGTTTAGGAATGTGGAAGGTACCTTGAAGCTTTGGAAGTTGGCTGGCTGTTATATCTTTAATAGGATATAACCCATACAGCTAAGGCTATTGCAGTAGTGATCTTAATGTAGAACATATCTTCCTACTTTCCATATAACATGGTGTTATGTATTAGGCAGAGGTTGTATATGTATTGGAGTAGTGTAATAACAGATTCTCTGCAATGACAGATTGAACCAGGGGTGGAGACAATCTATGCATGGGGGACTTTGAATTTTTAGGTGTTCATGAAGAGGCTGTATTTCTTTGCTTTTAATGTGTTCATAGGTTCATAGGTTCATAGGTTCATACTAGGCTATCTGCCCAAGGGCATTTATAAGCCTAGACCAAAGTTATGTGGCTTTCGCCACCCCTTTAGTTTGGATAAAAACTATGCCTATTATTTTGCTGTGCCTCTGTCAAGCAGTGACACTGAAGTAATCCCTGGGGTATATCTGCGATCTCCCATCCATTGGTCAAGATTCCTCTTGAACAAGGCCATCGAGGTGCTCTGCCTCACATGTACCGGGATTTTGTTCCACAGCATAGGGAGTCTCTGGGTGATGAATCTGTCCCTCCAGCATGTTCTATTTATAACCGTGTTGAGGTTTAAGTCTCCCGCCCTTGTGGTTCTGAGGGATCTAGATTTTTTGAGGTGAAGCATATTCATCAAATCTGGGTTTGACATGGCCTTATATGTCAGGCACAGGTCACCTCTGAGCAAGCGGTATGAGACTGAATAGAGCTGGAGTTCTTTCAGTCGGGCAGCATAAGACATATTTTTGAGACCCTTTATCCTTTTGGTGAGGAACTTTTAGGGCCTTTCAAGCTGCAGCAGGTGTCAGGTCAGATACATGCCGAACGGGGCATTGTACTCAATCATAGGTCTAATGAGTGATGAGTACAGGGGGACGATGACCTTCCTTGATCTAGATGTGAACCCCTTCATGATCAGGTGGGCAATATAGAAGGTTTTCCTAACTACTTTAGCAACATGAGTGTCAAACGAAAGGCTACTGTCAACCTGGGTCCCCAGATCCCTGATGACTTCTTCTGTGCTCAGTGGATTGCCACCTATATGGTAGCTAGGGGTAACCTTGTTTTTCCCAAAAGGTATGACTATGCATTTCTTGGCGTTTAACTTTAGGCCATGGCTCTGGCACCAGTTATCCGTTTCTGTGAGGCCCTTCTGAAGGATATCTGTGTCAGATGTGTTTTCGACTATGGCGCCCAGTTTGCAGTCATCTGCAAACTTTGTCAGCCATAACCCTCCTGTGTTTGCTTGTACTTCAGAAAAGTAGATGCCGAACAAGAGTGGACCCAGGACTGAGCCCTGTGGGACACCACTAGTGACAGGCTTTGAGTCTGACATGGCTCCAGCAACTCTGACCCTGTGGGTTCTGTCACTTAGCCAGTTTGCAACCCATCTTGTGATGTATGGGTTTACATTCAAGCTGATGAGTTTTTCGATGATACCTGAGTGGGGTATTGTGTCGAAGGCCTTTGCCAGGTCAAGGTAGGCTGTATGGACTGCCTTTCCCTCATCAATGGCCTTGGTGACTGCCTCGAAAAAGTCAACCAAGTTTAAGAGGCAGGATCTGCCCTTGACAAAGCCAAACTGGGTTCGATCCAAAGTCTGCAAGTTCCCTATGTCTTTATTTATGAGTTCCATTATGATCCTCTCCATGACTTTGCAGATAAGGCTTGTCAAGCTAATGGGGCGGTAATTTCCAGGGTCGGTGGAGGCACCGCCCTTATGAAGTGGGACCACAGTCGCGGTGCGCCACTCCTTGGGTACGTATCCTGAGGTGAGGCTAAGATTAAACAGCTGTCCTAATTGTGGGTTTAATTCCTCATTGAGTTCATGAAGCACACAGCCGGGGACACCATCCGGTCCCATGGATGCTGTGTTTTTTGCCTTAGTGAGAGCAGTTCTCACCTGGGCATTTGAGATGTTTGGGGGGCTACAATCCTCTGGTATAGATATCTCACCTTTTTGGGGGGGGGAGTTTGCACTGAACCTGTCAGCCAGTATGTTGGCAATGTGTAAAGGTTCAGTAATTTTCACATCATTTTGAACTAATTCTGAGCATATCTGGGAGTTTCCTCCTAGGTTTCTAACATAGCTAAAGAAGGCCTTATGATTGTCTTTTGAGTCCTTGGCGATTTTTCTCTCAAAATTTGCCTTGGATGATTTTATGAGGGCTCTTAGTTTTTTACTTATGATGATCAAAGGTGTCTTACCTTTCAAGATTTTGCTCTATCTTGTAGTAGCTTCCTCCTTTTGTTGTAGAGCTTGTTTATGGCTGGGGTCCACCAGACTGGACACTTGCCTTTGGTACAGAGAGTCTTAGTTTTGTTTGGGATAGCCTGATCCATGCAGTCCTGTAGGTGCTGGTAGAAGGCATTTGTAAGTGATTCAGCAGTTTGAGTAATGTTTACCACTGGTTCAGGGGCCTTAAAGGAGACCACACTAGTTTTTAGAGGTGTGAAGTCGGCTTTTGAGAAGTTTTTCACTGTGGTCTGTTTTGTTTCGGTGGGGCGGATGAGGACCTCCAGCGAGATTAGTTTATGATCTGATCTCACCAGTGAGGGTATACTTCGGTGTTGAACATTTTGATCCCATGTTCATGATGATGAGATCAAGTATGTTTTCTCCTCTTGTGGGGATGGTGACTAGTTGTTCCATGGCATTTGAGTTTATGAACTCCAGGAATCTTTGGGTTAGAGTGTTTGGGCTTGTTCCCAGTCTATATTAGGGTAGTTGAAGTCTCCTAGAATGATGGTGTTTGGAGATACATTTATTCCCTCCAATGTTTTCAGGAAGGCCATATGAGGTTCCTGAGTTTGAGAGGGTGGCCTGTAACATGCTACAAATTGCAGAGCAGTCTTGCCTATGGTTAATTGCACCTGGATGGTCTCCGATGCATCGTGCATTGCCACCAACCTTGAGGTGTGGGTGTCCTTTATGAATATGGACACCCCCCCCTCCTTTCTTGGTGTTGTCCGGATTTTGGGGCCGGAACGCATGATATGAGGTGAAACCTGTTAGTGCTGGGGTGCTCTCAGGAGCCTTGAACCAGGTTTCTGTCACAGCACAGACATCGATGTTCTCCATATTGAGAAGGGCCTCGAGTGCGTGCATCTTAAGATTGAGACTTCTGGCATTGAGCAGCATTACCCTTAGTTTTTTTCCTTTTTGGTGTTCTACGGTGGTAGGTTTAGAATTTGAGCCTTGCCTAAAAAAGGCACTATGGGGGTGGCAAGAGCCTTTGCCAATATCCGGAAGCCTAGGGGTGATGGGTGCAAGCCATCCCTTGCGAAGCAGCGTGGCTTGTCCAGCATGTCATCCCAGGCAGACAGACATTGGATCCCCTTTGAATGACACCAGAATTTAAGCCAATTATTAAAGCTGATCATCTTATCACTGTATTGTGGCATCATTCTAGGTGAAGGTAGGATACTGCTCAAGGTCAGGGTCATACCTGCCTGGGCTACATAATCAGAGAGCTCCTCGATGTCCCTTTTCATGTAGTCCAAGGAGGTACGTCTCGGGTCGTTGACACCAGCATGAACAATGACTGAGTCGTACTTGTACCTGCTGTTGAGAGACCTGAGTGCTTGCGTTATGTGGCAGATTCTAGCGCCCGACAGGCAGCTTACTGTGACCTTCTCCTTACTCAGTCTGGTGAGCGGGACGTCAGTGTGTCTGACTATGGAGTCACCAATGACAAGTGTGTCTGGCATTGTGTTTGGCCTTAAGGGCTGTGACTGTTTGACACTCTGACTGTGTGGTCTATGTGTTGCATGTGTTGGGTCCTGAGGTGGTAGTTGTTTGGGTGTCTGCTTTGGTGGCCTCTGCTGTTTTGGTAGATTTTTGATCAGAGCCTCCGAGTACGTCTTTGTGTGATTATGTGTATGATTTGAAGTTGTGATGGTACTATGTGTGACTGGGTATGTATTGTGTGTGGTTTCCTTCTCCTCCTGTCTGGTCTTGCCAGTCCTATGTTGAGAGAGCTCAGCTTCCAGTTTGGCCGTATAGTTGCATCTCTCGCATGTATTTGTGTTTTGTGGGAGAAGGAGAGGATTGTCTGTGTACATGAGGCAATTGTAACATTGCCTCAATATTCCCAGGTTCACCAGTTGAGCAGGAGAGGACACTAGCAACTGATCCCTCGACATACTAGAAGTAGTAGATAAAAAGACTTTCAAAGGACTCCGGGAGAAGTGGGTCTTAGGCTGGTGGAGTACTATCTATAATAAGAGTGCTTTATCAAGGTGCAAGTACTGTAGGAGTAAGTGCTAGGCTTACAGATAGAGAATAGTCTACTTGGGAATCAAGTAGAGATGAACCTTTCAGTTATAGGATACACTGGTTAGATCAGCAGTACAGCTCAAG
Source organism: Protopterus annectens (assembly GCF_019279795.1). NCBI lineage: Eukaryota > Metazoa > Chordata > Ceratodontiformes > Protopteridae > Protopterus > Protopterus annectens. The sequence goes on along the minus strand of NC_056744.1, from coordinate 97,768,898 downwards.
TGAGGTAGTTTTAAGGGAAAATTTGAAGAGTGTAATTTAGGTGGCCCGAATAGTTTAACCTTATTTAACCGCCACTGCCCTTGTGTGCAACAGTTGCAACTCCGCGCTAAAACGCGCTAAATCGCACTAAATCGCCCAAACGCGCGTTTAGCGTGTTTTATATCAGGGGGCTGAAAAAAGCTAGGAACTGGCCCAAAACGACCAATAGACTACAAGTTACTGGCTGAAACCTCACAAAACTGGACCAACAGGCAGCTCAATGCTTCCCACTCCCACTGGTAAGCAAGGGAACTTCCTACTTCCAAATTAGGCAAAGAATCAGTAACAGGAACTCCAAACAAAGTCCAGGGATCAGCAACTCTGAAACTGGACTACTCTAGCTCAGTAAGGTGGTGTTTGAAATAAAATAGAAGGATGTAATGGGGGCTTGGGAGTATAGGCAGATTGTGTAATGGTACAGCATATTGTCGGAAAATTAGTACATTTTGTGAGGAAATCAGATGGAGAGGATGCACTTAATGTGTTGGGATTGGATAAAGGATTGTTTCCTCTTGTTAGTCTGTTGACTTATTTCCAAAATGGTTTATGGTTATTAATTAGTAAGTTTTATTTTGTTTTCATCATTTGGTTTTATAGTGTCTAATGGATTTTTGTGAAAGGTTTCTTAGCTGGGTAAAAGTGTTTTCGAGTTTCAAGTTTGGGAGTGGCTTTCCAATCGTGCCGTGCTTTGCCTCTTGAGTGTGAGTAGTGATTTTAGCTTAAATATGAACCATTCATTCTTCTTTGATTTGTAAAGTCTAGTTAGTAATGGTAAGCATCTGTCTTGTTGATTTTTCAGGATATTAGTGAAGGCTTTTGCTCCAAGGTTGTCTTTAGTGATGATTAGAATATCTGACCAGAAACTAACTGAAAGCTTAATGGGCAGTAGTCAATTAGTGATGAGGGGGTGAATTGTGATATCTGTGACTGCAGAGTAGTTGTTGGTTATAAGTATCTCTTAATGAGTTATTGTTTGATTTAACATTTGGGTGAGTGGGTTATTGCACTGATTGTTTCAGAACTTGAGTTACTTAAATGGCTGTAACATTATGGATGGAGTTGAGCAGCTTGAGGTTAAAGTCACTAAGTAGTAGCAGCTTGTTAAAGTGTTTATTTGTAGTTGCGACACTGTGTAAAAGAATCTTCCTAAAGTAGTAGTGGTGGGAGATTAGATCATTATATAGCTGAGAGCTCTGTTATGTTTATTGAGTATTTTGACAAGCACCAAGTTAAGAAAAGAGTCAGAAGCTGGGCATATTTGAGCTATCGATTGAACATCCAGGAAGGGTTTTTAAATAAAGAGGGTTCCTCCTCCATTTCTGGGTCTGAGAGTCTAGTTTCTAAGTTGCAGTTTTATGAGGAGAAATGGTTGTAAATACGGGGCTGTCTTTTTTAATCCATGATTCTGTAATGGCTAACAGGTCAGGGTTATGCTGTGTGATGAGGGCATTAACAATCTATTTTGTTCTGTAGGCTTTGTGCTTTTATTAGGAAGCAGGTAAGGGGAATGGAACCAGGGATGGATTGAATGGCACCTCACAGATGAAGTATTACAATAATGAGGGTAAGCTTGTACACTGTCTTTCTGGAGATTTACTGGTGCCTGTAGGGAGTATATGACTGTGTGTAAAGTCAGAGAGGAAACTTTGTTGGAGAGTTGTTGGGAGTGTAGTGGGATGAAGGATTTACTAGATGTTGTAGAGTGGTACAAATAGTAGAGAAGAGTGCAGGTACTGCTATATGTGTTAGGAAGAGGGCAGAGAGTGTGATAACGTTGTAAGAGTGTTAAAGATTGCTTTATAAAGGTTGTTAGATTTGTTATTGGACAGAAAAAGAAAGAGGAATAGTATAGTGTATTTATGGTGATAGCTTGATGAAATCATCGTTGGATGAAGATGGGGTTACTATGTTAAGAGATGAGTGATGAGGATAAAATTAAGATGTAGAGGGGACAGGCAGTGTGTAAAGTGGGGAGCTGTGATAGTTTTAGTGATGAAGTATAGATGTTTGAGTGCCGAGTGTGTTTCTGGTGGCCAGTAGATATTGTGTACTTTGTATAGAATACAGGTATGCATGATGTTGAGTTAAAGACAGGTGAAAAGTGAACAAAAAGGAAAACAAATCCATTTCCTCTCAGCTTACTTATGGCCCATTCAGTCTGCATACTGTCTCTGTTGCCCTCATTAAAAAATATGTTAAAAAAGATAAAAAGCATAACCTAGCGTTAGACAACTTGTCTAGAGAGTATCTATGTAAAGCAGGTGAGGTGATTCATTCCCTATTGCTATTGTCACAGTAGATCCATAAATTAAAACTATGTTTTGATACTATGAAAGATTATTTATAATTTCTCTCAACAAGGGAGAAACCTCAATAGAACTGTCAAATATTCAATCCATAGCTATCTTATTACCTATTAAATATATTCACAAGCAAATACTTAGACATGTAATGAAAAATAACATAGCTTCCATTCTGGATACACTACAGAAGTGACATTACCATCCTTCTTGAATATAGTAAATCTGCAAAGAACTCAATGTCAGATAGTAGCTTTACTCATTTTAGACTTAACGAAAGCTTTTTACACTGTCTCACACAAATTTCTTATAACCTAGATGTAAACAAACAAAAAACTGGTTCAAGAAATAGCTAGTAATAGCTCTTAATATTTTCTATGATAAGACATCTACCCTTCCTATCAACCAAACTTAGTGGAAGTTATGATGTCCGGCTAATATCCCACTGGACTGCCAGTAATAAAAGTGATGTCCACCACTTAAAACCTGGTTCATTAATAAAGGAGCTTCAATCCTCACCCCTGACTCCAGTGTGAGAGCGTTGTGGAAAACACCAGAGCACAGAGCACACAAGAGTAAAATTCCACAATTTCCCTTAAGAGCACAAAAAGAACACGTACTGTTTTTCTGGGACTGGACTATATACCTCTGTCCACCCCAAATGTAATCCCTTATCATACACTTCAGAGCAATGTGTTCCAGTTTAAGACATCTGACTCACTCACACTCAAAATAAATTTAAATCTCACACATTCAAACACTTATGGGAAGCCTGACACAGATTTCCAGCTGAGTCTCCTCCACAATACAAATGGTAACACTGCCACTGGAATGGTCTACAAGCCCTTCAAAGGGTGATCAAGTATTAAAAATTAAATATTAAAATAAATGATAGCTATGACCAGAAGCAGCCAGACATTTAAGGTGTCCTGGGGAGTATCAAACAGGTATAAGCACTTTCTAATCTCTAAAGAGCATACTGATTGTCTAGCCACAATGTAAAGTAATGCTAAACATTTAATAAGTAAAATGATTACAAGAATGTATATCAATAACTTTCAATAAACACCAGAATTCAATCACCAGAAATATAAAATTAAACTGTAGGACAGAAATCCATCATCTTAAAAAAACTCTATTTAAATAACTAAACTTTCCTAATCTAACTAGATTATACTGTTCCTGATCTAATCTAAAACATGACAGCAAGGCAAAGGCAGTTTTTGATGAGACCTTTTTCCGGGTATCTTCTGCATAACAACTCTTCACTAACTGCTGCTCTTAACTAGCTGCCCAGCAACTGGCTTCAGCAGTCTATTTTATACAGTCCATGTTAACAGTCTCAACTGTCTTATTTTAAAAATAACAGTCAGCTTTTTAAAAAATGTTCTTTTTCCTGTCAATCAGCTGTTCAAATAATCACCTAGCAACCAGGAATATTCTAATGACATAACCTACTGTTTAGCCAATTCTCCACAGACAGTTTTTACTTTAGAATCTCCTTCATTAACACGTGCAATTAGAAATGTATCAAATCACTGACAGATTGTTTAAACATTTTGTATAAGCAGGGGATGCTCAGCATTTTAAAAACTTATTTACATATTCACCATTAGACATGTTGGCATACAATACAAGTTAATATTCACAAATCTCCTGCCAGATATGCTAACACAAATGATGTTTTCATTTTCTTCACAGAAGTACTTTAGGATCTACCCTAAATCCACTTATTTTCAACATGTCAATCAATGATATGTATAAAATGATAAAAAAATATTTACTAGTACAACATGCTGATGAATCATCACTGACATACCCAGCCAAAACATTAGATCAGTTTCAAACACCACACAGAAATGATTTCATACTACTGAACAACAGATATCAGGATCCTGACTTCTGCTGAATGCCAAAAAGTCCTATTTTTTTAGCCCAGTATCTGGCAAAAAAAAAAAAATTCAGAGTTCTAAATTTCATCACTTGGAAAAACATTACAATAGTAATTACAAGTATTTCAGCCTAAATTATTAGGTGTAATTGGAGACAAAAACCTAAAGTATGGCCAACATATTAAATACATTGAAAGCTAGTAAGAAACTCTGATTGTTACACAAATAAAAAAGTACTTAACTGAGAAGCCAAGTTAGCAACAGCTGGGACACTTACTTTGAAGCTTTTTATATACATCATTAGTACTAACCAACACTCAGAGATCTCACTAACATTAACCTGAGCAAGCTTATAGCAAGGCTTCTAAATGTGCTTATGACTCTTCTAACAAAACACATCACTGTCTAGCATTAAAGACAACCTGGCTAGAATTAAAACACCCTCATACTTTCATCTCAAAATAATAGACAGCATGCTTTATAAACAATGCACTTACCCTTCAGTCAAAACCATTGTTCAAAGGTAATCTTCAGCAAAATAATGAAAACAACAAACCAGTAATAAAAAGAAAATTAAAAAAAATCAAACACCACAAAAGAATCCTGGAAAACATAAACCTGCTAAAAAGTTTAGCTTGTTCAAAATAGAACAGATCTGCACTAGAGAAACAAATAAAACTAGAATGTACACTTGTCATTAGTAAAAACACTATATTATTATAGTCTTCCAGAGACATCATGGAAAGAACTGAAGTACATGGTCTGAATGAGGTTTGACTGGCATTTTTTAAGTTTAATTTTCATAAAATAGTCAGGGAAGTAGACTAAATTACTGCAGTTAGTGCTTTTATTGGTATTTTCAGTATTTTATTGCTTATTTAATAGGATTTTTAACTTTTTTTACAGTTTGTTAAGTTAAATTTGCTGGCTTTGAGTTTGAACATTCACCTGGCTATTATCTGACTGCACCCCATTCTAGTTAATCTAAATGTTTTGTACTCATCACTTCTTATACTGCAACTTATTTCAAGCAGCCAGTATTGTGCATTCTTATGCTGCTTTGTTGTTTTATGTAGCTAATAGATCTTTTGTTTTGTTACATTGTGTTCTCCTTTGTAAATCTATTAGATAACTCCATCTAGCTCATTAAATTGTTTTCCCTGTGACTTTCCACTATTCCTCCTACTTTTACAACTTTTCTTACATTAAAGTACATTTTTCAGTTAATTTTCTAGTCTAAGTGTAAACTTGTTGAGGGCAGTAGTGGTTATTTGCTGGCAGAGAGTAGTAATTAGCTGCTGTCTGAGAGGTAGACATTACTGACTACCACTCTAGCTACTTTGTTATTGGTTCTTTCACTTCTTCCACTCAGGTTAAACAGTGAGTAGCAGCACTCTGTATTCGACAGACTCAAATATTTCATATTCTGTTATGATCCTTAGTTAAATCCTCATCCCAGTTATAGCTATAAAAACCATAGAGTTGAGCACTAGTACATCATTGCATATCAAAGATAACCTCATAGGCAGACTAGATAAATTCTTTTGCCACCTACTTGGTGTGGTGCACAAACCAAATATTCACAATCCACACTTATTAGTATACTCCAAACCAATACCTTACCAAAGACATAGGTAGCCTCTAAACCCTGGACCCCACTCAGTTTGGGTTTGTAAAAGGTAGATAATGTCTACTAAACCTGATTGACTTCTTTGAAGCAGTCACTAGAGCTGTAGATGAGGGCAAGATAGTGCACATAGCCTATCTTGACCGCGCCAAGGCTTTCGATACCATCCCCTAGTCTGGAATTATAGATACACTCACTAAACTGGGCATAAATCCCTATGTCATAAAATGGGTGGCCAACTGGCTCACTGATAGAACCCACACAGTAAAAGTAGCCGACTCCATGTCCAACTTCAGACCAGTGACGAGTGGAGTACCACAGGGTTCGGTCTTTGGCTAACAAAGTTTGCAAATGACTGCAAACTGGGAGCCATAATAGAATCACCTAATGATGTAGACATTCTATAAAAGGGCCTCACAGAGACAGATGCTTGGTGTCAAAGTCATGGCCTCAAGCTCAATGCCAAGAAATGCATTGTCATCCCCTTTGGGAAAAACACGGTACCCATGAACTATCACATAGGAGGTAGCTCACTAAACACTGAAAGTGCGATAAGAGACCTCGAGACACAGGTGGACAGTAGTCTTTCCTTTGATAACCACATTACCACAGTAGTCAGGAAATCCTTCTACATGGCACACCTCATCACAAAAGGGTTCTCCTCTAGAAAAAAGGAGGTCATTGTTCCTCTCTACTCCTCCCTCATCAGACCCATTATAGAGTACAATGCCCCATTTGGCATGCATCTCACAAGATACCTGCAACAATTGGAAAGGCCACAGAAATACCTCACTAAGAGGATTACCAGCCTCAAACAGATGCCATATGCAGACCGTCTCAAAAAACTCCAGCTCTACTTCGTCGCATATCGCCTACTAAGAGGGGATCTCTGCCTAACATATAAAGCTATGTCAAACTCAGAGCTGTTGGACATGATACACTTAAAGAAATTCCAATCTCTCTGAACCACATGCTCCAGGGACCTAAACCTTGTCACCGCAATAAACAGAACATGCTGGAGGGATAGATTCCTGTCCCAGAGACTTCTCATACTCTGGAACAAACTACCCATTCATGTCAAGCAAAGCTCCTCATTGGCCCTCTTTAAGAAAAACCATGACGACTGGATGGGAAATAGAAAATTCACCCCGGGGATCACTTCTGCGGCACTGCTTGACAGGGGCACAGGAAAACAATTTTCTTGGAAGGCGAAAGCCAGGGAACCTTTTTGACTAGGCTTATATAAGCCCCAGGGCCAATAGCCTAGTACCTACCTATGAACCTATGAACCTTACCTATGAGCTGAAACTCTCTCTCTCTCAGCAGTTACATGAAAAGGTTCTGATCTTGTGCTAAGAGGTATTTTGTTCCTCAAGTGCAGACTTAAATTAACCACCTAGGTGCTACCCCCTCACACACACACATGTTTTAGTCAACATTAGTAAGCATTGGGAACCATGGATCTGCACTTCATATATGCCTCTGCAGCCACCTTGGTTGAAATGCGCATTCTGAGACAATGTAGTAATTGGCTCATGTTTACTGACAAGCACCTACTATTTAAGCAAGCTGAAACAGTGTGTGTGAAAGATGCGGTTATATAATGTTATTCCAGGCAAAACTCTCATATGAAGCCTTTACAAAAACAATCAGTCTGTTAGCACAGCACAACACCAATCATACACAGATCAGACAAAACACATGGACGTACATATGTTGAGGCTCTTAAAAGCAACCTACCAAATACCACAAAGGCCTCCTAAATGCAACCTAAGAAACAAATACCCTCAGAAAATCTACACAGATTCACAAACACATAATGCAGACAACATCCACCATGAAACACTAATCTAGTAGTCACAGTGATTCATTTCAGAAGCCCATAAGTCATATCTCTACACAGTCCAGTATCCTAGTCATAGATGGCTACATAGTGAGACACACAGATGTACCACTCACCGGGTTGTGTAAGGAGAGGGTCATGGTAAGTTGCCTGTCAGGTACTCAAATTCTCCACATCACACATGCACTTAAGTCCTTGCATTAAAATTACGCATATCATATAATCACTGTACATGTGGATGTAAATGACATGAGACTAGACTACATGAAAAGAGACATGATGGAGCTCTCAGAATATGTGTCTGAGGCAGCTATGAACCTAACCTTGAGCAAAATTCACCAAGAATTATATCACCATATGAACTAAAGAAAACTGATCTCAACAATTGGCTTAGCTTCTAGTGTCATTCAAAGAGGTACAATATGTATCAAATTGAGAAGAGATGGCTGACAGTTGTAACTGCTTTGTCAGCGATGGCCTGCACCTCTACCTGTATATTGGTCAAAACATTGTTCATCCCCACAGTGCCATTTTAGGCAATGTCAGTCTTCTAAAGCTTCTAACATAACTAAACAGAATCTGGGCAGCATTGAAGTACTGCTGTTCAATGCTGGGAGCCAAAAACTGCACACCTGGCAGGCACTACTAACTCAGAAAAACACTGATATATACATCTTCACAAAGACCAGGTTCAAGACCAGTGAAAACCCTCTATCAGTGCAGGGCTTCAATGCCTATCACTTGTGCAGGCCCAGTGAATATATGAATGCACTAAAGATGAGATGTCTCTATATTCTTTAAAAAAAACGGATCTCATTTCCAGACTTGTTAGACAAGATAATTACCAAGAACTCCTCCACATTCAACTTACCATGTTCCCCTCAGTTCATACCTCCTACCAAACCCATATGGAGTGTCTGTGTATTAAGCCAAACACTATTCCCCAGGAATTGTCAAATATTACTCCATAAACTGAGAGATTTGTACATCCTCTAACATCTGCTCACAGATTTCTGGACTTCATCAACACAAACTCTCTGGATCAATTAGTCTGCACCCCAACAAGGGATGACAAAATCCTGGACTTGGTCCTTACCAATATGGGACAACTCTGCTCCTCACCAATTGCAACCTCTTCCTTGATAAATGAGACCACTCATCAATCACATTCACTGTAAAAATGGAAGCCTGAGATATCCTCCAATACCTAGGTATTCAGAGACTATGTGAAAACTAATTTACAAAAGTGAGAGATGACCTAGCTAAATTCAAACATCACCTTCTCCTCAAAGACCCCCACTTCTTATACAGAATCCTTTACAGCCATATTATATGCAGATGTAAATATCTACATAGATGCATCTGTCCTCCTCAGAAATAAATACAATACCAAATTAAAACATAAACCCTTTTGGTAGAACCCTAATATTAAAAGGCTCCACAATAAAATTTAAAAAATCAATCATTGCACGTAAAAATAAATTTAATTCTCAAGAAGCCAAAAATGTTCTTGCTAAACTAAACAAGGAACTTTAGATATTGATCAAATCAAAAGCCACATATGAGGTAAAAATAGCCACCCAGGCAAAAGATAACCACAAGACCTTCTTTAACTATATAATAAACCTCAAAAACAATGCTCAACAATGAACAGAGCTAATAGTAAATGAGGTCACATACGCAGACTCAGAGAACAAAGCCAGTCTACTGACCAACAAGTTCAGTTCTTATCTCACCCTGCTCTCTTTCCTTCAATATCCTCAGATCAAATACCCGCATCTACACCATCCCAAAACACTCAAGAACAAGTTCTCAACGCACTATCTAAGGTCAGGAGCACTAAATCTAGGGAATGGATAACATAGCAGGCTGCCTACTAGTTAGCCTGGTTGAATGTATCACTCTTTTCAGCCTGTACTTGTTAAAGAAACTCCATCTGTTTGTTACTGTACTGCTCTTAGGTTGTTTAAACAGTATTCTGATATTTCCTAGCTTCCTCTAATACTGCAAAAGTTGTTTTGAGTTTTCCAAAGTTCTCCTGAGTTTGCCAAAGTATTTCTAAGATTTGCAAAGTTTTTGTGTGTTGTGAAATTTCTCAGTGTTAGTGAACTTATTTTCAAGGATTCCTGATACTGCAGGAATCCTAATTTTTTGTTGTAAAAAGTTTGTTACTGCACTTGAGGTCAAAGCCAGTTCTTTTTATATTAAGAGGGTTCTTTTGCACTTTAGTGGGAACAGAGCGCTGAATTCAACCCATCCAAATTGGGAATGACTGGTCAGATATCTATTGTGTTTATATCTGATTAGCCTGAGGGTTTAACTTTGCAAAAGTCTTTCATCCTGCTGGTATAAAAGAATTACATTTTTTGTGAGATTGTGCTCATTTATTCAGAGCTTCCCTGTGCCTGGCTCCGGCAACTAAAACTATCTGGACCTACAAAGCTGATATAAGTTTTTTTGTTTGTTTTTTTTTTTTTTTGCACTTGCTCTGACTCATTGTTATTTAACACTTCTTTGCTGCATTTATTGATTTGGTTGAATTTGTCACTGTTTTCAGCCTACCCTTGTTAAAGAAACTCCATCTGCTTGTTACTGTACTGCTCTTAGGTTGTTTAAACAGTATTCTGATATTTCCTAACCTCCTCTAATACTGCAACAGCTGTACTGAGTTTGCCAAAGCTCTCCTGAGTCTGCCAAAATATTTCTAAGTTTTGCAAAGTTGTTGTGTGTTGTGAATATTTGTCAGGGTTAGTGAACTTATTTCCAAGGATTCCTGATACTGCAGGAATCCTGACTTTTGTTGTAAAGCATTTGTTACTGAACATGAGCTCAAAACCAGATTGTTTTACATTAACAGGGTTCTTTTGCACTCTGGTGGTAACAGAGAGCTGAATTCAACCCATCCAAGTTGGGAACAACTGGTCTAAAGCTTATTGTGCTTTTATCTGATCGGTATAAAAGTCTTGCATTTGTACATCGCTCAAACGAGGTTCCTTGTGCCTTCCCTATAAGCAAACCTCTGCAGTTTAAAATCCTGTATAAGAAATGCTTTCCATAGTCTCTCATTGTTCACAGCTACTTGAAGAGCTGCCAGTTTGTGCAAAGGATGCTACCACTGCAGGTCATCTAATAGTATACTAATAAGCACTCTTACTTTTACCTTTATGTGACTCTCCCCTACTCCTTGAAGAGTTCAAAAAAGGGGGCCAGCACAGCAGTGTGGTAAATCCAAATAGTTTCATGTCTCATAAACACATTATACAGTTTAAACACATTAAGGGTAGGGTTAAATATAAGCCCAAACCCCCAAAAATCGAGACCGGTTTTGGCTTTGTTAGCCTTCCTCAGTGTCAAACCAAAAAAGAAAAGCACATAGTTATTTATACAAATTGTTCCCATTGGCTAATTATAGATGCTCATTTAGTCCAGTTGGAAAGAGCCCACCCAACTTGGTTATCCACTTCTTCTCTTTAGAATTTAGGATGGAATGCCATTCAGACTTATTATTTCTATCTCCATTTACCTTATGAATAACAGTGAATCTAAAAAAGGCAGTAAAGCGTTTTAATGTGTTTTTATAAAAGGGGTTTGACTATCTTTTGTTTCTAATATCACTAACATGTTCTGTGATCCATAACCTTAAAGGTCTAGAAGTCTGCCCAACATAAAATGCAGAACATGAACATGTAGCAAGATAAATAACCCAATCGGAGCTGCAATTTGCTAGAAATTTTATATCAAAAACCAAAGCTGTGTCTCTGCTTGTAAATTGTTTTGATTTTGCTACCCTTGGGCAATACATACAATGTCCACAGGGGATACAACCATATAATATAGCTCCTGTGATAGTGAGTAGCTGGTAATTCCTGGTGGGATCCTGATAATGTTTATAATGGCTAAAGTGTGAGCCTAGCGTTTGACCTCTCCGAAAAGAAAATGAACACTTATCCCCAAGAATCTCAAATAATGTATGGTCCTCTAATAGAATGTTCCTTAAGTGCCCCAGTATTTTTGCCAAAAGTCGTAACTAACCTCAAATTCGGTGACTCCCCAAGTTGGTGTTCCCTGTAACCTAGCAAATTCTTCCTATCCAGAGTGGATGCCCAATTGCTGGCAGAAATTATATTACCATGTTTATATCCCCTGCTCTTGAATCTATGAACAAGATCATTTCTATAATATTCATAAGTTTGTGTACTGGAACACACCCATCTAACCCGAAGAAACTGTGATTTAGGGATATTCTGGATGATATGTTGAGGGTGGAAGCTGGTGGCATGAAGTAGTGAGTTATATTGGAGATATTTATGATAGATCTGAGAATTCAAAGTATTATCAGCATTCCTGGTAATCAAAACATCCAGGAAGGTAATTTGTTGCAAGTGATAATTGAACTTAAACTCAATATCCCACTTATTCTCATTTAAATACTCAACAAATTCCTGTAAATATATATCAGCCTTCCACACCATCCAACAATCATCCAGATACCATCTCCATATATCTATCTCCTCAAGATATATGTTATGATTAGGGTCATAAATAAGTTCCTCTTCCAAGTACGCCATAAATAAATCAGTATAAATGGGCGTGAAAGATGCCCCCATTGCTGTGACCTGCATCTGCCAAAAACATTGGCCATGAAAATGTAGTACATTTTTAGTAAGTACATGTTCTGCTAGACAAACTAAGAATGTATTAAAGCCTGGCTGATATAATTTACACTTGTCCAACCAGTACTGTAAAGCCAACAGGCCCACCCATTGTGGAATGTTAGTATACAGAGCAGTAACATCTAGGGTGCAAAGATAAAATCCCAGTTCCAATTGCATATCAGAAATGATACCCAGGAATTGTGTCATGTCCTGTATATGAGCTTGAATACATCCCAAAAGGGGTTGAAGATATTTGGTCAAAAACTGTGAGAGAGTTTCCATAAAAGAGCCCTTACCCGATGCTATAGGTCTCCCAGGCAGGTTTTTTAAGTCTTTATGAATCTTAGGAAGCAAATACAAATATTGAGGTTTGGGATCCTGAACCATAAGATGATAAAGAGCTGAATCAGTGATGATACTTCCTCTTTGGCTTCTAATAGAAACCTATCAATTTCTACCTTGAATCTGGGGGTTGGATCTAAGGGCATATGCATGTAATATCTACCATCTTTCAAATTGCTTATAAGCCTCATTGCAGTACATATCCCAATCCATTACCACCACCGCTCCACCCTTATCAGCTGGTAGAATCACCAAATTCCTATTATTTTTAAGATTCATAACTACCTGTTGTTCCATCTTTGAGAGATTATGGAGAAGAATGGAATGTTCATGAAAATTAAAGTGTGGAGCTTTGAGAATGCTAGATTGAAACATAGAAACCTGTTGAAACATTAGTGGCATAAAAGCAGATTTCTGAAATTTAAATATGTTGGTGTTAAGAGATGATTCAGAACCAAAATATAGTCTTAGGTTCAACAGACGATAAAAAGAGATTACATCCTGAGCCGAAGAATCCTCTGTAACAAAAAAGCCTGGTACATAATTTAAGCCTTTATTCAAAAGTTGCATTTCCACCTCTGAAAGAGGTATGGATGAAATATTATGCACATTTGTACAATTATTTAACGTTGTATCATGATTTTCAAAAGGATCTCCAAATTGCTTATTTGTCCTGTGTTTCCTGTCCCCTCTCCTTGTTCTAACCCTAAAGGGTGATCCAAGTTATGCCTTTTGTGAGTGGGTGACTCTGGGATGTGGTTTCCATCCACATACGTGGTTGAAGATGAATCATCCCCTGATGTGCCACTAGCGGACATTCTAGATTACTTCAAAATGGACTTAGGTCTCTTCCTTTTGTGGGTAAAGGGTCTATTATTAGTAGTACTAAATTTGACATTCTTATAAGACTCAGATGGTTTCCACTTTTGGTAATCCCCCATGTCATGGTTACATTTTTTTCATCTTTTTCTCTTTTAATTGTTGTTAAGGTTAAGTAGCTCAGTACTGAGCTGGTTCAAACAAGACATGTAACATGGTAAGGTCTCATAAGTCTTAATGTCCTCACAGGAAGAGTCTACCTCTATAATACATTGATTCACGGTTCATTCATAGTATAATTTTAGGGCATCAACAAAGCTCATAGAGGCATTTTGTTGAACCTGCATCCATTGTTCCAACAGAATGTCATCTATGTTATGAACTAGCAGTTGAATCCTGACCCATAGACCCCTGGGAGTAATCTCCTTTGATAAGCTTTGAACAATTTCAAATGCCAAACATTTATTCTAAGCATTGTCATGCTTTTTGTAAGTTTTTGAAAAGCTGATTTACAGTGGTTAGATGGGTCATTAGTGTTAACATTTTCCATGACTCCCTTATGTGTAGGCCCCAAACAAAAACTTGAAAATCATCTTTATCCAAAGATAAACCATTTAGGATCTAGACCAAATCCATATTCAATATAAATCCCAGAAATGTATATCTATATATTTTATAGATTTTTTTATATTTATCAAACCTGAACAACATGTAAAGATTGAACCACAGTACAGCACTTTAGATAGAACAGGAAAACATACACTAATCCAAAGCACCCATAAGTCAATAGGAAAGGTTGTCAGCCCTCGTAAAATATAGATAAAAGTAGTAAAACACAGATAACGGTGAAATAATCCAAATTATTTTGTTCTTCCTTCGGTAATTTAGTTAGATAGAAAACATAATTTTAAACCCAAAATAATACAAAAATGCATAAGCATATGTTTCATTGATTACATTAGGGGAACAATAATAGCCATCCCATACTATAGAGATCAAAACAAAGTAGTGAAATCACAGTCATCATAAAGCTAATATTAGGTATCAGATATGAAATGTTACATTCCCCTATGAATAGTATGCCAAAAACAGACAAGTATCATAAAAGGTATCCTTGAGTTGAAGGGAATACCCCCATTTATAAAAATATCAGTAATTTATGGCAAGATCAGAATGCAGGGGAACAATAATAGCCCTTATGGTTATAAAAATACAGAAATATTATCAAATATATGATGTTAAATACTATACCATTCACTTTAACCACAATGCTATGTTCCCCCGTAAAAAAGTACATACCATTACCAGCCACTTCTTCCAATGTTGCACACTAGGTGAAACACTCATTAATTTGACTTATCAAAGGAACAATAATAGCTATCATGTGTATAGACCAAAATCTTTGACCTAGCAAAAGGCAATCATAAATCACAAAAAAATATCCGAATTATCAGTTCAGAATAACACATAATGCTACATTCCCTTGTATAAATTGCTGGTAATGAATAATTGGCATTATCCATTTATCATCCTGCTACCAAAGTAAAGAAAAAGAACAACACAGTTACCTGTATACTAATACTTTATATGGTGAACCCAACCATATATTACTTCCAGTCCACTTACTAGGCCGACCTCTTCCTAATGGCTTGATAAGTGTCTCAAAATCCGTATTCGTGTTTTTAAACTGTGAAAAAATCACGGTATTTGTCCAAGCAACCCTATACCCACATGTTTCATGACAAAAACATCGAGCAACTCTGGCTCCTAAATGTATACCGAGTCCTAAATCATTCAGCATGCACAAACTTCTGCATTTCGCTGTTATGAAATATCAAACACTACCAACCAAATGTTGAATACACTTTTATGGATGTTAGACACTAAAAGATTAATCACAATGATTTAGCTTCACAAAATAACAATAGCCAACGGGTAAATTAACCTAAACCCTTGAAATAATGAGAATCAGATAAGTACTGAAAGTGTATATCGCAAAACACATTAACACAATACTATGTTCCCATTAATAAAAATGAAAAATACAATACACCAGTAGTTGTTTGTTGACATAGCAATATACCATCCTGCTTGAAAAATATAAAGTCTTAATAAGTCCCTTGATAGATCGATGGAATCAATGTAGATATTCAGAAATCTACAGTCACCTGAATAGTAGTGCCTTACTCCAATAAATCACAAAATATCTGTATTCTAGTCCACTTCCTAGGCCAAAACCTGTCCACTTGCTTAATAAATATCCCAAGGTCTGTATGGATGGTTTTAACTGTAATATGGATCCATCTGGTTGTCCAATCAATCCCATACAGAAATAATTCACATCAAGGGCTACAGATGACTTAAACAAATGATATATTGTTCAAATAAAGCAATGTCCAACTGAACACCCAGTCCTTTGAGCAGATTACCTTAAATGCTAGAAGTTCCAAATGAGCGATCAACTGCAAAGTACGCCATAATAACCACCAAGCCCAACCACCACTGAGTCAAGCAAAACCAGCCAGATATATCCGACTGACTCCCCTGGAATAAATACATCTTCAAAATAATACACCAACTTCACTGTAGAATCAGGGAAGCATTCAAACCCCCACCCAACAGGAACAATAATCTGTTCATCCACTATGATGTGGATGGTAACCACACCTAGGGCCAACAGTGAGGAAACAGTGGAACTCAACAACAACAACCCCCTCGCAAGTACACCAAGTGCAAAGGCCCAATAACGATCATGAAGAGTTCAAAAAATGGGGCCAGCACAACAGTGTGGTAAATCCAAATGGTTTAATGTCTCATAAACACATTATACAGATTAAACACATTAAGGGTAGGGTTAAATATAAGCTCAAACCCCAAAAAATCCAGACCGGTTTATGCTTTGTTAGCCTTCCTCAGTGTCAAACCAAAAAATAAAAGCACATAGCTATTTATACAAATCCAAATTGATAGACAAAAGTTCCCATCGTCTAATTATAGATGCTCATTTAATCCAGGGGGAAAGACCCCACCTAACTTGATTATCCACTTTTTCTCTTTCCTTCCCATCTAGAAATTGTTTTTCCTTGCCTAGAATAGCATAGGCAAAATTCAGACCTGCTGGAATTAGAGTCAATTCTCTCACGTAAAAGCAAACTAGACATCAAACAGGTTGTCACAGGCAACTCCATAGTGAGACACACAGATGTCCTCTTCACCAGACTGGACAAGGAGACAGTCACAGTAAGCTGCCTATCAGGTGCCAGGATCCAACAAATCACCCATGCACTCAAGTCACTCAACAACAAGTACTGTTATGACTCTGTCATAATCCATGTTGGAGAGAATGACTTGAGACGTACCTCTCAGGACTATATGAAGAGAGACTTGACTGAACTCTCAGATTATGTGTCCTAGATAGATATGACCCTAACTCTAAGCAGTACCCTACCCTCACCCAGGATGATGCCACAATATAAACAAAAAAATTATCGACTTCAATAATTGGCTTAGTTTCTGGTGTCAGTCCAGGGGGATCCAGTTTCTGTCAGGCTGTGAGGATATGGAAAACAGACCTCGCTGCTTTGTTAGAGATGGTCTGCAGCTGTCCCTCCTAGGCTTTTGGATACTGGCAAAGGCCATTGTCTCCCCCATGGTGCCTTTTGAAGGCAATGTCAAAACAACAAATTTTCCAATGTAACAAAATCTAATTGAAACAAACTCAGGATCACTTTGTTTAATGGCAGGAGTTTAAACATGTAGCTACACTCCCTGGAAGCACTCCTCATCTTGGAGGATGCTGATGACTGTGTAATTACTGAGACATAGTTCAAGGCTGCTGACAGCCTTCCACACATTCAGACTTCAAAATGAACATGAAGGAGCCAAAGGTGGAGGTGTATCCATCTTCATTAAAACCAAATACACTTCAAGACTGGTCAAGCAGCATGACTCTCTTGAACTACTCCATGTCCAATTAACTATTGGAAAAGTACCATACCACATCTTTGCTAGCTATAGATACCCCACCATGAACCAGGATAAGCACACTGCATACCTCAATTTACTTGAATCCCTCACCATACAGCCCAACATGTTAATCATCGGAGATTTCAGCTATTCTTCCATAGACTGGGGGACATACACAAGCAAATCATGCTTGCACAGAGGTTCCTGGACTTTGTTAACAAAAATGCTTTAGAACAGATGGTCTGCACCCCCACTAGTAGCTCTAATATTCTGCACATAGTACTCACCAGCACGGAGGGGTCACTGTACTTCCCCATTTGTGATGCCCTCCCTGGTTAGGTCAGACCACAAATCAGTTTTGTTTGAAGTAACTACTGGAACTGATGCCCTCACAGGAACAAAAATTAAAAAAAACTTTACCAAACCTAACTACAGCCTACTAAGTGATGGTATAAAAAACTTCATGCCACCTGAAATTGCAAACATCAATAATCACTATGCAGACATGTACGCAAATGCCCTATACAAACACGTAAGTAACTGCATAAACTCTGTTGTGCTTGACAGGATCAAAACCAGGTCTTCTCATAAAAACAACCACAGTGGTGGACTTCAAGTATATAAACAGATTATATAACAAGAGGAAGAAACTGTTGTCCAAAAGCAAGACAGATATCACTCTGCAAAGGAAGAGTTCCCTCCTAATTCTAAACAAGAAAATCAGAAATCTTCTAAAGTCTTCTAAAGCAAATTATGAAACTAAAATCACAACCATAGCCAAGGAAAATGCTAAGGCATTATTTAACTCTATCTGATGTCTAAAAGAAAATGTCCAGCTATGTGCTGACCTAGATGTAAATGGGATCACTCATGCTATACTGGAAAATATCACCAACCTGCTAGCTGACATATTCAGAGCAAACATTACCTCCCTATTCCCACCTACCATATCCCAAATCATACCTAACACCAGCCCTCTGCTTAGTATCTCTAGAGAACAGGTGACCTCTGCACTTGCAAGGTCAAAAACATGGCCTCAATGGAACCAGATAATATCCCAGGTTGTTTACTAAACAATCCAATACAAGACCTAGTGGACACACTTGGCATTCTCTTTAATCATAGCTTGAGAACTGGCTATGTTCCTGCAGAATGGAAAACAGCAACAGTAAACCCTTGCAGAAAGGAACTGACCCTGGGAACTAGAGACCCATAAGTCTAACCAGCCTCATTTTTAAGGCAATGGAAATAATTATGGATCTTATCAACAAGGATAAAGTTGACCTCCAAATGCTGGACAACACCCAGTTTGACTTCGTTAAGGGTAGATCATGCTTAATAAACCTAATAGACTTCTTTGAGAATGTCACTAAGGCCATGGACAAAGGTAAGACAGTGCACACAGCCTATCTTGACCTTGCCAAGGCTTTCAACACAACCCCCCACTCTGGCATCGAGAAACTCTCCCAGCTGGGGATTAACTCTTACATTACTAGATGGGTAGCCAAATGGCTCACTGACAGAACACACTGTCAAAACTGGTGACTCCACCTCCACCAGTAGATCTGTCACCGGTGTAGTACTACAAAGGACTTGCAGGGCCCCTTACTGTTTGGTATCTATTTTTCAGAAGTCCATGCCAAAGTAGATGGCCTTTGGTTCACCAGGTTTGTTGATGATTGCAAATTGGGAGCAATCATTGAGTCCCCGATGATGTCAACATATTACAAGAAGGTCTAACACAAACGAATGGTTGGTGCCAAAGCCATGGTCTAAAACTAAATGCAAAAAAATGCATTAATATTCCCTTTGGTAAAATGGAATTTCCTACAAAGTACAATATTGTCAGCACCCTGCTGAGTTCCAACCCTATGGTGCGTGACTTGGGAATGAAGGTTGACAGCATTTTTGAACTTTGACCACTAAAGTTCCACAGTGGTAAGGAACGTCTTCTATGTAGTGCACTTCATAAGCAAGAGCATAGTATCCCTCATTAGAGCACTAATAGAATATAATGCACCCTTTTGCATGTACCTCACCAGATACCTGCAGCAGCTGGAGAGATATCAGAGGTCTCTCACTAAGAAAATACAGGGACTTCAAACCATGACCTATGTGGACAGGCTGAAAGCCCAATCACTTTACTCTGTATCTTATAGGCTGCTGAGAGGGGACTTATGCCTGGCCTATAGGGCAATCTCTGACCCTGCTGTAATGGAAATGTTGCACATCCACATATCAAATGGCACAAGAGTCACTTGTTCTAGGGATCTCAACCTAGCCTGTGGCATTTACAGAACATGTTGGAGAGAGAGAGAGAGAGAGATGTCTCCCAGGGACTGCCACTTCTATGGAATAGGCTTCCTAGTCACATAAAACAGAGCACCTCACTAGCCCTAGTCAAACACAGCTTAGATAATTGGATGAGACACCACAAATTTACCCCTGTTGTGGCACTCATGTCCCTCATGGATGGGATGGGCAGTGTTGATCACAGATCTTCTCTGTTCATAAATATGTTCTGTGAAACTACCCAACAAGAACAAATGGAGATACTTAGATACTTAGGATTAACATGGTTAGGCTTGTAAAGGCTCTCAGACCGCTAGCCTAGTAACCTCCTATGAACATATGAAACACGACATGTCAGACCCCTTATAGAGGCTATACAATATTAGCCTCAAAACATGCTTTGTGGCTGATGAATAAAGGACAGAAACAGTCATTCCTTTCCACAAAGTTACTGTTTCATTTGTCCTAGAAATTATGGACCCATAAGCCTGACTAGTCTCATCTGTAAGGTTATGGAAAGGATCATCATGTAGCTAATAAATATGGAGGATATAGGTAACCTACAAACTCTCAACCCAGCCCAGTTCAGATTTGTCAAGGGTAGGTCACTGAGGCAATGAATGAGAGCAAATCAGTGCACACGGCATATTTGATCCTGACAGGGTCATTCAACACCAGCTTACACTCAGGCATTGTAGATAAAATATCCCAGCTAAACATTAACTCCTATATGACTCATTGTATAGCAAACTGCCTCACAAAGAGAACCCAGATAGCAAGGGTGGGTGGCTCAATATCATCCAAAAGATCCGTCACAAATAGAGTATCCCAGGGTTCAGTCTGTGGGCCACTCTTCTTTGGTATTTACTTCTTGGAGATCAAAGCTAATGTTAAGCGTATGTGGCTGACTAAGCTTGCAGATGACTGCAAACTTAATACTATTATATAATCCCCAGAGGACACCAGGATCCAAAAGATGGTCTTTCCCAAACAAATAGTCAGTGTCAAAACCAAGGGAAATGTGTACTCATATCCTTCAGCAAGCATGACTCCCTCTGTGACTATTACCCCTCAGAAAATTGAACCTGTACTTAGAGATGTGGTAACCTTTGTCAACAATGAGCTGTCCTTCAGTCACCACATATCCACTGTTATAATGAAATTATTATTATTTTTTTTTAGCACAGCTTATATCTAAAAGTATGGTGTCCAGATCCAGGGATACATTTATTCCACTGTACTTGGCACTCATTAGGCTGATCAGTCAGTATAATGCTCTTTTTGCTATGGACCTATCCAAACACTGGTCACAACTGGAATGACCACAGTGCTTTCTCGCTAAAAAAAAACAATGGTCTAAATCATAAAATCTATGCTAACCATCTCAAAGTCTTGTCTTTCTTCTTGGTATCATACAGACTATTGAAAGTTGACCTCTGTCTGACATATACAGCCTCTACAGATACTATTCTGTCAAATCTATTACACATCAGCAAATGCAATGGTATCATAAACACCTGCTCAATTGACCTAAATCTTTTTTGCAAAATTAAAATAAGTATGTATGACATAGAGTAGCACTCCTTTGGAACATTCTTCTACTCCACATAAATCAGAGCACTTCTCTTACTCTGTTCAAATATAATTTGGATAAATGGATGAGTAACCACAAATTTACCCATGGGATGGCACCATTGACCATTATGGATAGGGGAAACATGCAGTTATCCCAACATATACTTGTTTGGCCCTTGTTTGGATATTTGTATTGCAAAATGTTAAGAGCTATAAACTCATTAACACCTAAGCGGTGTGGGATATCACACCTCTAGCAGCCTACACATATCCTTGCATTCCAGAGCATTTTCTGAAAAATCAACTTAAAAAGCATAAGATAAATACATATAAATATTTTGTGAACAATAACAGCTATTAAAACTGCACAAAAAGCAATGTTATCAATAATGAGCATTATTTACAGTTATAATAGTGCATTCATAGTCTTTCTATAAATACTATAATATATATTTAATGTACACAAACCAAGAATTATATTTTTTGCTTAAATTTCACAAGTTGCCATATTTTGGAAACTGTACAACCCAGACAAATATTGTTAAATAGTTTAACAAGATACAAGCTTTCATGTAACCACAAGACATTCCAGTCTGAGTGCATGTTTATTGAGATATTTACAGAAATATGAAAACATATGCTTAATTGTATAATTAACAATATAAATAACAGCAGAATATCTCTCAAGATATGCAACTTACAGTGTAAATATCAAAGAAAGTTTTCTACAACAACACCTACAGTTTCACCTGATGCCATGAAATAGTCTGTAACTGACATATTAAGTATTACTGGAAGTATTTCTTGATTTTTGCTGTATTAAGTACTTATGGAACTATTTCTTATTTTCATAATTACTAACAAATAACCAGTAATATCTTGTGTATGGTGTAATATAAATGAACACCGGCAATCCCTGGGATTCATGAAAGCTCCATGCAATAATAAGTCTATTCTTGTACAGAGTGGATCGTGCCCATGCAGCACAGCAGCGAGCCTTGCATATTTATGAAGGCACGCTGCTGTATAATCTACATGAGCATGATCCGTGAATGAGTTGCAGGGGGCATGTCCGAGCAGAGCTCGCACAGTAAACATGCCCCTGCACTCAGGAAGTGACATACGGCACTTTAAAACAAAAACAGTGTCCGCGGACACTGTTAGCATACCTCCCAACTGAACAGATATTCACAGAATGTCCAGAATTGTGCCTCATATGTTCATAGGTTCCTTTCATACTGGTCTATACTAGCTATCCTAGCATTTATAATAAGCTAGCCTAGGTGTGTGTGGCTTTCACCACCCCTTAGGATGAGAATACTATACCCATTAGTTTGCTGTGCCTCTGTCCAGCAGTGACACAGAGATGATTCGATCTCCCATCCACTCATCAAGATTTCTCTTGAACAGAGTCAGTGAGGGCTCTGCCTCACATGGACTGGGATTCTGTTCCATAGTGTAGGGAGTCTCTGGGTGATGAACCTGTCCCTCCAGCACGCCCTATTTATATCCGTGTTGAGGTTTAAGTCTCTTTGCTCTCGTGGCTCTGGTGGATTTGGATTTTTGAGGTGGAGCATGTCCATTAATTCGGGTTGGACATGGCCTTGTATGTCAGGCACAGATCACCTCTGAGACTGAATACAGCTGGAGTTTCTTCAGTCGGGGGCAGTGATGACATATGTTTGAGCCCCTTTTTGGTGAGGAACTTTTGGGGTCTTTCCAACTGCTGCAGGTGTCTACTCAATCATTGGTCTGATATACAATGACCTCCTGATCTGGATGTGAATCCCTTCATGATCAGGTGGGCAATGTAGAAGGTCTTCCTAACCACTTTGGCAAGAGGTTACTGTCAACTTGGGTCCCCAGGTCCCTGATAACTTCTTCGTGTTTAATGGATTACCACCTATGTGGTAATTAGGGGTTACCTTGTTTTTCCCAAAGGGTATGACTATACATTTTTGGCATTTAGCTTAAGGCCATGGCTCTGGCACCAGTTATCCATTTCTATGAGACCTCTCTGGAGGATGTCTGTGTCTGATGGAGTGTCAATTATGGTGCCCAGTTTGCAGTCATCTGCAAATTTTGTCACCAATCACAATCCCCTATGTTTGCCTCAGAAAAAAAAAAATGAACAACAAGAGGGGGCCCAGGACTGAGCCCTGTGGGACAGAGTCTGACATGGCACCAGCAACTCTAACCCTGTGGGTTCTGTCCTTGAGCCAGTTTGCAACCCATCTTGTGACATATGGGTTTACATCTAAGCTGGTGAGCTTTTCTATGATGCCGCTTTTGCTAGGTCAAGGTAGGCTGTGTGAACTGCCTTACCCTCATCAATGGCCTTAGTGACTGTTTCGAAAAAGTTCAAGAGGCAGGATCTGCCCTTGACAAAGCCAAATTGGGTAGGATCCAGTGTCTGTAGGTCCCCAATGTCTTTATTTATGAGTTCCATTATGATCCTCTCCATAGGTTTGCAGACAAGGCTAGAAGCACCGCATTTGTGGAGTGGGACCACAGTTGCACGCCATTCTTTGGGTACATATCCTGTAGTAAGGCTAAGATTAAACAGCAGCCTTATGTGTGGGTTTAGTTCCTCATTGAGTTCATGTAGCACACAGCCGGGACACCGTCCGTCCCATTGATGCTGTGTTTTTGCTTTAGAGAGAGCAGCTCTCACCTGGGCATCTGAGATGTTTGGGAGGCTAGACTCTGGTGGGATAGATATTTCTCCTTTTGGGGGGGGGGAGAAATTTGCACTGAACCTGTCTGCCAGTATGTTGGCAATGTCTGTGGGTTCAGTGATTTTTGTATCATTTTCGACTAATTCTGAGCATATCTGGGAGTTTCCACCCAGGTTTCTAACATAGCTAAAGAAGGCCTTATGATTGCCTTTTGTGTCTTTAGCGATTTTTCTCTCAAAGTTGGCCTTGGATGATTTTATGAGTGATCGTAGTTTTTTGCTAGTATTGATCAGAGATGCCTTCCCTTTTAGGGATTTTGCTCTGTCATGTAGTAGCTTTCTCCTCTTTTTGTAGAGTTTGTTTATGGCTGGGGTCCACCAGACCGGGCGCCTGCCTTTGGTGGAAAGGGTCTTAGGTGTATGCCTCCTACTGTCCTGGCAAAGAGCTCAGGATCAAAGTCATTAAATAATGACAAACATTTGAGTTTATGACTCCACATCCTTCAAATAAGTCATGCTAATGTAAAACCTATTATTCTATCAACATTCTAAGTTTTATCAAAATCAAAGAAAAAACACAAAAACCTAATAAATCCAAAAGGCGTACACAGATTTAGAGTATCAAACAGCTTTAATCCTGGTACCTCTGCATTTTGCCTTCAAGGGATATCAACATATCAAATTCTAAAGCTTAAATATACTAAACAATTAAACAATTCAACAATTGTGTTTCAAAATTTGTCTATACATCCCACTTTTAAAGTGACCAGTGCACATCATACATAAACACATCCCGTAGTCATGAAAAACTACTATATTCCCCAAAGGACTTTAGCAGCAGCAGAATTATAACAACAAAATTACAATGAATACTGCCGCAACATCATCAAAAAAATTCAACCAAGTTTACATAAAAAAATACAACACCTTCTCATAATGTGTGCATGTACTCATATGAAAAATACACACACACACACACACACACACACACACACACACACACACACACACACACACACACACACACACACACACACACACACACACACACACACACACACACACACACACACACACACACACACACACACACACACATATAAATACATATATGGACATATTATCAATGAAATGTCTTCAAAAATTTAACAATACCTCCTCCTGATTTAATCCATGTGGAACCAAGGTTCCAAAATTAAAAATAAAAGTAGTCTCCAGTTGATTTAACTTTTTAGCAAATAGAGTACCACTACCACAGTTGCCAGATGGTTGGGCTAATACACTAAAAAACAGGGAATCAAAATGTCCCAAATGGGCTTCAATAAAATGTTCCGCCTCTGGACTGAAGCCTATATTACCCCTTTTAATATTTCCCAAATGATCCACAATTCTAATCTTAACTTTTCTTTTGGTCTGACATATATACCATCTCACCTCATCACACCCACAACCCAGAATGTATACAACACCAGATGATTGTCAATTAAACTTTGCTTGAGAGACATATCTGTGTCCATTGATTATAGTATTTAATAAATTTCTAATTCTATGACACACACTGCATCTCCCACAGGAAAACACCCTAATGAACTATTCAGGGTCTGAATGGAAATTGGGTAGTTCAACAATTCTTTTAGGTTTAAAAATCTACCAAAAGAAAAAGTCACATATTGTGGAAATAAAATGCTAAATTTATCATCAGCAGTTATCATTGGCCATAACCCTGTAACCACCTGTCTGAGTGTGTCTGAAAAGGGACTAAACCTAGTAACATAAAATATTTTATTTTCTGTCCCCTCCTCTCTTGAAATAAATTGAATTCTATGTCCAAACTTACTATTCTCATGCAATTGTTCCCTACTTATCACATTATTCAACAATGTTTTCTTTGTTTCATTAAGAATATATCTAGAATAACCTCTGGCTGATAATCTCTCCTCTACTTCAGCCAGATATTTCTCTTTAGAATCCATCTCAGAAGTATTCACCCATTCTCTTCTAAATTCACCATAAGGCAATGACTTAATGAGATATTCAGGGTGCATGCTGGAAGCATGCAAAAAATTATTCACAACAATACTCTTCCTAAATGGAACATATTAAATAACTCCCATCTCATTCATCAAAAAAATGGACATCCAGAAAACTAATGGTACTGAAGTCTGTGTGGCAACAAAACTGTAAACGATAACTGTTAGAATTCAAGCCCCCCACAAATTTCTCAAACTTGGATAGAGGTCCCTTACATATGAAAATCAAATCATTTATGTATCACCCATATAACATCATCTTCTCCTTGTAATAAATATGGCTGTACACAAACCACTTTTCAAATGCCCCCATATACAAAACAGCATATGAGGGAGCAAAAGGACCCCCCATAGCAGTGCCCCTCATCTGCAAATAATATTTTTTGTTAAAACTAAAATAGTTGTGTGTTAAACAAAATTCAAGTAACTCCAAAATGTAGGCACTGCGAGGCCCTTCACCCAGTATTGATGCCATAGCTTCAAGACCCTTACCTGTTATAATACTCTTATACAAAGAGGAAATATCCAAAGTGGCCCAAAATATTTTTCTCCACACCATATTCTGCATTAGAACATAAAGCTCTTGTGTGTTTTTTTATGTGGGCTGGTACGGAACTCAAATGTATTTTAAGTAAAGAGTCCAATAATACCCCCACATTTTCCATCTAAGAACTGACGCCAGCAACAATCGGACTCCCTGGTGGCCTGCTCACATTCTTGTGAATCTCTGGTATAGCATACAAATATGGGTCTCAAGCACTGGCAACAAACAACTTCTTAACAGACTGTGATGAAAGGATCCTCAGTCTTTCCTCCTTCTCTAATAGTTCATTTTTGAAGAAATTTCATTGATATGTCCATATATGTATGTCTGTGTGTGTGTGTGTGTGTGTGTGTGTGTGTGTGTGTGTGTGTGTGTGTGTGTGTGTGTGTGTGTGTGTGTGTATTTCTCATATGAGTACATACACACATTATGAGAAGGTGGTGTATTTTTTATGTAAACTTGGTTGAATTTTTTGATGATGTTGTTACTGCAGTATTCATTGTAATTTTGTTGTTAGAATTCTGCTGCTGCTAAAGTTCTATAGGAAATGTAGTAGTTTTTCATGACTAAGGGATGTGTTAATGAATGATGTGCATTGGTCACTTTAAAAGTGGGATGTATAGACTAATTTTTAAACACACTTGTTTAATTGTTTAATTATTTAGTATATTTAAGTTTTAGAATTTAAAATGTTGATATCCCTTGAAGGCAAAATGCTGAGGTACCAGGATTAAAGCTGGTTGGTACTCCAAATCTGTGTACGCCTTTTGGATTTTTTAACTTTCTAAGTTTGCAAAAGCAATATGTAAAATCTGTCCGTCTTTGTTCCCCATCATGTTAGGCTTTGTCCAGATTTTATGCTCTAAGAGATGGAGAGTTATGACTGTTAGCTATGTGCATATCCGTAAACTAAAAAAACAGAAAACAAATAATTTCTTTTTTCCCATCCCCACTAAAGTTTAAGCATAGCTGAGTAGGTATGCGTGTCATGTAGCTGTGTTCAGCATAGCTTAAACATCCTAAGGTGCTAAATAGAAATGTACAGCCAAAATACCCAAAGTGAGATAGTGTAGTGGTTAGAGCTTTTGCCTCACATGCAGTCATTCATGGTTTGAGCCCCAATACAGTCCATTCATTTTTATGTGTGAAAGCAGCACTAAAAATATTTTTTTATAAAAAGGTACTAAATAATATATAGTTGTTAACCAGGGTAGTGTAGCAGGCCCAAATGTGAGGTGTCAGTGTACTAAAGATATGAAGCCCCCATATAAACACAAGTGTCCCATACAGTATAGCCACACAAGAATATAATGTAAGGAGAGTACATAGAGGCATGTTATGGAAGGTAAACATACATATCATAATATCATAATATGTCATTGATGAGGAATCAATCCCATAATCCTGCTAGTCCATAAAATGAAAGCTGAACAACGTTAAATTGTGCCCAGTTATGCTTAGCCATTGTAAGCATTGCTTAAATTTAAATGCTTAGCAATAAGTAGCGTAGCTAAGCTAAATTGCACACTGCTAGGCAGTGCTTAGCATCTACCCCTGTAAGCAATGCTTATCTTAGCTAAGCAGGTTTGCGTGTCACTTAGCTTAGCAAAGCATATTCAAAATTGTCCAATCACGGCAAAGGGCAGCCCTATTTAAACCTTGTAGGATGGAATACAACCATAACCAGTTGTAGCTGATCACTGCAAGCATTATGGCTGGCGTTGGTGACAGTGTGCACTTTCAGGCGCAGCATTGGGGCAGTCAGGAGTCCAGGCTCATGGTTGGATTCCTTGTAAAAGACCATAAAGGTTGACTGCTGCAGGACCAGTACCAGGGCTCCCAGTACAAACCGGAGGCCCGGGACCACATCACACGTGACCTCACCAGTGCTACTGGTATCCCTTGGACTGGTAAGCAGGTCCGGCACCATTACACTGACCTGAAGCATAGGAAGAGGGATCTCTTAGACCAGTGGATCCAAGATGCACAGGCACAGAATGTCTATTAAGTGTGTAAGTATCAGTATCAATTAGTGTTCTGCAAAGTCCAGCCTGAGTATGCAATCAATAGGTATGCATAAATGTTTATTTATCTTGTGTACCGCTGCAGATGAGAGGGCTGCAAATATTGACGCACATGCCAGCAGACTGCTAAGGCTGTGCTGGGAGGCTGGTGAGTAAATATCTAGCTTGCATTATTCAGGGTAAATAAATAGAAAGTAGTAGATTGTCAACAACTAGTAGGTAAAGTGTGTACTGTGTGCAATGAATAAAGGATTGTTATCAGGTGAATAAAGGTCTCTGCAACATTGAATAAAAATAACAACACCAGACTGTTGTGTTTACTTTGTCATGTTGTGGTAGGAATATAAATATGTACAAGTTCTGCATAGTCATGTATTTCTGGTAGAAAATTACTGTTTTATGCAACTATTACTGAAAACTTAACATGTATCTGTTGTCTGAAGATTGCAGTACAGTTGTCATTACCTAGGGTATTTGTCTAACTACAAGGTCAGATTGTGCAAACTAGAGAGTACTAGGGGAAAAAAAGTCAAGCATGAGCCAGCAGTTCCTTAGTAACTCATTTTTGCACAAACAGGCATGGTCCGAATCCTGGCAGTGGTAGTATGCTGAATGCATATTGTCAAACAAGAATATGTGAATATTTGTATAAACAGTCAGGTAGTATTAACATAAATTACCTCCACAGGTCTGCAAGGTAAGGAAATGTTTGCAATAGCTGTAAGAAGGCTTTGCCAACACACTCTGTGTTCAACATATCCACTGTCCAACCCCAAGGCTGCAAATGACAGCAAGATAAGTACATACACCAGGCACTCTGTTCTGATACAAGTCCCTCAAGTGTCACACTGTCACGGCTAATGGTCACTACTGATAATAACCAGGGAGACAGATAGAAACCCCAGTGGATTATGTCAGTACCACCCCCCCTAAGCATGAGTGCTGGACACTGGAGTGTTAAATATGTAACTGTGAAGATGTGAATATGTGTAGAAACAGTCAGGTAGTGTTAACACATATTTCTTCAACAGGTCTGCCAGCTAAGGAAATGTGTCTGTTAGCTGTAAGATGGCTTAACCAATACATTGTGTACAACAATCTCACTGTCCATCCCCAGGCCATAGGTAGACATACAGTGAAGTCAGCCATGGAGAGTAATGAGTAGAGTAATGATCTGTACAGCTGTTGAAAACTGATGCCTAGACAGTTAATTGACCGTTTTCTCTCTCCCATCCTATCTGCACCAATACTTCATACACATTAAATGGGCATGTTCATCTCCAAACCTACTGTTGGGACATGTGTCCTATTGTTACACAAATACTGAACCATTTGAATATTAATGCTCCCTGTTCAAATACTATCATTGGTGGCCTGTTGCTATCAATGTAACTTGCATGCTGTTATAATGCCTACTGTGGTTCCATATATGCATGTGATCAGTTTGCTATGCAGCTGTTTCAGTTCTGTTTTATGGGTTCAGTTGGAACACACATGCATGCTGTTATAACTAATTCTGAAATGTGTTGTTCTTGACTAACCACCATATTTTTTTAAACTGAAACACCATAGCACATCTGGGAAGGCAGATCCTGGTGGATCCACCTGTCCCGCCTCATCTGGCCGAGGCTCCGGGCCCCAGCATGTCTGGGATCCAACCTGGGCCTTCTTCTTCCATTGTTCTTGCATCACATTTGGGTGGAACCTCCGCAGGGGATGGGGCTCACCCCCCGGGAGCGGGCACTGAGTCACCCGCAGTCAGGTCTGGGAATTGGTGCGCAGCATCCTCCATTCAGAGTATGGTGATCAGCTGTGCCAGCTTGAGGGCCACCTTATACATCTTGAGGGTCAGCCTGCCCCTCCTGTGCAGCCCCCAGCACAGCCACTTTCGGGGCCGTGAAGGGGCAGTGGTGACTGCCCATGGGTGGGGACTTCAGTCCCACTGTAACCATATGTGGGCTCATGTGCATCTGATTCCCAACCACCCACCCCATCCAAGGTATTTATCCCCCACGTGTCATATACCGCCCCTGTCAGCTGTCTTGTCTGTCTTCCTACCCAAATTATCTCCCCAAATGTACCAACTATCCTTCCCCAACATCCCTCTCTTACCTTATTTAAAAGAAAAAAAGGCAATCTGTTCCCAAAAAAAAATGTCGCCCCATACATAGCTGTCCATTTCGCACGTGTGTTCACTGGACACATGTAATCTGGTCTAATTGGCTTAACAACACATTACTGTTGTCCTCAACCCTCTCTCAGGGTTTTGAGTGTCCAAATTCACCTCCAAATTCTGTACAAATGCACATCTATTGCTGTATCAGAAATGGACAGCTATGGACCTTCCCTACATCCGTCCTACACATCCCTAGCTATCTTTAATGTTGTTTTTCCCTCTGCATGCCCCCTTTTTCACCACTTTCTTATCACCTCTTTTTTCTTTTCTTTTAAAAAAATTAATGCGGGGGTAAGTGTGAGTAAGTGGCACTAAGCGAGGTTACACGATGCTAAGCTATGCCTACACAGATTAAGCAGTTTCCCATTTAACCATGTGTTGGCATCGCTTACCATCACACAAACCCACTTACAACTGCTTAAAAGTGCCTTAATTACTCTGTGTCCATCGGCCACTGTTCTGCCCAGCAACAAAATAATCAGCACTGCTAAGCATCAAACCCAGGACCCTGTACACCATAGTCAGAGCTATGTACCACTACACCATTTGAGCTGTAACAATGAATGCTGTTTTTTCAAATATATTATTCAGTTTGTTTGTCTTTTAGCTTTTTCCCGGTAAGGGGTCGCCACAGCGAAACTCCAGTCCGCTAATGATTGGCAGTAGATTTTTTACGAAACTCTGAGGTGCCAGCTCGATTCAATGAAGGCACGCCCATTTACTCACGCATGTCTTTCAAACACTACCCAACTGCGGGGAGGACATGCAGACTCCACACAGAAGGCACTCCCAAGCCCAGCTGAGCATCAAATGGGAGAACCCCTTGCTGTGAGGTAACAATGCTACCGCTGTATATTATTCAGTACAGGTATATAATAGTAGGGAATAAGCACTGTGGAATCAGTCATGTTTAATATATATAAATATACACATATAGATGTGTATGATGATAAATATTAAAAAATATATACATCAGATATATGGAGCTATACATATAAAACAAATGCATAAAGACTATATAATATATATTGTATGTATGGATATCAAGAAAGGAACATATATATATATATATATATATATATATATATATATATATATATATATATATATATATATATAAAATATATATGTATGCTCATAACATGTAGTGGAGTCATACCCAGCGCCATACCTCTCCACCTCTTAGTGCGAGAATTCTGGACAAAGGCTGTCAAAATGGGGACAATGGGCCAAGACTAGGTACATAATGTATGTACTGCAGTTATAAATGTAGAATATTGCTACAGTAACAGGGTTTGTGTCAGCAAACATGTTCAGAAGGATGTGAGTTCTGAAACTGAAATGTATGTCATCATTTACTGACAGAAATCCTCAGATCATCACAGTGATTTACCACAGAAATTAAAGTAATGATTCTGTGGAACAGACCAGAAATATGAGCAATCAACCTGGACAGTCTGAAACAATCTGGCCAGTCGAGAGGTATGCTCAGAACCCCTTAATGCAACAAATCTGGACCAAGCCTGACAAAGGGGATGTGGGTAAACCATGAAACTGGGAACATATCCCAAATAATGGGTAGAGACACAGTTAATGCAGTAACACCCTCCTGTTTGTTGTAACATATATTGACTGGAATAGCTCAAGTCCAAAACCAAATTACTCCCTACTAGTTACTGACCTAAGTCTTTACATTATCCCAGTGATGTGTCAGAAATACACAACATTTATGGGGGCCAGGCAACAGTACATCTGATAAATATCTGGACATGACATCACAGTAGGGAAACTACACTGAGCTGCTAGGCATGTCACCAAGCACCGTATAAACTACAGGCAGAATGACACAACACTAACCCAATTTTGTTATGGGGAAATATACATGTAATAGCAAATATATCAGGCACTACAGGGATGCAACAGCACTGACAGACACCAGTGTGAAAGTGTATACCCATAACCAATCTCACCACTTTCAAAGTGACATACTGGTAAGCCACATGAACAGTAGAGTATATGAACTGTGTGAACACAATCAGCATGTTTTTCACTCACACACTACCTCTACATACACTGGCCCAATTCACAGTGTAGTATGATGCTTCACTGTGGTATGGGACATGTGTCAGTCTGCCCCTACAAACATATACAGCTGACAGAGCACCAGAAACTGGAGCAGCATACAAAGTCAGATAGGAAAGGACCCATAACACTTACATCTACCCCCTCCCTACACAGGCCAAATAACACATTCACAATACCCCACTACACAATCTGGACAGTCTGTCAACAATTGCCAGAAATACACAGTCCTCTCAACTGTATAGAGTCCCACAGAATGTCCAGGCTTTGTCCTCATATATAAGGCCTACTACACATAACATGTCTGGCAGTCTGATACATCACTGGGATGATATCAGGAATGAAGTCACTATATAATGATATACTATACCTATCCACCTCTTACTACATGACATCTGGACAAAGCCTGACATACTTGGGAGCAGAGCCCCAAACACACGGTCATTATTGACATATTGCTGTTATAAACTGAGAAAGTTGCTGGTGTAACAGAGTTGTTGTAACATATCTGTTCTGAGGGATGTGAAGTCAGAAACACACATGGATGTTACCATTTACTGACTGCAATCCTCAGAGTATGCTACTGAATTTCCAAGGGCAAACTATGTGTGAGTAACACACCAAATATAAAAGTCCAAACTCTAGCCAGTCTGCAGATAGCCCTACAGTTGAGAGTTATATCAACTACATAACACTATCAGACTTAAATTCACTCAGAGCAGCCATATCCACACAAACCCTGTCAAACTAGCATTACTTCAACTGTATAACAGCAATACTTACATTCAGTCCCTATGTCTAGAACATGCTCCCCAGTTTGTTGGGCTGTCTCCAACTACCCTCTGTGATGCTGTTTGTCACACACCTCCATGAAGTTCACCTCACAAGCAAGGAAAAGGGGCAATTCCCACATGAGGTACTCAGTCATAGGAGTGTTTTTCCATGCTATTGGGTATGGAAACGATACCACAGTTGTTATACATGCAATTAGCAAGTGGGAGACTCCAACTGGTGCACAGGCCATCAGCTGCTCATGAGCATTACCTACAAAAGGCAAGCTGCTGCCTATACAAAACAGATGTATATCATACAACTGTCTCAGAGAGAGAGAGAGACAGACAAACAACCAAACAGACAGAGACACACACGCACACACAGTGAAACTGATGGATTACACCAACTGAACTGAACAGCTATGTCAAACAATTAAACATGTAATGGAATGTAGTAGGGGGTATGTAAACGTGAAAAATAGGAAGTTCAAACAATATTATGTCTCAACAACACATGCTGTACTGATATACTGCTGAGCAGAACCTATGGCCATACCATCTGTGTTTGTCTGCAGTGACACAGAATACAGCTCAGAGCCCTGAGTCACCCCAGGAAAGGATGGCTCACATATGATTACTGCTGGAGTGTGTGTTGCACAGTACTGACTGTGACACTGCTAGGCCAGCTACTGGGATGTCACAGATATCCATATGTTAATTGTCAATCCAAATATGATATACATGTTTGTCCCAGACATGTGATGGACCTACACAGGGTATTTGGATACTGAAATACTGTTGCTGCGTGTGTTGAATTGCATATGATATACTGAGCTCATACCATTCAACTGTCTAGTGTTATGCACACTGACCATATGTGTGCCTCATATTTGTAGTTATGTCATCAAGAGTTGTGTTATGTCTGGTAAATAATTGTAAACTTGTGAACGCTGACATTACAACATCACCTTCTCTTCCTTTTGGCTGTAACTGTTAGTGGTCAGCACAGCAGATCATCTGTCTCCATGTCTTCCAGTCCTTTGCATCTTGCTCTGTCACACCAACCGCCTGCATGTCCACTATCACCACATACATACACTTTATCTCAGGCCTTCATCTTTTCCTCTTACTTGGCAGCCTCATCCATTCCCAAATATACTCAGCATACCTCCTCAACACATGTCCAAACCAACATAATCCTGCCACTCTCTGGCTTTATCCCCAAGCTGTCCAACCTGGGCTGACCCCCTAACATACATATTCCTAATCTTATCCACCCTCGTCACATCCAGGGCATATCTTAACATCATTAACTCTGTTACATCCAGCTGTGACTTGTGACTTTTTTTTTTCAATGCCAGTGTCTCCAACCTATATAATATAGCTGGTCTCACTACCCTCGTATAGACCTTCCCTATCACTCCTAATGGTACTCATCTGTCACAAATCACCCCTGACACTCTTCTCCACCATCCACATCCTGCCTGTACTCTCGTCTTCACCTCTCCCTCACACTCACCATTACTCTGAACTGTTGTTCCCAAGTATTTACACCTATCCACCTTTGCAAACTGTGCTCCCTGCATCCTCACCATTCCTCTATCCTCCCTCCCATTCACACACATATATTCTGTCTTAGTCCTGCTGTCCATCATTTCTCCCCTCTCTAGACCATACATCCACCTCTTCAGGGTCTCCTCAACCTGTTCCGTACTCTCACTACAGACCACAATGTCATCTGCAAACAGCACAGTCTACGGGGACTCTTGTCTGATAACATCTGTCAAACTGTCCATCACCACTGCAACTAAGAAAGGGCTCATAGTTGATCGCTGATGTACTCCCACCTCCACCTTAAATGCACCTGTCACTCCCAATGCAGAACTCATCGTTGTCACACTAGCATTGTACATATCCTGTAGCATTCTTATGTATTCCTCTGCCACTCCTGACCTCCTCATACAATACCACAACTCCTCTCTAGTCATCCTGTTATATGCTGTCTCTAAGTACACAAAGACACAACGCAGCTACTTCCAACCTTCTCTGTACATCTCCATCAACGCTCTCAGAGCAAACATCGCACCTGTAATGCTCTTTCCTGCCATGAAACCAGGCTGCTGATCAATAATTCTCACCTCCATTCTTAGCCTAGCTTCCACCACCCTTTACTATTACCTCATGCTGTGACTGATCAATGTTATCCCTCTGTAGTTACTACAGCTCTGCACACCACCCTTATCTCATAACAGTACCCAAAAACATTTTATCCACTCCTCACGCATCCTCTCACTTTCCAAGATTACAGTAAACAATCCAGTTACAAAGACCACTGCCATTTGTCCTAAACACCTCCATGCTTCTACAGGTATGTCATCTGGACCAATAGCCTTTCCATTCTTAAGTTTCTTCATAGCTATTCTTACTTCCTCCTTGATAATCTGTTGCGTGTCCTGATTCACCATACCCACATCATTCAACCTTCTGTCTCTCATTCTCTTCATTCAACAGCCCATTAAAGTACTGTTTTCACCTGCTCAACACACTCTCCTCGCTTGTGACTACACTTCCACCATTATCCTTTATGAGCCTTATTTGCTGCACATCCTTCCTAGCTATGTGCCTCTGTCTAGCCAATTAGTACAGGTCCTATTCTCCATCCTTGGTGTCCAACCTTACATACAATCCTTCAAATGCCACATACAACCTTCAGATGCCCCATCCTCACCCTTTGCCACCACTCTCTTTGCCATGCACCCTATCTCCCTATACACTTGTCTACTTTCTTCATCTGTCTGACAATCCCACTTCTCCTTGGCCAACCTCTTTCTCTGTATACTCCCCTGTACTTCCTCATGCCACCACGAGGTCTCCTTGTCCTCTTTTCTCTGTGCAGATGTCACACCAAGCCCTGTTCTACTCATCTCCTTTACTATCTCGGATGTAGTAACTAATATATTTGCTAACTCTTCACTGCCACCCACCGCCTGTCTTAACTCTTCCCTGAACTCAACCTCACAATCACCCTTTCTCATTATCCACCATTTGATCTATGGTGCTGCCCTCACACTCCTCCCCTTCTTCTTGATCACCAACATCATCCTACAGACCAACATTCCATGCTGCCTAACTACACTTTACCCTGTCACCACTTTACAGTTACCAATCCCCTTCAAACAAGCCCACTTGCATAGGAGATAACCCACCTGTGTGCATCTTCCTCCACTCTTGTATGTCACCCTATGCCCCTCAGTCTTGTAAAACTACGTATTTACCACAGCCATGTCCAACCTCCTTTGCAAACTCCATCACCATCTGACCTTCTGCATTCCTTTGCTAAACACCATACCTACCCATCACTTCTGCATCCCCTCTGTCCCTTTCACCAACATGCCCATTGAAATCTGCTCCAATCACCACTCTCTCACCCTTGGGTACACTCATCACCACTTCATCCAACCACACCAAAGTACATCTGTCTCATCCATCACACATGCAATTAGCAGAGCATATGCACCAGCAACTGTCATCATTACACCATCAATTCCCAGCTTTCTAAACATCACTCTATCCAACACTCTTATCACCTCCACAAACAGGTCATCCCCTACATGAGTTCCCCTTCCATACACACCATGATCGAACTATTTGTACCCGACTCCGATACACACAGCTGTACACCCCTTCCATCTGGTCTCTGGCAAACACAATATATCCACCTTTCCTCTGTCCATCATATCAGCTAGCTCTGTCCCCATACCAGTCATACACACAACATTAACAGTTCCTACCCTCACTACCTCACTCCTAGCCTTTCTCCTCTTTGCCTGCCATATGAGCATCAGACATCCTCCAGGGTATGTCTGTGAATGCAATGGCTACTGCACTATCAAATGACATATGTGTGTTACAACAATATGAAGAAAGTGTCACTAATTTTGGCCCATAGCCCTCATGTATGTGCAGTATCCTCCAGATGTCCTGCCCTTACAGGTTGACATGACTGACTTTGCAGCAAGACTGCAATTACAGTGTGCCATACTGACATAGAACAGAAATGTATCACAGATATTACCTGTGCATATGTCATGTATGGGTAGGTTTACCTGGCTGCCTCATAACAACTGACATGGGATGAAAAACATCAGGCAAATAAGCTGTGCATGTTGTACATGTGTGTAACCTTAGTTTCTGTGCATCCAACAGTTACAACTCTACAGCTACTGATTGTGTCATTGCCCCGACAAAGACATGGGTAGGATAATAACCATGAGTATCATGTTGAAATTGGAGATGTGTCCAACTGTGTTCTGACCTTGTGTCCATGACTACTACAAACAGATATATGACCACCCACATAGCTGTATGGGCTCAGCAATACCTTACTTATAAAACCTGTCTCCACCAAAGTAGAGTAAACCCCTTTGCTGGACAGCAGCAATACACAAAGCACATAATGCAATGCTATATTGGCTGTACAGGGCAAAGTAGGAGCAGGCACCAAATGGGCAGCATGTCAACCTTTGTCTGAATGAGCATATTAGGTCACAGTTGGATTACTGTAAGGCTAACTATGAGTACAAACTGGACACATCCACTAAGGGCAATCACAAGGCCATCTTCACATATGTCTGCAGTCTCAGAGGCAACAACCTGTAATGGTGGTCAATCACAGCACATACACAAACACCATAACTACAGCCAACCTGTTGCAGACAGGTTTAGGGCAAACATCACCCCCCTGTCTCACCAGTATAGGTGGATATGCACAGCACATGCACTCCTCCCCTCATCATCATGGATCAGGTGCAAACTGCCTAATCAAAGTTAACAAAAGCAAATCCCCTTGGGGCCTGATAGCATTCCTGTCTGCATCCTACATGCACCTAGGCATATGCTTCCAGTTCCATTACACGCTGTATGCAAGCAAAGCCTGAGCACCATTGACATCCCATCTGCAAAGAACACATCCACTGTCATCCCTCTACACAAACATGAATGATGAATGGTGGTTTATGCAATGTACTGTCCCTTATTGGGGGAACATAACACATCAGGACCAGGTACAGGGGTATGACATGTTTGTAAGTGGTGGCTAATGATAGTCTGTATTCATGTGCTGGCTCTGTAAAGAACTCTGGGCAATTTCTGAGTTCCTGTGATGTGTTTCCCTGTTTATGTCTTCCAGGTGCCATGCAGTGGCAACCGCCTTACACTGATGCGGAGACAGTAGCCAGCACAGAAGCTGTAATCTTAAACAATGCCATCCTTTTTGGCTGTAGCCAGCAAAATATGTGGGAGCAGATTGCCCTGTGGGATGAGATCATCCACAGAGTGAACATCCTGGGTTAACATGGATGCACATACGATGAGGTCAGGCATAGAGCAACTGCCCTGATACATAGGGCCCGGCAAAGGACTGCTGCTGTAGCAAGGGACTGTACTGCTACCGATGGGGGACTAGCCACACAGGTCCCACTTATGGTGACAGAGGCACTCCTTACCAACCCTGGGGAAGCCCCCACACAACCTCAAACATGGGAAACAGCAGTCGTGGAAGTGGATGGTACCCAGGCAACAGGTGAGGAGCGTCCAGGTAAGCCCAAAGTGCACATCAGTGCAACGAGGTAGCATTTAAACTGTCTTCTATAGAGTCCCTAGATGCATATGGATTAGTGGGTGGGGTTTAGTAATCCACACAAGTGCACATCTATGGTGAAGGACAGCATATTGTGTAATATCATAGTGTGTACTTTACCTGTGCAGAAAGATAGCATTCATCTTGTAGCAATGCCTAGTGTGAATTTGCTGACAATACCTGTCCCTCACAACTACATAGGTCCCTCTGGTCTGCACATAGGACAACAGCCTGAAGCCAGTAAGTATGGGATTTTCCTGTTGGGGCACACCAGTACCCCAGGGATGCTAAAGTTAATGCATGTGACCATGCACACAACTGTTACACTCAGCCATTTGGCAATATCTGCATGTTCACTTGTGGTGGTGTTTACTGAATTGTATCACGATGGTCATCACAGGGGCCTATTTGCAGGATATGTCATGTATCTGTTGCATACCTCACAACCTGTCATTGCAGGACATCTGGACAAAGACTGACAAAATGGGGGGACAAAGGGCCAAAACTAGGGTTATATTGTATAAATTAGTGGTATACAGTGCATATAAATGGTGTACACACCTGTTAGAATGTCAGGTATTTGTGATATACAAAAAAGAGAGTACAACAGACATGTTCAAAATACTGCCAACCTTTTGTGTGACCTATAACCTGTGCAATTCAACTGTAAAGCAAACAAATCTGTTAGGAGAACAATAATGACACACAATAGTACAACAACCTAGATGCATATGTGTGCGCAGGCTGAAGCTTCTACTGTGTTGAGGCAGGTTTTGCTATAACTACAGCAGTACATCTTATTGGGTATACACCTTCCATCAATTACAGAGACTCTATGGTTAACAGCAAATAATGGTCAGCTGTCCTACCAAGATTATCCTAACATATACCCAGTTGCCTGCTACAGCAACAGCCATGGTTTGCATAGAGCTGATGAAGCTGCTAAAGGACCACATGTTTGAGATGTATCAGCCTGGAGAAGGGTACCAAAACATTTCCATAGCATTGCACATACCATGGAACACAGTGCAGACAGTCATCAAAAGGTGGTGAAAATATAGGGCTACAGTGACATTGTGAAGGCATGGATATCCCACAAAAGTCTATGAGACTACAAGACCAAAACTGGCCAGGGAGACTGCCAGGAGCCCTACAGCAACAATGAAGGAGTAGCAGGAATATCCAGCAAGTACTGGGTGTGTACTATATATCACAACAATCTTCCATGGTCTCCATATGTCTTGCCTATAGGGTAGGTTGAAAGATAGCAGAAGTTCCTCACACCAAACAATATCCAGGTTTGGCGAAAGTCTGAAAACAATACATCAGGTCTCCAAAAAGCAAGTGGGAAAATGTGTTATGGTAATATGGGACCATGGTTAAACTCTTTGGCCACAATTCTGACAGGTGTGCTTGGCACAATAACACAACTGCACATTACCACACCACCCCCACAGTGAAGCATGGTGATGGCAGTGTCCTGCTTTGGGGTTTCTGTTCACAAGCTGGAACTGAGGCTGTAGCCAAGTTAGAGGGGATTATGAACAGTTCCAAACACTGGTCCCTTGTAGCTCCAATCCTTCTGGTGTCTGCCACATAGCTTTGGATGGTGAAGAATTCCACCTTTCCACACAACAATGGCCCAAACCATACATCCAAATCAACAAAAGGATGGCTTTACCAGAACACATGCAATATTCAGCACTGGCCCAGCCAGAGCCCACACCTACATCCAATAGGATATATGCACAGTGACCTGAAGAGCGCTGTGCACAGGGGATGCCCTTGCAATCTGACATAGTTGGAGGTGTTTTGCAAGGGAGAGTGTACAAACATTGGCAAGTCAAGATGTGCCATGCTGATAGACACCTTCCCAAGAGGACTGAATGCTGTGATTAAATCAAAAGGTGTTTTAACAGAGTATTACTTTAAGGGTGTGCACTCTCATGCAACCAGTCTATTGTACAGTACCTATTTCATTTACCATATGTTACCTGTAACTAATTGTGTATGTTCTTCAGTTGGATTGCATAGGTTATATGTCATATGAAATGCTGGGAATGTTATGACCTGATTGTTGAGGTCTCATGTGATATATCACAAAAACCTAGCATGTTAGCAGGTGTGTGTACACTTACTATAGCCACTGTAAGCTTGGGAAGTTGTCCGAGTAACCAGCTTTGTTTTAACATACATGTACTGCAGGTTATGCAGTCTGCACTTCTAATTAGGACATTAATTAGTGGCACCAATCCACAGGTCAACCCAGTAATGTATCAGACAAACAGAGGAGTTATGAGGAACAGACCAAACATATGAGCCACACATGTACACATTCGGTAAATCCCTGTACAGTTGTGAGGTATGTTCTGTAAGAGTTGCCACAGTGCTATACAGGTAAACAGCAATAATTTACATAGGGTACAGTGTATGCTAGGTGAACAGCCATCACCTACTAACACCACTCACGTTTCCAAGAGGTGTATATTAGTAGTAACGGTAATTGAAAAGGGCTGCACTGCATGATGCTGAGGGTCTGTCCAAAGTGTGTATCTTATTGTCTGACTGTGTGTCGTGAATGCCCCAGTCGGCTAATGTGAGGTCTGTGTAATGCCTTTGAGGCACCTTACCTGTATGTGTGTGTGTGTGTGTGTGTGTGTGTGTGTGTGTGTGTGTGTGTGTGTGTGTGTGTGTGTGTGTGTGCGCGCGCGTGTACCAGAAAATTTTATAGTGCTGGTAATAATTTACATATGTTGTTTTTCCCTCACAGGTCCCTCCCACTCTGATTCTGATGTCAGTGTCTCTGCAGACTCTGACCATGATGATACTCATATTGAATCACAGGTGGGGTTATCAGGGGTTGAATCCGTGCCATCAGTTGGCATCCCACTATTGTCAACCCCATTCCCACACACAGTCACAATGCTCACACATACTCCGTCACCAGTGGCCACAAATAATGGACTGTTGGCGGGTGGTGACATGGAACAGGCTACTGTGGTGACTATGGCAAGTGAGGGTACAAGCAGTAGCCATAGCCAGAATGCTGGCAAGGTCCCACACAGGCAGATGGGCAGGGGTGCTGAGAGGAGGATTGCAGCCCATCATGCCCCTGTTGAAAGTGCCACAGCAGCAGTTAGCAGACGCATGTTTCGAGCTGTCATGGAGGCACAGGCATGTAATGAATGTAACATAAGACATATATGCAGGGTCATGGATGAGCACATCCCTGGTGTCCATGGTGATATTTGTGAACTCACTGCAGCCATCCATGAGCATACTGAGGTCATAGATAGACAGTGGAGTGAGACCTTGGCACTCCTTAGCCATGGAATATCTATGCTTGAGCATTTGGCGGATGATGGCCAGCAGCCACATGGATGTAGGGCAGCACCATGATCAGCTGAGGGTCTACGTGACCATGCACCATCATGTTCCTGTATTGACGGTACAACCAGCACTACTGAAGGGGATGTGCTGTCCACACCATGATGCAGCAGGCCATGGGCACATGGTCCTGGCTGGTCCCAGCAGGAACACAGATCCAGCAGGCAGCAGTCACCATCGGGGGGGGGTAGTACTGCATCTGCACTCATCCCTGGTGGTGCCAGTGATACTCTTGGCAGGCCCAGTTCCTGTGTCCATGGCTGGAGAGAGTGAACTGTACACCCTGCCATGTACGGCCCACAGATGTCTAAAATACCCCTGTGTAGGGCACCCACATGGCATGACTGTGTGAATACACACACACACATCACCATCAGACAAGTCATCTCCACACACACACACATACACACACACACACACACACACACGTGCACACACACACACACACACACACACACACACACACACACACACACACACACACACACACACACACACACACACACACACACACCACCCCTGCACAGCCCATTTAATGAACACACCCCAAACACACACACACACACACACACACACACATGATGTCAACCATATGGCCCCGCCTAGGCATCTAGCAAACCCACACAAAACCCTGTGCATATGATGATACCTGTGTCACATCCCTGCCATCTATACCATCAATGCAGGGACATGCTAATATGGGTCTGATGCACAGGGTGTAAAGAGTGCAGCTATTTAATGCTGTGTAAGGTGCTGTCATCTGGAATTTGTAATGGGTACACATCAGAGTGTGCGTGTACCTTTTCAGCCATGATGCATTATGGGTGTCAGTAACACTAAGTGAATGTGTTCTCACAAGCTGTATTCTGTTTGTGTTCTAGGTGTCTGTGTGTCAGAAGGATGTGATCCTGCAGACATCACCAATAAGGGGCATGGCAGTGTTGTAACACATCGACCATGTCATTGCCGAGGTACAGCTGTATCTGCACACATTTCCCAGGTCTGTGTAATAGTTCTTGCATGTGCCTCACAGCTTATAGGGCTGAGAGGTTGTATATAAGTATATGGTGGTTGACATCAGCTCTAGTAGAGTGGACAATGATAAGTGTGGTGAGTGGAACACACCTCAGATGGAGAATGCCCTCAACCCCAGAGGATATTGTGTCAACCAAACACACAGAAAATACTATTCACACACACACACACACACACACACACACACACACACACACACACACACACACACACACATATGGACGCACAGGATCACAGTTGCCAGTGTTGTGTTTGGAACCCCTACCCATCAAGTTGTGGTGCCACACTATTATACAGTTAATGCAAGTGGCACAGGACTACCAGTGTGATGAGTGTTACAAGGTACCTGTAAGGTGAATAACATCACAAGGCCTTCTGAAGAATGGCAATGGTGGGTGTACTGGGTGCGAGAGTACTCATAACAGTGTCACATACAAGTCTACACACTCACAACCACTGCTATACACAACAATGCACATGCACACACACACACACACACACACACACACACACACACACACACACACACACACACACACACACTTGCCAGTACCGACATTAGCAAACCAACCTATCTTGTTATTTGTACCATACTATTCCATACTGTTGCACAGGGCTTATAGGGCTGAAGAGTTTCTACAGATACCACTATGGCTGATGTGAACAGCAGACCTCAGAGAGTAGACCTTTGAATGCGTACTGTGAGTACCATGGCATCAAATATGAAACCATGCCCATCCAATGGATGTCGTTCTCACACAAACACACACACACATACAAGATACTCTTCCCTTATATACATTTGCCAGGACTGTGATTAGAACCCCTACCTATCTATTTATTGTTACTACATTG
Organism: Protopterus annectens; assembly: GCF_019279795.1. NCBI lineage: Eukaryota > Metazoa > Chordata > Ceratodontiformes > Protopteridae > Protopterus > Protopterus annectens. The sequence continues at coordinate 97,724,327 of NC_056744.1, read as the reverse complement.
TTACACATTTATCACATGCACCATGGAGGTTATGGGGTGACACTTGTCCAAAGGTACTTCTAAGGTGAGGGACATCATCAGGCCTTGCAAATTATGACAATGGGTGATGTACTGGGTGAGAAAGGCCACATAATACTGTAACCTACACATATATACACTTACACACAATAATATACACACACACACACACACACACACACACACACACACACACACACACACACACACACACACACACACACACTTGCCAGGACTCATATTAAAACCCCTAGCTATGTAGTTATTGATATTATAGTGTTATCCAGGTACCACACACACAACAGAGCTTATAGGTTAGGGAGTGTCCCAAGGTGCCTATATAGTGAACAACATCTACAACACTTGTAAGGTATGGCAGTGGTAGTTGTACTGGGTGAGCTGGGCCACCAACTACTTTCACCCATGTTTACACACTCACAAACACTTTTATACACACTAATGCACACACACACATTTAACAGTACTGAGATCCATAGGTTCAAAAATTCATAGGTGTGTGTGTGGCAAATGGCCATGGAGACTTTACAATGCTAACCCATGGGAATACAATGGCATCATGCCACCTCACGATACTTCCCAGTGTGTCTACTGAGTATAGTCACTGGAGTGATCCCCAGGGTGGGTATTCTATTCCCCATCCACTCCTCCAGATTTCTCTTGAAGAGGGCCAGTGATGTGCTCTGCTTGACATGTATGTGATGTTTACTCCATAGCATGGCCAGTCTCTGGGTTGTGAAACTGTCCATCCAGCTTGTCCTGTTGATTGTGAGGATGGGGTTGAGGTATCTGGAGCATGTTGTATGGACAGATTGGTTTCTTTGGATATAGTATTCCTGACAGGGTTAGGTCAAGCATGGCTGTGTATGGCAGGCAGAGATCACACCTAAGTATCCAATATGAGACAGAGATTCATTGGAGTTGTTAGAGTCTGTTCATATGGGGCAAGTGTGTAGTACCTAAGATTCTCTTTATGAGGCACATTTTCTGCCTCTCCTGTTGTTGCAGGTGTCCACTGGAGTACATGGCAAATGGACCATGGTACACATTGATTGGCCTACTGAGGAGATAGTACAGGAAAACACTGTCCATTTACTTCCTGGATTCAACACCCTAAGCCAGGAGAAGTGACACATGGAAGGACCTTTGGAAGACAGTAGCACTGTGGTGGTCAACAGAGAGCTCACTGTCAACCTGTGTTCCCAGTTCCCTGATATCAACATCAATGTTCAGTGGACTACCATCAATGCATTACTTTATGGGAACCATGTCATAACCAAAGGGGATGGTAGCACATCATCTGGCATTGATCTTATGTCCAGGGTTCTGACAACAGTCATAGGTCTCAGAGAGGCCTTTGTGAAGTATGTCAGCCTCACGTGGGGGAGGTAATAATAGCACCCACCTTGTAGTCATCTGCAACCATTGTCAGCCAGGGCACCTTTGTATTGGGCTGGTCCTCAGAGATGTGGATCCCAAACATGAGGGGACCCAAGTCCACAACCTGTGGGACTCCAGTCATCACTGTTCAGCAGTCTGACATGGAGTCCATTGCTTTCACACTGTGGGTTCTATCTGTGAGCCAGTTTGCAGGCCACCTATTGATGTAGGGGGTTGCTGCCTACCTAAGTGTGTTTGTGTATGATTCCTGAGTGGGGAGTGATATCCAAGGATTAGACGGGCTACCTATCTTGTTATCTAGTTCATAGTGTCACATAGTTATTGCACATGGCACAATGCTTATAGGGCTGCAGAGTGTCTACAGGTCCCTCTACAGTGGATGACAACTGTGGGCCTTGTAATGTGGACACTGGGACATGTACTGGGTGAGCAACAGCAAAAAGTAGCAAAACCCACCCCCAATGGATATGATTCTCACACAAACACAACAACCCCCTCCCCCACAGACAGGATAATGTTCTTGCACACACATACACACTTGCCAGGACTGACAGTAGAACCCCTACATATCTATTTATTGCCATGTTACACATTTATCACACATGCCACAGAGCTTATAGGGTAAAGGCTGTCCAAAGGTACTTCTAAGGTGAGGAACATCACCAGCCCTTGCAAAGTATGGCAATGGGTGATGTACTGGGTGACAGAGGCCACAAAATACTTTAAACTATACATATAAACACTTACATTTGCCAGAACTGGGATTAGAACTCCTACCTAACTAGTTATTTGTACTATAGTGTTACACAGTTATGGCACACGCCACAGAGCTTATAGGTTGAGGCCTGAAGAAAGGGACTTCTAAGGTGACTGTTATCTGCAGGACTGGTAAAGTGGGGCAATGGGAAGTGTCCTGGGTATGAATGGACCCAAAATCTTTAACTTATACACACACACACACACACACACACACACACACACACACACACACACACACACACACACACTTTTTTTCATTTGCAAGGATTGAGATTAGAACTCCTACCTAACTAGTTATTTGTGCTATATTATTACACAGTTATCGCATGTGCCACAGAGTTTATAGGTTGAAGCCTCATGAAAGGGACTTCTAAGGTGACTGTTATCTGCAGGACTACTAAAGTAGGGCAGTGGAAAGTGTACTGGGTATGAATGGACCCAAAATCTTTAACTTATAAAAACACACACACACACACACACACACACACACACTTTTACATTTACCAGGACTGAGATTAGAACTCCTAACGAGCTAGTTATTTGTACTTTAGTGTTACACAGTTATCACACATGCCACAGAGTTATAGGGATGAGACCTGACGAAAGGGACTTCTAAGGTGACCGTTATCTGCAGTACTGCTAAAGTAGGGCAATGGGAAGTGTACTGAGTATGAATGGACCCAAAATCTTTAACTTACACACATTTACATTTGTCAGGACTATGATTAGACCTCCTACCTAACTAGTTATATGTATTATAGTGTTATGCAGTTATCACATGAGCCACAGAGCTTATAAGGCTGAGGTCTGACAAAAGGTACTTCTATGGTGAGAGACATCTTTAGGACTGTTAAAGTATAAAGTAGGGCAATGGGAAGTACACTGATCGGGAAAGGCCTGTTAATTCCAGGATCCTACTGACAATTCTTTAAGTGTATGAGCATACCCAGTGTGACCTTCTGTAGTAAATGTGGGACTCCATTCCAGGAATTGTTGTACTCCAGTCCAGTTTGTTTTGTGCTACAGCCATACCTCTCAACCTGTTGGTGCAGGATATCTGGAGATAGCCTATCAAAATGGGGAGACAATGGGCCATACAGTGATTGTGACTATTTCTTCTAGTAATGTATGGTTTGCTAGGGTTACATGATTTGTTTTAGCAGACATCTGAAATATATGACGTTTGACAGTGTCATGTATTATTTCAGTACCTCATGACATACCTCCTCAGATCATCACAGTGATTTACCAGAGGAATACAGGATGAATGATGCACATACCAATATTATGGATCAAATGCTAGGCATTCTTGCACAATCCAGCCTGTTGAGAGGTGTGGCTACAACCAATTGACTGCTGGAGCTGTGGAAATGGTCCAACGCCTTGGTGATGTATTACAATGGTGGAATCTCTGCATTTCTGTTCTGGCATGGTCTGATTTCCAGTCATGGTTGGGTAATATAAGTCAGGCAGGATCAGGGTGACAGGCAGACTACAGATAGATTTGTAGGGGATAAGATATGTGGGGAGGGGGTGTCCTGGGTCAGATATGTTGGCCTATAGCTACCAGTACTTTGCATAGAGGTCTTCTCAAAGGTTGACTGCACTTGGAGGGTCTTGTGTATGTCCGACTGATTGTTTTGGAGGTGTGTGTGTGTGTGTGTGTGTGTGTGTGTGTGTGTGTGTGTGTCTCACATATATGTATGGCCCACCTCATTGGGCTTGGCTGGCCACATTTTGGGGTCAAAATGTTGCATAGGATGAGTGATCAGGGAAGGGTGTGTTTCTCCCCATGGCTGTGGGCCAGGGTTCTGTGGGTGCAAACATGTCACCATCATCCAGAGTTAGGACTGCCTGCAATGAGTGTGTTTCCATGTTTAGGCTCCTATCCCTGCCTGTCGACTGTACAGAGTATCACAGAATCTCCAGATTCATGACTCATATATCTGGTCGGGTACTCAAATTAGTGTGGTTTTCAAGGAAAAGTGTTTTGGAAGTCACTCAGAGTTGAAGCCAGATATTACTGACAGTTGACATTGCAGTTTCAGACTTCATACCCTTCAGCCATTCCATGCTAATACAATCATTCCATCAACTTTCTAACATTATTAGAGCAGTATTTCAAAGGTGTTCTTCTCTTTGGACCTTTATCACCCCATTATTCATGGCTTTGTCCAGATTTCTAGCTCTCTGAGGCTGGCAGCTTTGCTCCTAGCAGTTAGCAGCATGGCCTTTCTTTGCATTTTCTAGACTGTGTTATGTTGGTGTTATGGACCCCATGACACTTCCTAACAGGGCACTGTGGGTGAGGCATGGGCATTTGACAAAGGCCTGTAGGCCAGGTGTGACAGATGCATGCCATCTGTAGCAAGGCAGTGCATTCTGATGATCATATGTTCCCAGGCTGCCAGGCAGTGGACACCCGGGGATGGCACCAGTAAGTTGACTGGGTGTTACTGACAATTGCTTTCTGTTTGTGTTGAGCCATCACTCTAGTTGACAGCTGAATGCTGCTTAAGGCTATGGACATGTTACTGCATTTCTATTTCACCATGGGTGGGGCAGTGACACATCTGTACACAATACACATTTGCACAGACTATGCTGACATTTGATTAACATTTTGGTCCCATTTAGCATAGTGGTGTGCCCTATCTTTGAGACTACATGCATAACAGTATCGACTACAGGTCAGATTGTTCTGGCATAAACATTTTTAGTTTCAGACTTCTTACCTTTCGAGCCATACTGCCACTGCCAGACCTTCTGTGATATCATTGTGTAAGTCTGTAGGTGGGAATTTCATAGATGTCACCATGTGGGGGCCTTTACCAGACATTTCTGAATGGTTTTCTACAGCTGATCTGGATGAAGCTGTGTGTGAGGTATTAACTGGAAATTGTCCACTTTTATTAAGCATCTGTTGGGTTGTTTGATTCTGATAACTTGTTTGCAGTTAAAAGCTTTCTCTAGAGGCTCCTTTAGCTGTTTAAAACTTTCATTTAAAGGCTCACTGCTGCTTTTCTGCTGTGAGAAACATTTCTGCAGTTTGTTTCCCACCGTCCTTCCCTACTGGTACGCTGTTCTTATAGTTGGTGGCTTTGCAGTTGCCCACCACTACTGTAAATTTGATCTGGGACCCTCCTCCCAGTCTAGTGTCATTACCTCATTCTACCTAATATAGGGAGAGCATTTGAGAAGGCCAATCAGCTAAGTTTCTCCTCCTCCTTTCTCTCTTTCCACTTAAAAAAATTTCTAAGCTAGTTTCCTGCATTTCCTGTGGGTAGTCTAGTCTGGATACAGATTTGCTGTGCCCAGGACTATTTGTGGGCTTCTAAGCCCACAAGCCTTTCTGTGTTGGAGGGAAGCCTTCTAACTTAATTTTGTTTCTTAGAACTAGCCAGTTTTTTTGTTTCAGCACTCAAGTCTGTTTCTTTGAGCTCAGCACTTTTCAGAACTTATTGTAAGCACTAAATAAGCTACAAGTTACTACAGCACTCAACTTTCCTCACTGTCTAGAGTAAAAGAGTTTCTTGTCCTTAACAAATAAGCACCTATCCAGGCATGTCTAAGGATCAGCTCCTGGTGTTTTCTCCTGTCTACCTGATGAATCTGGGCATCTTGGGGCAATGCAGCAATTGCTTCATGTACACAGACAACCCTCTCCTCCTACCACCCAACACTAGAACCTGTGAAAGATGCACTTATATAGCCAAACTGGAAGCAAAGCTCTATTCACCGAAGTCTGGACTAGACAGTCAAGAGGAGAAGGTAAACACTTGCACCACACCACACTCAGCACATAGTCCCTCAAAACCTACACCACCAAAACACACACATAGAAACACAAAACACACAACTACATTCACAAAGGCTCTCAGTAAAATCCTGCCCAAGCAACAGGGACCTCCAAAGCAGAAACACAAGCAACCTCTACCCCCCAACACAACCCAAATCACACATAGCCCACAAACTCAGTGTGCTACTGAACCACAGCCCATAAGGCATAACAATGTACCTAACACTTTAGTCATAGGTGACTCTATAGACAGGCACACGGATGTTCCACTCACCAGGCTAAACAAGGAGAAAGTTACTGTCAGCTGCCTGTCGGGTGCCAGGATCAGCCACATAACGCATGCACTCAGATCACTCCACAACAAGTACAAATATGACTCTGTGATTGCCCATGTTGGTGTGAGTGACCTGAGACATACCTCCCTGGACTACATGAAAAGGGACATGGAGGAGCTGTCCCATCTTGTAGCCCAGGCAGGTATGACCCTAGCCCCGAGTAGCATCCTGCCATCACCCAGAATGATACCACAATACAATGACAAAATGATTGACTTCAACAACTGGCTAAGCTTCTGGTGTCATTCTAAGGGAATCTAGTATCTGTCTGCCGGGGATGACATGATCGACAAACCACAATGCTTTGCCAGAGATGGCCTGCACCTGTTGCCCCTGGGATTCCGGATACTGGCTATGGCTCTAGCCACCCCTATAGTGCCTTTTTTAGGCAACATTCAAATGACAAATTCACCACCGTAACAGGTACAAGCAAGAAGAATCTGAGGGTATTGCTACTCAGTGCTAGAAGTCTAAACCTCAAAATGCACTAACTTGAGGCACTCCTTAAAATGGGGAACATCGACATCTGTGCAGTGACAGAGACCTGGTTCAAGGCTCCAGAGAGTACACCTGCATTACCAGGCTATAATTCAAACCACACTTTTCGGCCACCTAACCTGGACCGAAACACTAAAGGCAGAGGTGTGTCCATATTCATTAAGGATATCCACACCTCCAGGCTAGTTGCTCAGCATAATGCATTTGAGATTATCCAAGTGCAACTAACACTGGGCAAGACCGCAATCCAAGTTGTAGCTTGCTACAGATCCCCCACCATGCCCCAGGATTCCCACTCCTCATTTCTTGATACACTGGAAAATATTAGGGCACAACCTAACACCCTAATAACGGGTGATTTCAACTACCTCACCATTAACTGGGAAAACTACTCATGTACCAACTCTTGTGCTCAATGTTTTCTGGAATTCATAAATTCCAATGCCTTGGATCAACTTATACACACCCCCACCAGGAGCAGCAATATCCCAGACCTGGTTATTACCAACATGGGCAACCGGTGCTCCACACCAGAGGTTAATTCCTCGTTGGTCAGATCCGACCACAAGCTAATCACCCTAGACATCCACATCCCTTCCCCACCCCCATTAGTGAAACCACAGTAAAAAATTTCTCCAAAGCCAACTTCACGCTTCTTAAGACAGAAGTGGCAAACTTCACGACACCCATGCTGACGGACAATAGAGGTATGACTGCTGAATCCTACAATAATGCACTTTATAAGCACTTACACAAGTGCATGGATTGTGCAATCCCTAACAGAATCAAGATGCTATCCTCCAAAAAAAGGAAGCCAATCTGGTGGTCTCCTGCCATAAACAAACTCTACAACAGAAGAAAGAAACTGTTGCAAAAAAGAGTAAAATCCCATGATTGGAGAAACTCCCTGGTCAGCCTCAGTAAGAAGCTGAAATCCCTCATAAAACCCTCCAAAGCTAGTTATGAAAACACAATTGCCACTGACTCTAAAGAAAACCACAAAGCATTCTATAGCTATGTCAAGAATCTCAATGGCAACACTCAGATCTGCTCTGAGCTACAGTACAATGGCACTAAATATACAGAACCAAATGATACCGCTAACATCCTGGCAGATAGGTTCAGTGCTAACTTTACCCCCCCTGTCATCCCCTAAAGGGCCCATCTCTAGACCAGAAGAATGCAAAGTTCCTGTAATCACAGCTGCACAGGTAAAAAAAACGCTATCCAAAGCCAAGAACACAGCATCCATGGGACCTGACAAAATCCCAGGCTGTGTTCTACATGAACTACAGAACGAATTGACACCCCACCTAAGTACCATGTTCAATCATAGCCTCACCTCAGGCTATTTGCCCACTGAATGGTGCACAGCGACGGTTATCCCCCTCCACAAAGGGGGAGCCACCACGGACCCCGGAAACTACCGCCCCATTAGCCTAATGATCCTGGTCTGCAAGGCTATGGAACATATCATCATGGAACTTATCAAACAACAAATCAAACAACACAACAAATCAAACTGGCTTTGTTCATGTACACCTTTGAACTTTCTCTCCCCCTCTCCTGACCTTTAAACAATGATATTGGTAATCTCCAAACTCAGGACCCCACCCAGTTCAGGTTTGTAAAAGGTAGATCATGTCTCCTAAACCTGATAAACTTCTTTGAAGCAGTCACCAAAGCTGTAGATGAGGGTAAGCTGGTTCACACAGCCTATCTAGATCTCGTTAAGGCTTTCAACACCATCCCCCACTCTAGAATTATAGATAAACTCACTAAACTAGGTATAAATCCCTATGTCATTAGATGGGTTGTCAACTGGCTCACTGATAGAACCCACACTGTGAAAGTAGCAGACTCCAAATCCAACTTCAGACCAGTGACAAGTGGAGTACCACAGGGTTCAGTCCTGGGTCCTCTCCTGTTTGGTATCTATTTCTCTGAAGTACAGGCTAACACAGAAGGTCTTTGGCTAATGAAGTTCACAGATGACTGCAAACTAAGAGCCATAATCAAAACTCCAAAAGATGTGGACATCCTACAAATGGGCCTCGCTGAGACAGATGTCTGGTGTCAAAGCCATGGTCTCAAGCTCAATGCCAAAATGTGCATTGTTATCCCTTTTGGTAAAAACTCTGTACCCATGAACTACCACATAGGTGGTAGTCTACTTAACACCAAAAGTGTGATAAGAGACCTTGGGACACATGTGGACAGTAGTCTCTCCTTTGATAATCACATTGCCACAGTAGTCAGGAAATCCTTCTACGTGGCACACCTCATCACAAAAGGTTTCTCATCCAGGAAAAAAGAGGTCATTGTTCCCCTCTACTCGTCACTCATTAGACCCATTATAGAGTACAATGCCCCTTTTGGTATGTACCCCACAAGACATCTAAGGCTGCAGAAATACCTCACAAAGAGGATTACTGGCCTCAAACAGATGCCCTACACAGACCGTCTCAAAAAACTGCAGCTTTACTCCATCGCATATCGCCTACTCAGGGGCAATCTCTACCTAACACACAAAGCTATGTCAAACCCAGAGCTTTTAGAGAGAAATCCCAATCCCTATGAGCTACATGCTCTAGGGACCTAAACCTTGTCACCACAATAAACAGAACATGCTGGAGGGATAGATTCCTGTCCCAGAGACTTCCCATACTCTGGAACAAACTACCTATTTATATCAAACAAAGCTCCTCGTTAGCACTCTTCAAGAAAAATCTTGGTGATTGGATGGAAGATAAGAAATTCACCCCGGGGATCACTTCTGTGGCACTGCTCAACAGTGGCACAGGAAAATAATTTTCTTGGGTGGCGAAAACCAGGGTACCTTTTGGCTAGGCTTATATAGGTCTTAGGGCCAATAGCCTAGTACCTACCTATGAACCTATGGGACCCCCACTTTGACATCCATGCATGTGGCCTATGACCCCCCATTTATTTGGTTCACCACATATACTGCAGGGGTATTTTTCAGCTAGGGTGGTACTGCATAGTGTGGGCAAGCCAGTACTGGGCATACACTTCCTGCTGTCCCACATAGCTGTCAGTTGTCTGCTGCTATCCCAGTAAGTCACCCTATTCCCTTGCATCAATGCCATAGATATGCTATCAGAACATTCTACTCCATTCACTTATTGTTAAGAAGACTTACTTACCTTGTGCCTGAGGCAGTTGTGAGGACGGTGCTTGAGGGATGACTATGTCGGATGCACGCAGTACACTGCCTATACATGGTAAGGTATAGGTAGTGTGATGTTTGGCATCCATTTTACTGTGTGTGTGCGAGTCAGAGAGAGATATCAGTCCCTCGGGCCCTACAGTGTCAGAGTATGTGCTATGCATTGCATCTTTGCCAAGGACAGGGCATACTGGGCATGCCTCCATCTGCCTACAGGGTCAGGCTCAGGATGTTCCTCCTCCAAGTCCCTCTGTGCCTGTGGAGACCTTGGCAATGGTGGGGGGCTGTGTGGCCCTTCCCGTTTTGTTCCTGCTGCAGCTGTTTACACAGGATCATGCTGTGTAGCATGGCACATACTATGAACATGTGTGCACATGTGGCTGGAGAGTACTGCAAAGCTCCACCAGATATGTCAAGGCAGCAGAACCATGACCAGAGCATCCCAAACACATGCTCTATAATGATCCTGGTTTGTGCGTGTGCCTCATTATGGCATTCTTGTGTGGGTGTGTGTGTGCATTTCTGATGGGTGTCATCAGCCACAGCTCCAGTGTGTAGCCAGCATCCCCCACCAGATGCCCATATGGGATGTCCCCACTGGCAAATGTCTTGTACAGCTGTGATGAAGGCCAGATGTGGGAGTCATGATAGCTTCCAGGGCTGCCAGCACATGCATTCATGATAATGCCCTGGGCATGGCACATGACCTAGCAGTTGGAGTGGAACCCCTTGAGTTAAGGTAGACCCTACCCTGGTCAACAGGTGGTGCTTTGATGTGGATGTACATGCAGTCTGTGGTACCCAGTACCTCCAGGTATTCAGCTACATGGTGGAAGAGATGCATATTGCTGGTCCTCTCCTCACTGGTGCTGGGGAAGTAAATGTGCTCAGCGGCATGTGGTCCCATGGCATCCAGGAACGGGTCTATATTAGAAGACCAAAGATGCATTCTTTTGAATGCATCTTGGTCGAACATAAAAGGCTGAAAATGCAAAATGTCTAAGCGGTTGTTAAGTGAATTCTTTCCCTGGGAAAGAATTTGCTTGGCCGCTTCGGTAATTTGCCATTTTTAGCACTGTAGTGCAGTCTCAGAGTTGGTATATTTAAGTAGGGGGGTGTGGAGGGTGCAGCCCCCCACTTAATATAATGTTTGAAATTGTTTTTTTATTTATTTTTGTTTGTTGGAACAGCAATTTTTTTTTTCCCTTGGAAAAAAATCGTTGTTCTGACACTTCAAGCATTGTAAGCTTTCGCTTACATAGGGTCGATGAATCACTGTTCAGTTTTGTAAGCATTCGGTTATCTAATATAGACCCTCCAGGAACTGGTGGAGTATCCTGGATGCAGATGCCTGTGAGACCCCCATGATATCTCCAGTTGATCTTTGGAAAGTACCTTTAGCTAGTATTCTTAAGGCTGCACATACCTTGGTATCCACTGGGATGGGTTCCCCTCTGTTGGTTCTAGGTCTGAGGTGAGGCCAGCACAGCTCAACAAGTTGCTGAAGTATGTTCCTGTCCATCCTGTAGTGCTCTACTATCTCCAGATCATGTAGCCACTGGTAGGTTACCCTGGGTCGGAACACTCTTTTCCTCCTCCTCAGTCTGAGTCAATTGTCAGCATTATCCTCCTCAGTGCCCTTGGCCTCTTGCACATACTGATAGATCAAAGTGACAGCAGCCCCTAACATTTTTTGCTAGGTTTATCAGTTAAACGTCCCCTATATGTGTGCACCTATGGTGCAGAGTTTGTAGGAAAAAACAAACTGGAAGGTGTTTGCATAGTTTATAGAGGTGTGCTGCAGATGCTGCCTGTGTGATTGGCTGACTTTGAGACATTCCACCTGCTAGCTATTTTACTTGTATTTCCCTTTTTTTTCCCCCTTCCCATTTCCACCCCTTTTAAGCCCCGAGGTGTGGCGAGCAAATCCGCTGCCTAAATGTAAACAGTGCTGCTATTTCCATTTTTTTAAGTCCCAGTGCATGCCATGCACACTCGTTTAGCTAAGGCAAACACATTTTAGCAGAAATGGCCCTCCCCTGGATGTGAACACAGTCTCCATTTCATGATGTAAGACATTACAGCCTCAGACACACCCACTTGCTTAGCTGTGCTTAGCTAAGTGCAAACCCAGGCAACGAGCTCCAATGTGCTTACAGCATGAATGACACACTCCCTTTTCATCTTAGCTGCTCCTCCTGCCTACACTGTCCTGTTCCAGCACCTACATGGTTAGGTGCAGTGTGTGGACTTAGAATATTTTGTGACTCAGTAAATTTACCCTCACTTGCATACCCCACTGCCTTGTACATATTTACTGTTCTGACACAGAGCCTTTCCCCTTTACAGCCAGTGTTCCCTGGTAATGTTTTGATTCTGCATGCCATTGACTATAATAGCAAAATGCAGATTTCCACTAAAACTGTGTTTTAATATATTTGTTTTAATTTTCGGCACAATCCCATGTGCGTGCCGCTGCCCTAAGCTTAAACGGCCAAGATCGGCCAAAAAATACTTTGATTTTTTTATTAAATTAAACATTTTCCCATGCTAATGGCCATATATTTGACCATTGGTATGCCTAAGGTTTATAATACATGCTTTTATTTGAGCTGTCATGCCTCCATTTTGTTATTTGCAGAAATGTGTTTGGTTAGTAACCAAACACATTTCTTCAACTAGCACTGTTCCTATATGGATGCCTGTCTGATTCCTAAATCACTAATTCACCTCATTTGCATGCTTTTCACCAGCAAATGAGGTAATTAGCATTCTGCATGGCTTTCCATGCAGGAACAGTGTTGTCAGGCTCATGCATGTCAGATTGGCTGTTTCCTGAATCGCTTGGTGGCTATATTCAGTGCAGGAGCGGCTACACTGTTCCTGCACGGAAACTTTTGTTTAATGAATCCCAGGGAATGAATTTTCCTTTCTTCCACTATGGCACTTTACACCATCACCTCAATGTTATATAGGTCACTCAGTTATGAAAATATAATCATAAATATGAAAATATGAATAGCAAGAGGCAAACAGTGCTTTCTCTACTGCAGGACATCCTAGAATAACAATTTTGGTGTCATTTAGTTAATAACTCCTTGTCCTTTCTAATACTACCTAATATTAGCTGGTACGTCATTTGGTTAAAGAAGCCAAACCTAAAAGAAGATATCTAGATGCCATAAGGAGCTATGGGTGTTAAACAAAAGTTATGTACTTACCAGAATGATAGATCTGTGTTGTCTGCTTCCATCCTTCCTCAATGGATGGGTCTTTAGATCTGACCTCAAATCCATTCTTTGGCCAATCAAGATTTTAAGATCCATAGCTCAAGCTATCCCAACATTACCTCAGATCACGTTTACCCATAATTCCAGAAACAGCAGAAACTCATCTGTAACAAGCAGAATCCTAGGTATAACCATCCACTTATATTCTCATCTGAAGCTTAAGGATCATGTGAAAAAGACCAGGAGATAGGTTTGGCCCTCATACCAGAAACCAGGAAAGAAATGAACTTCTTATTAAAGAAGGGGGGAAGGAGAGAGGGAAGTTGAGGAAGGACGGAAACAGGCAACACAGATCTATCACTATGCTAAGTACATAACTTTTGTATCTGATGTTGTCTCTGTCGTATGTTTCTCAATAGATGGGACATAGTCCCCAGCTAGAAATCTCTAGGGTGGTCTAAATGAGGATGGTTGAACTGAAAGCAGCCCTATTTCTGAAGAGCAAGTCCAATTTGCAATGAGAGATGAAAGTATGAATATTTGACCAGGTGGCAGCCTGGTCTTTGTTTGTGTATTGAATATGAAACACAGCAAATGGCTTGTGATAGAATGTAAAACAGTGAAATGTTAAACTACCAAAACACTTAACATCGGAAAATAATTCATCAAATGACTACAGTTGGCCAACAACCAGGAAGTGCCACAATGCATAAGATAAGTGAAGGAAGCCTGTTTTTTTCAATTTTCTCCACTGTAGTGCGATCTTGGAGTTGGTATATATAGTTAGGAGTGGTGTGAGAGGCACAGCCCCCCACATTGGGGGTTGTGGGGGTGAATTTCCTCATCTTGGTTGATTGTTTGCAATGTTGGCCAACTATGGGCATTCGATTAATTATTTTCCAATGTTAAGTGTTTTTGGTAGGTTAACATTTCGTTCTTTTATGTTCGATCATAAGTGGTCACTGTGTTTCGTATTCGATGAGTGAACAAAGACCCATGGCAGCCACACAAATATCATCAACATATGTCCTTGAAAAGAAAGCAGTGGAAGGAGACACAGATCTGTTTGAATGGGCTTTGATGGGTCTAGGCAAGGTAAGGCCCTTCTGAAAAAATAATTACCAAGGTGCTGCTTACTGTACTGGAACCAAAGTCTTCTTAAGACACTAAGTCTCGTTGGCTGGGTTCTGCTGAAATCAAAATTTGGTTATAATTACATTCACAGTCTTTTGCACACAGAAACTTGCAGAATGTACACTGATGAAAGAATATACTTTGCAGTACAACACTCTGTTACTTTAAGAGCAGTAACTAGTAAATAACTTATTCTTATAACAAACCACAAGGACTATTGTTGCAGTTTTAGTTACACTGTGCCACTTTACTTCTTGAACAGCATAGAAGATAATTTTCCTGTACATTACCTCGGAACAAGTGTGTTCCTACCAAAATACCTCTAACAATTTCATCTGGTACAGTCTTTATATAGTGTTTTTAGATCCTGTTTTTCTTCTTGGTATTCTATTTTGGAATTTGTATGGAAACATCTGTTTGCTGATGTTTGCAGGAAAGCATGTAATAGAATTGTTTTCCATCCTGTAGAGAAACAGTGCTGATATTGCCTTTAAGGAAACATCTTGTGGGAAGATGCTGACTTGATAAAAGCACGTCCATTCAAACTTCCTTGCTTGACACTGTAAGAAAACATGTCTTTAAGGAAACATATGACAAAAACATACAGATTGTTTTTCTGTTAAAAGCATGTCCATTCTTTAAGGAAGCAGGTCAGCTTCCTTGCTGACAGTGTGAAATGTATACCGATTTTTTTTTTTTTACATTTTTGCTGAGTTTGTAAGGAAACATGTCCATTAAGCAGATTCCTTATTTTTCAAGGCACAGTCATTTAGTATGGATGCTATTTCTACATTTAAGCAAGCTTTATTTTATACCTTATTTATTTTGCATATTTGTAGCAGAATTACTTACACATGAGAGATACAGTCAGATAGCAACCTTGATAAAAACTACTTTGGAGACTCTTTGTCCCATTTTGGTTTTGGTGAATGAGACAAACAGTTGATCAGACTTCCTAATATGTTTGGTACAGTGAAGATAAAAGCAGCACTGACAATGCCTGTCCAGCAAATGTAGCATTAAAACTTATAGGAATCAACAAATGCTTTAAAAGTCTACTAAAACATCATCTGCAAAGCACTTGGCTCTTCTCTTGCTCTACACCCAGATAATTTTCCGATCTAGAAGAAAGTGCAAGTTGCAATACCACTGACAAAATGCTAGCTGTTCTGTACTAAATTCTCATGTGGTAATTATTTATTATTAAAACTTTGCTTTAACAAGCAATCCATTCTTTCTGCTCACCTGGGTAGCTTTACTCAGATTACTTTTCTCAAACTCTTACAGCCATTTTGCTTCCCAGTCTTTTGTACCTTGTCACGCCTCCTCATACTACACTAATTTCCTAAACTCTTACTCTCACCCACCACCTCCAACTACTATTTTTCCTCTGACCAGTTATCTTCCTGCTCATTTCTATAATTTCTTCTTTCATATCTCTATCATCAATTTTAAGTTACATTGCTACTTGTCTGTCTGTAAATTATTACTAACCTCAAAAACACCCCTGTTTTATCTCCTCCCTGCAGCCATCATACTATAAATACATTAACTGTTATTATATTATATTTTTTATTCAATAATTAGCCAATCTATGTTAATTTCTCTCTTGTTTTTTTCAGTTAAAATGCCGTGTTCATGTAAAACTGTTTAAAAATCATGTAAATAAGGTCACGTATAGATGTTTTTACCTTGGAATTATATATGTGCATTGTGTGTACCAAATGAGGACACAGGAAGGAAAACCACATCTGTTGAGGCCAGAAAGAGGAAATGAAGATGACCGTGTGCCTCCTCTCCGATGCTTTCTGCAGGAATTTGGGGATGAGCGGAGCAGGTGGAAAGGCATACATGAGTCCAGGAGACTAATTGTGAGTTAGATCATCCCCTGGTGACTCCCTAGGGTGAAGAACCTGTTGCTTTTCATGTTGTGAGGGGAAGCAAAAAGATTGCAGTGTGGTCAGCACCAGCGAAGGGAATTCTGCTCCACCACAATTGGCCTAAGGGACCATTTGTGATGAAGTAGGATAGACCTGCGCAACCTGTCCACCAGCACACTGGATTTCCCCAAGATGTGTGTTTCTATCAGAAAATGATCAGAAGATATGGCCCACTGCGACACTCTCACCTATCTCAACATAATGGATAGGACCTTGTTCCATACTGTTTATTGATGTACCAAACTTCTGACATCTTGCCTATCTGGATAGACATCACTCCCAGAGACATAATGGTCTGAAAAGCCTGCAATGCTAGGACAATCTCATCTTTATAATACTGATGTAAACAGTACCCTCAGAGGGTTTCCACATACCTTGGACCATCCCCACCCCCACCCCAACTGGGAAGCATCCATATTCAATGTGCCCTGTGGAGAAAAAGGGACAAAGGGACAACCTTATGATACTTTTGGTGATGCAAGCCACCATGTTATATGTATCTTGCAAATGTCTGTTAAGTGAATCAGAAAAATCATGGGTTGATGTCTGATGGATCATTGTACTGAAAGTCTCCACTGGAAAATCCTTATGTGGTACCTCACTAGGGAAACTAGAGTTATGGTGGCAGCCATAGACACTAGAAGCTGTAGAATTAGTCTGGCATGTAGCTTCTTGCAGGAAAGGATGTTTGTTGCTTCATTCTATAGTGTCGTCAGCCTGTTATCTGGTAAGTTTTGCAATCTGACAAGTTGTGTCTAAATGCACCCCATTGAACTCTATAATCAAGACTGGAAAAAGCTTGAATTTGCCTAGATTTACAGTAATACCCAGATAAGAGCACAGAAAGTGTAAGGAGTCCATGGAATGGAGGAGAAGATCCCTGGTAGGGGAGGAAATAAGCCAGTCTTTTAAGTAGGGAAAAATCAGAATCCTTGCAATCTGAGATGAGTGGTGACCACCACTATGCACTAGGTGAATACCTGGGGGAGCTGTGTTGAGACCAGAAGGCAGGACCCTGAACTGAAAATGACTGGCTCCCAGCCAGAAGAGGAGAAACTTTCTGGGTCATCTGTCAATCATAACATGGTAGTATGCATCTTGAAGGTCTGTCGAGCACATCCAGTCATTCTTCCTCAACAAGGGAAGGATAGACTGAACTGTTACCATCTGAAACTTCATCTGTTTCACATATTAATTAAGATGACTGAGGTCCAAAATGGGCCTGAGGTTCCCATCCTTTTTTGGCACCAAAAAGAATCTTGAGTAGGTTCCATATCTGTGTTGGTCTAGTGGAACCTCCTGGATGACTCCTTTGTCCACCAACTTTTTTATTGCTATAGTAACTGCTCTTCTTTGAGATAGTGTAATGTCTGGGAGTTTTCTTGATTATGGAGGAGGGAAAAGAAAGTGAACTGAAATCCTCTGGAGATAATCTTCTGCACCCAAGTGTCTTTGGTGATGGATGTCCAGGCTTTGTGGTGCAGAGATAAGATCCCCCAATTGCCTCCAGAGAGCAGGAGTTAGGCAAACATTCAGAAGTGCTGACAAGGCTTCGCAGAGAATGAACACCAGAAACCTTGCATTTGTTGACCCCCCTCTGCCATGAGGGAGATGTCCTCCATTAGATTCTCCTCTGACATGGGGGGATTTATCTTCAGGAGTGTCTGAGGAAAACCCTTGTGACTTCCAGAACCATATTTTCTTGCTACTTTCTGGTTAATGGAGGACCTTTGGGGCATAGAAAACTAAATTCCAATGGCAGATAGGGTTTTTCTATCTTTATCACTACTAGAAATTGTGTCCTTGACTTCTGGACCAAAGGCAGTTAAATCATCAAAAGAAGCATTTACAAAAGATACTTTGAAGTGGTCCTCAAAGTCATACAAGTGCATTCAAGCATGTCTCTTAACATAAATTCCTGTACCTGGGTCTCTCAAAGCATTTTCCGTAGCATTAGAAAGCATCAGCATGGATGCGCTGGAAAGAGACAAAAGGGTGACCAGCTGCGAATTTACCATTTTCTTGGCTTCTGCAGAGATGGACCCTGAAACAGATTTGGAAAGCTCTTTTGTCAAATTTCTTTGAAATCTTCTCATGTATGCCAGAGAGTTCAGCTCCCTCAAGGTAAAGGTTGTTGAAGTGTAGACCCACTTCCCATGCCTTTCCAATGTCCTGGACTTCCTGTTAGGGGGATGTACTGAGGAGTTCTCTTCATCCAGCTCCCTTTTTTGTGGCTGCCAAAACAACCACAGAATCAACCACTGGACTCTTGCTCCAGTGAGGATGATCTTTGTGGAGAACAAGAAATTTGTCTGGTTTGCATGGTATTGGTTCAGGAATGTCTGGTTCTTTCCATGCCTGCTTTAAGATTAGGTTGACCATCTTATCCATTGGAGGGACCAACCAAGATATAGCTGGGCTGGACCCAAAGGTCTCAAGGATTACTGACTCCTCCTGGGAAGGGGCTTTAGTGGGCCGACTGACTTTCTGCATCAAAAGTTTGAGGATCTGCCTGAAAGAGAGATTCTCAAAGGGTGACCTGGGAAACCCTTCTCTCTCATCAAAATTGGTGTCTTCAGTGACAGACTCCTGTGGGGAGTCCATGTGTCTCATATTGCACATATGCTTCCGAGGAGCCTCTAGGGTGTGGTGCTCTGATGAGGTCTCAGAAGATAGATGAGAGCCCTGGAAATGAGCTGCCTTAAAGCTCAATAGAACTGACTGTTCCAACTTGATAGGAAGAGCTGGATCATGATGCAAGGGTTTTAAGTGGGAGCTAGGTGGATCTGAGCACATGAAGTTAGTCCAATCAGCAGGAAGGGACAGCACTCTCTTTATAGTCTCAAATACCAAACACAAAACTACTCTGGGAAAAGCCAAAGCATCCAGCCCATGTCTGCCTCAGAACTCCAGCTGATTATGTTCTGAAGCTGATGGCCGTGACACCTTCTGAGTCAACTCCCCCAACACCAGAGCTGGTGCCAATGCTTCAGCTCCAAGATCCCACTGAATCTGTTGTACTCAAAACTAGGCAGATCAAAGAAGGCACCAGAGTAAAAGACAACCAAGTCTTTGGATTCAATGAGAGAGACCCTGGATGAAACTCAGATCCAGAGACTCCAAAGCCAAATTTGGATTCTGAGGAACTTCCTCATCATCCTACTTATGTCATCTTCTGTAAGGCTTCTGGTAGACCAGACCGATCTGATGGATGAAGAAGTGAATGGAGGCCTGGAGGAATAGTGTATCACCCTTTCTTGTAGGAAAGAAGAATGAAGTCTTGGGGATCCCAGCTCTGGAGAAAACCCTTGGCTCCATATGAGGAGGTGTAAAGGATTCAGTGACAAAGGTGTGTCCAATCTGATGATCTAGGTGTCTTGGAAGCTGAAGCCAAAGATGCAATAGAAGAGGCAGAGCAGTCAGGGAAGTGCTTCTTAGCCGTTTTGCCTTTTTCCCTGGATTTTCTACTGGCCCTTTCTCCTTATGTCTGTCCAAAAACTTTCTGGCAGATGAGGAAGCTCCAGATGTCAAAGAAGAGGAAGACGGAGCTAGGCAGGGATAAGTCTCCTGCAGGGACTGGCAGAAGTCCCTTCAGGACTAACTTGTTATGATGCCCCATACTGGCCCTTTGACCAAAAGCAGTACAGATGTAGCAGTCCTCTTCAAGATGTCCCACACTTGGCCAATAGAGACATTTAGCATGTGTCCCTAAATTTGGGATTTTTGTGGCCATGGGCCACATATTATTTGAAGCCAGAGGGTTTCTTAGCCATGCTGTGAAGAAAAAGAACAGAAAACACAACAAAAGTGCATACAAAATACTACTACACAGTATTAAAAGTTAAAACTTAGTTAAGGAGTATTTATAAATAAGATTATCAATAGTAACTTCAACCTGACTTGAACCTAGCAGAGAAAAGAAAAAAAAAAGCACCAAAAGCACGAGGAACAACAGTTTTTTTAGGGTTAGGAGAGGTGTAAAACCTAGGAAAAGGCAAAGTCGAAGAAGAAAAGAAATAATTAGACTAATTAGACTTATCTGAGTTACCTGAGTAATGGACCAGGTCTTACTCTAATGAGTAGGAAATGCAATCCGAGGTAATGTTGGGATAGGAGGGGGTTATGGGTAAGGGAGGAACCTGACTTTTGGATCCTAAAGTCTAAAGTGTCCGAAGATGGATCTGACCTGTTGATGAACAAATGGAAGACACAACATCAAATCTGGAGTTATATGAAAAAGGTGCTATAGGCTTCAATGATATGCAAATACAATATTAGACTTCTTAGGGTCCTCACAGATCAGAAGTCTAGAAAGTACCTATGAACTTAAAATATGCAATCACAGTCATAGCTGTTCAGTGTGTTCAGTAACACTGCTTCTGTATTACCCTCGTTCTCTACACTACACATGTACACTTTGTAACAATTCTGTCAGTAGTAATTAAGCGTAGTGACTAAAGTAAAAAATGAACAGAAATGCTAAGGATGTTTACAGACACAGATCTCTGAAAGGCCACTAAATGTCAGTTAATATATTATTAGCTTTTAGTTAGTCGTTTAAATCACAAGCAGTACTCTGCTATGAGCAAAATTCAAAGCACTGAAGAAAGTGTTTGCATTACAGCAGCAACTGTGATTAGCACTGCAGAAAACAGAGTAACTTTGCCTTGCTACTGTTATGATTAGTGTTATTAGTTCTTAAGCATTTTCATAGAGAGAAGTTAATGACCGTAAATAAGCTAACAGTATTGACAATAGTATGGGTGGCACAAATTTGTTTGATTACACATTTGTTGTTAGCAATAATTAATTCAGGACTATTTCATAAAAAAGAATCAATCTTAAGATCTCTCATTATATGAATGTTTAGTCTGTAGATTAAACTGTATCTCATACTATGTACTGATTAACTGAAGCATTGTTTTCCTGTTTCTATACCCAGATGTAATCATCCACTTCAGAGCTCTTAAACTAAATCTGATTTTATAGAACATCCTTTGCCCTGTCCCTGGTATTTTTATTTTATTTTCTGATAAATCACTGAGGATTACTGTCAATAATGCCTAATATTAAGAGTTTCATACTTCTTGTACAACTTGGATCTGCCCATGTATCACTTGACAATCTCTATACCTTCTCTTCTACTCCTTCAAACAACTTCAGTCTAGAATTCACACTATTCTACTTGCATAGAAATACATACTCTTAGAATAAATTACATTGGTCTTTGTACTTCTTTAAGTGTACGCTTGCTAGTAATGTAAACTGTCTATACTACCTTTGTAAATATTTAATCTAACTGTATTCAGTCCTGCATTGCTTGTTAACTCTTGTGTAAGTAATCTACTGTCTTCCCATTTTGTATATTTCTCATTGTAGTAACTTCTTACTATATCTTAATTGTGGAGCTTTTCTCCCCGGGCATCCACTGAAAATGGACCTGGTCCATCTGGATTTTCCCAGTTAACAAATGTAAAATAAAATAAAATAAATAAATAAAATATGTTTTGGGAGTGTAGTGAGTTGGCAGACTTTAAAAATTCTTTACAGAGTATTCTGTCAGAAATATTGGGTGAGCAAATGGGTGTAACTAAGGAAATTATTTTTTTAGCTGGGATAAAGGACCTGAATTGCCTAGACATAAGGCCTTGTTAAATTTAATTATGGTGGCTGCCAAAAATGAAATTACAAGAAAATGGAGATCAAAGTATAAACCAACAGACTTTGAAGTAGTGCATATTATAACACACATAGAAGAACTGCAAGTGGGTTCTTTAGAAAAGGGTAAGAGCAAATTATATACAAAAAGGAAATTCTGGGTGCAATACATGCAGAATAATGTTTTGGAGGAGGAAGAGGAGGAGGAGTGAGGTTTAAGGAAAGGCAGGATTTTCTTTTAAAAGCCTTTATTAAATTATCACTTAAGACACAGGCAAAAATACTTTAACAGAAAAGAAAACACAGTTTTAAAATGTTTTCATTTAAATGCAACATATATCACATATATTTTCTTACTTTCATCAGTCCAACATTACAAAAAATTGCTGAATTCCTGCCTTCCCTTAAACCTCACTCCTCCTCCTCCTGAACATTATTCTGTATGTACTGTTCTAATAATTTACATTTACTTTTATGTAATTTGCCCCTTCCCCTTTCTAAACATCTGTCTTCTATTTTTCAACTCTTATAATATTCAATACTTCAAATACAGTTGGTGTAGACTTTGATTTCCATCTTCTAGTAATTGCTTTTTTGTCAGCTAACGGAATAAAACTTAATAAGGCCTTACTGTGTCTAGGCCACCCAGATCCTGTGTCCCACCTCAAAAAAAAATCACTTTCTTACTTATAGCCATTTGCTCATTCAGTATTCCCATATAGTACTCTGTAGGGAGTTTTTAAAAATGTACCAACTCATTACAATCTCAGAACATATGTTCCCAGTTACCTCTTTCTTTTTCATAATACCTCCAACATTTGCTATCTACCTGATGAAAATTATTTGCAATCTGCTTGGGGTATACATATATCTATGCAAACACTTCCAAGCAAAGATCCAAGACCTTCTGGACTTGAATGCATACTTGGGAGCCATACATATGTCTTCACATTGTTTTCTTGTAAATTTCTTTTCCAGTTTCTATTCCCAGTCTTTTCTAAACTAAACCTTCTGGACTTGGCTACATACTTGGGAGTCATACATATGTCCTCCCATTGTTTTCTTGTAAGTTGCTTTTCCAGTCTCTCTTCCAAATCTTTTCTAACCTTTGATTGATTCTTATAGTTATCATGCAATATTTTATATGCCCTACTAATTATCCTTTGTTAACAGCTGCATCTGTTCTCAATTCAACTAAAACTCTTACCAGAGTATGTATTTAACCTAAAATTTCCCTATCCCTTTATCTTTGCCTGTACTCTGAGCTCAAGCTCTGGTAGGGAAGGCAGTCTCTAGCCTACAATCCAAATGTCTTCTTGGTCTTATCATACTCTGTTACCTTTCCTGCTTGAGTTATTTGCTCCCAATATCTTAGTTCCTTTGCCAGGTTTCCCCAGTACATTCCAGCCGCCTCTTGCCTATTTTCTGTACCCCCACTTGCAGTCACCCATATTGGAAAAATCTCCTTTCCGCATTCTCATAGTGGCTTAGTTCTTGGAATCCTTTCTTCTAATAAAATATTCTTATGGTTGTTATTATTCTCCTTAAAGATCTGCATCCAAATGCCTCTCTCTCTCTCTCTCTTTGTGTTTCTTGAACCCCCCCTTCCTTCATCCTCATCCCTTTCCACATTGAATTATAACCTTCTGATGGTGTTATGTATATGAGCCTTAATTTTGTAACTCTAAAATATCCCTTCAAATTGGGTTAGCTTAAACCACATTGTTCTATTGGAAGGAGTGGCTTATCACACTTAACTCTTTCTCTCTTTCTTTCCCAGATAAATTCCTTCTGTTCTTTATCCACAACTCCTTGGGTTCATAAACGTATGCCTGACCCATATACAAGACTAAAGGGACTAAAACATTTTCACTGCTTGCATCTTACTATCCATATTCATAAATAAGTTTCCAGTTTCACAATTTTTGTATTATCTGCTGTTTAGTCTCTTCCCATATATCCTTAGTTGCTATAACAGAAGCCTTTTTAATCCATACTCCTAAATACTTCATCTTATCATGTCCCCATAAATATGGGTATTGCTGAACCAGTTCATGTGTAGATACATAATTTACAGCTATAGCCTTTGCTTTATCTTCATTAATTTCATATCCAGAAAAGACTTGAAACTACCTCAAAATGTTCCACAACACTGAGATGTCATTTTCTGGATTTATCAGGTGCAAAACAATATCATCTGCAAACAAAGCTAACTTTTCTTGATTATCATACCAATTATATTTTTGCATTTCTGAGTCCCTTGTTTTCACTGCCAATGGCTCTATACATAAAGAAAATAGGTCTTTGCCATCTTTAGGTAACACAGCTACCACAGTTTTCTTCCAAGATGTTGGTACTTCTCATCCTTTTAAAATATTGTTAAACAAAACCCTCCCGCTCTTTATCACTTTCTTCCCTCCTAACTTCCAAACTTCCAGAGGAAACTATCTGTTCATAGAGACTTTCCTAAAGACTAATTATACTTAACTGTTTTAATCTCATCACCTCCTATCTTATCTGTTAGTTGTTGAGCCTCGTCTACCTCTAACCATGGCATAATTATGTCTTCCATAAAATATTTCCATTCATACTCTTTCTAGAGTTCCACATTTCTCTGCTCTATACACATTTTTATAAAATTTGCTGAATATCTCTAAAACCTTTACAGGGTCTCTGGTTACTTTTCTTATTATAGGTTCCCTGAGTTTGGCGACAATCTTTTCAATGTTCTGTTGCTTAAGTTGTTGTGCTAAAAGTTTTTGTGCTTTGGAGTTTTTATAAAAAAATAGTTCCTTAACTGCAATCTTTCTAAACTCTTGCACATTATCCAGATATTCCCCAATTTCACTTTAGCACTCTGCATTTGCTCCTATTCTTGTTCTGTGATATTCCCCTTATTCTGCAATATTTTTGCCTTTGCCAGCCCCTCTAATTTATATTACTTCTTAACCATATCTCTTTCTCTTTTATTTTGACCCTATTTTTAAACTTTATTTATGTTTTATCCCAGTCAGTAGCTATTAAACTTCTGAAGATATTTCTGTTTTCCCTAATAACTCTGGAATAATTTCAGGAACCCAATCCTTAAATTCCTCTCTTTTTAACACATGGGGGAAAGTGACAGTGTCTTATTTTTACTTCACTACCCTGCATTTGCATCTACGTTTTTATTGCTGCAAGATCAGAAATAGTAATTAGATGTGTGTTGAAGCTTTCAATTAAATGCACATGTTCCTGTGTAGTCTAGCCCAGTTGTTGTACCTTGGGGAATAACATGTAAATTCTGTCAGAATTTCTACTACTAAATTCACATCTTCCATACCAAATATTTTTATAAATTTCTTCAGAAATCTACCATTGTCTGTTATATTGCACCTTCTAGGTCCCCTGATACATCCTCACTATTGCAAATAAAATTTCAGTCCTGGCCTATAAGTAATATTCCCTGCTAAATGCTGATTACTTCTGCCAACATTTTCTTAAACTCCATAACAGCAGTTTTCATTGGAATATAAGTACATGCCATTGTAATCCTCCTCCCTTGCCAATAGCTCCTTACTACCACAAATCTGCCTTTTTTGTCTTTTTTCCTCATCTATCACTACTGAAGCCCCTCTAGCAATTAGTATACTTACTCCCCCTTTCATCTGTCCCTGATATTCTTCTGAATATCCATTCTGAAATCCTCTCTTTGTCAAATTCACATGCTTATTTTTTTCCAAATGTGTCTCCTGCAGCAATGCTATTTGCACTCTGCATTTATTAATATAATTCAATTCTCTTTCCTTTTCATTTATATCTGTAAGGCCATTTATATTCAAGGACAATATGGACAGCATAGTCATCATGATAAAAAGCTATCATTCCCAGCTATTATGTATGACAGTTTTTGAATGTATATTTCCAGCTTTTGTGTTATATGCATATACTAATATTTGGCAGCTTGATCTTTTGTACAGTTGTTTCTTCTCATCTCCATTTGAATGTATGACACATTTTTCAGGACTTTGTTTTAATGAAAACCTTCAAAAAATTAAATACAAAACACCCCATCCCCTATTAACTTGGAACAAACACACAATAATATGTGCATCTTCAAAACATGAAATTTAACCCTCCAGAATAGAACAATTGCCCCAAACTGATGGCTGCATCTACAGGCATTATCTTACCTAAAATTAAGCTTACCCAGACTTATTTTTTCCACTGATCTGCTTGCCATTGTACCTTAAGATTAACTGCTTGCACCTGCAGACAGCTTGTCTCCATGGAAATTTATTCAGCAATGAGTCTATGTAAATTTCACTCAGAAAATAATGCATAGCTGCCCTCAGCTGCAGACATCTTGACTCCACTGAATATTTTACAGTGGAAAACAAACAAGCTAATATCTTTATAGTTGTAAGAAGCTTAGCATTTTTCACAGCTTTCATTATTTTGTCTTATTTTTAAAGTCTACATGCTTACAAAAACACCCGTTTACAGTTTAAGCCAAATGTAGTTATCTAGACATTCACCCTTGTAACATAAAAAGAGAAAGTATCCTAATTCTACATGTAATAAAATCAGTGCACTTTTACATCCCATCCCAGCAGCCCAAGATCACAACATGTGAACATGAAACCTGATTTTGTTCAGCCATTTTCACTTGTTATACATTAAAACCAATATTTCTTACAACTAAAAAAGTACTTGTTTACATTAATATCTTTAACGTATTCAACAGTCACTGAAAATACTCCCACCAGTTTAAGATACCCCTGACTACACATTGCACAAAACTGTTTTACTGTATATAACATACTGTTTATATCATGAAATGTTTTATACAAACACTAATAAGAACAAACATTGTTTTACTTACAGTTAGTTTTCCCCATTTTAGTGTCCTTCTAAACATTAATTATATATATATTGGGGTATATGCTTTACAGTCCAACCACAAGTTTAACAAAGTCAACAAAGGTCCAGTGATGTTCAGCCCCTTTTCTTGCAAAACCATATTTCATAAATATGATAAGATGCTTTATACTCCTTCATTTGCTCACTAATTTCAGAGCTGATGGTCCTATTACTGTTCATCTCTAGCTCTCAACACCAGACTCTGGTTCAAGTCCAAGGTACTCCTGATTCTTCTAGTCAATCCCTATGCTTTTTTCCTGTCTCTCAAACATTTTCCTTTGGAACATTGGAAAAGGTTTTACTGGCAAAGTCTGGCTATGAACCGTACTTTCAGAAAAATGAGAAGCAGAGTCGCCTTCTGCTTGCTGACACATTTTTTGTTGGATAAACATTTTTATTTCTTCCTTAGCTTTCCCTGCATCAAAAATGAGTTTGATCACTCAGGAAAAAACACCTTAAAGACAGCTGGATACAGCAGCTTGAATCTCACACCTGCTTCTCAGCATTCCCTGAATGCTGAGATAAATTTACTTCCCTTCTCCATTATACAGTGAATAATCATTTTCTACAAACTCTCTGCTATCTCCAGTTTTCAAGACCTTGCCCTTCTGCCACAATGTTGTCTTTCTGCTGGTATGATTGCATCTTTACTAATATAGGTCTTGGCTGATTTTGTGTGGCTAGGTTTGCAGCATGCACTCGATGTGCCCATTTAATAAACAAATTATGCTGTGGAACACCAGTCCTGTTGCTCAGTTGCTTATTTGTGCTTTCATAAAATGAATGCGGTCTGTTCCTTCCAGTTTTTCTGGTACACTAGGAAATCTCAGGTTTTCTCTTTGCACTCTATCTTCTAACTCTACTATTTTTTAAATGGTTCTTCTTGAGAAACGTCATATTCAGCCAGCTTTTTCATTTCCACCTTTAACTTTGCAGTTTTATCAGTTCATCCAAATGGCTAGTTAAAGCTTGATCTATTTTTTTCCAGCCTTTTGTTGTTTGAATTTATATATTCATTAAATGTTTCACTTATTTTAATCACCTCTGAGTACATTCAGTTTATTTTTTTCCTGTAAATTACTGGAAACCATTTCTTGAACCAAAGCTGAAGCTTGAACTGCTTCTTGTTGAACAGTTTCAGAATCTTTCCAATATAGTGTTCTCTCTCTTCACCTTTTCTGGTTAATTTTCTTTTAGGTTTTCCAAATGTATTGTTTGCTGGCATCCATGCAGTGTATTCACTAGCCAGTAACTAAATTTTACCAAAAATCATTTTCAATGGCACTCCTTTTTCTCAGGTTTCTGTTTTCACACTGGGAGAACTGATATTATGCTGTTGAAGAATGTGCAGCCATCTTGGAAGCCCCAGGGGAAAGCAGGAATTGAGCAATTTATGTAATCTTAGACTGATGATAACTGTATAAAAAATATGTGATCTATAATGTTTGTAACTGTGAACATGTTAACATGGTTTGTTTTCTTTTATATAAATGTGTGTTTGCCTATGTCTTAAGTGATAATTCAATAAAGGTGTTAAAAAAAACAAGGGGATTGGAGGGATGGGATGGATATTGCAAGTGATTTGTTAGAACATCTACTGATACAGTTAAGTGTACTTATACAACTGTACTTTGTTCAACATTAGATCACTGCTGAAGCAGTCTTAGCTTTTTGGGTGGATTACCATAGCATAGGAACATACAGGGAGGCAAATGGAATTAAAGAATCCAGGAGCCCCTGGAGAATGATTCTAGCAAAGCTTGTTCTGGACCTGGAAAAGGAATGTAGTTTGTAATGCTTTGTGAAAGTATGTACAAAGGTCCAAGTTGCTGCCTCTAGAATACTTCTAATGTCCATACTTTTCCAAAAAGCCACAGAAGAAGCCAAAGCCCTGGTACAGTGAGAACAGCAAAAAGAAATAGTACAAGACAACCATCTAGAATTTGTCTACTTTTACTGTGGTTTCCCTTTTTTCTTACCTTCATGGGTGACAAATATCTGACTGGCTTTCTGGAAGGATTTAATTTTGTCCAACAAGCAAGTGAGCTGCCTGTGGACATCCAGATTATATAGGATTCTTTCCCTCTTATTTTTAGGTACTGAAAAGATACAGGGAGTTTAATTGCTTCAAGTTAAACCCTGAAATCACTTTAGGTGTAAAAAAAAGTATTTGTTCTCAAAGAACATGAGGTAGAGTTGACTCACCGTAACAACTTGCTACTCAGATACACTTGTAGCAGAAGTCAGAGTAATGAGTAATACAGTTTCTCAACACAAGAAACTCAAATCAGCCTGATAATCCAGTTCAAATGACAGAAAGGTCAGTCTTTCAAGCACAAGGTTAAGATTCCCAAGGAGGAGTCACCAGTCTTCTAGGTGGGTTGATATATAAGACCCCCTTTCAAAAACTGCTTGACTTGAACACAGGTAGAAAGGGAGGGGATCTATGAGCAGAAAAGTAAAACATCCAAAAGATGAATCTTGGTAGATGAGTAAGAAGATTAGAAGATGATAACTCACACAAATAATCTAGAACCAGAGGCATCCAGGTCTTAAATGAGTCCTGGTTCTTAGCATATCATCAACTAGAAAATCTCATCCACTTTTAGACTCTTTTAGTAGCTGCTGCATGTCCTCAGAAAAGGGTGTCTAAAATATATCAAAAGGCAGTCAAGTGAATGTTTTCAGGTTGAGGTGTATCAAACAACCCCTGTGTAATGTGAGTAAATCCAGTCCATGGGGAAGCTTGTAGTAATTGCCCTTGGCCAATTTCAAAACTGCTACTGCCTAGGCCAAAAGGGAGTTGCCACCAAAATATTTGTGGAGTCCTTCACGATCTTTAGAAGAACCCCAAGTATCAAAGTATATGGTGAAAGGGCATAAAGGAACATTCCCAACCATGGAAATTAGAAGGAATCTGTCTTCTAGGCCTGTTTGCAAGGAATCCTGGAGCATAATTTTTTAACTGTCTGTTTTGAAAGGAGGCAAACAGATCTACATGTGGTCTTACCCACAACTGGATCAATTCTTGGATAATCACTGATGTAATTTCCATTCCTGTGGTCTGTCCTGGTCCTGCTCAGCTTGCCTGCTACATATTTTGCTTTTTTGGACTGTATGTGGCCTGAAGAGTCAGACTGAGCTGAGTTGCCACATACCAGGCCACCATGGCAAATATGCAAAGAGGGTAAGATCTGGTATCCCCTTGTTTGATTATATACCACATTACTGTGATGTTGCCTTGGATAACTTGAAGAGATCCTAAGGAGCAGAGATGATTTAAGTCTTTTGCAGCATTGATTATAGCAAACATTTCTTTGACACTGATGTGCTTTTGTCTGTTCTGCTTGTTCCAAAGATGTTGCACTTTCACTTCTTTATTTTATTTTATTTTATTTTATTTATTTTGAATTTATTAAACTGGGTATAGCACTGATCCCATTGGATCCATTTCTGTCTCAGCTAGGGGAAAACACAATAGTTACATGACATTATATACAAAGTGAATGACAAAATCCAAAATATGCATATATTACATACAAAGTGAATATCATAGTTGGTTTGAGGGAATAAAGACAATTGATAAATAACATAACAGGCAGAGTGAGTGAAAAAAGTGGAAATCAGAGCTGGCATGCTGAAAGAATCATAATCAAAAATAGAGTCAGTTGAATTCTCCTAGTGTCCTGAAATGTGTTTTATTAGTGAACAGAAAATGGGGTATGAGGAACTATCTTTAAGAAAAGAAGAAGGATATTCTAATACAGCCTTCAAAGAAAAGTCTAAAGCATCTGCTGTAGAAGAGTGAAGAGAAGGCAGAAGGGAGAATGGAAGAGCTAGGCTGGAGAGAACTGGTCTACCCACCACAATACCTTCCTTCTCACAAACCCCAACAATGAAATCTAAAAAGATAAGAGGTGTTAATACTGAGACCAGACTGGCCAGAGGTACTCTGAATTTTTCTCATGTGAAGTCTGGCCATGGAAATGATTATAATCATAAAAGCCATAAAACCCAGAATACTGGAAATTTACATGTCAGATGACAGAGACTGGATGAAAAAGCTCAGAAAGATTTCTTTGTACATTTCTATTTTTGCCAGTGGAAGCAAAGATCTTACTAAATGTGTCCAGAAGGCATTATAGAGAAACTATTCTGTGTAAAGGGATGAGAAATGAATTCTGTAAGTTAACTTGAAACCATAGCCTGAGCAGGAGTTTCTTGACAAATGTCAGAGCATCTTGAAAATTGGAAAAAGAGATTGCACATATAAGACAATCATCCTGGAGCAAGACACTTTGTAAATACCCTTGATGCAGTAGATAGCCAAAAGACTAAGACAGATAACTGATAATGTAAGCCAGATACAGAAAACTGTAAATTAATTCTGTATTCCTTGCCAACAGGAATGTGATGATAAGCATCTTTTAAGTCTAACAGTACCATGAAACATAGTAAAGGAATGAGAGATAACAGATACTGGAGGGATAACATTTTGAACTCTGAGACCTTAACATAGAGCTTGACAAAAGAGAGATGTAGGACTGGTCTCTAAGTTCCCTCTTTCTTTGACACCGGAAAGATTACTGAATAAAAAGTTTTCCCAGCTGATCTGTGGGTACTCATTCTATGCCTCCTAGGGAGGAAATAGGAATGTCTGGTTTGCAGAATGAGGAACAGTCTCCTGAGGGAGGAACTTGCCTTGCCATCTGTACCGCTGTTGGATGACATTTTCTGAACCTATTTCTCTGAGATAATATGATACCATTGGGGAAGAGGCAGACCTAAACTGAGGGATAGATTACCAGGGTTGGGGAGGGGACCTGGAGAGACAAGTAGTCATTCTGAATTTTTGGACTACACTTGGTTCTAGAAGGCTTTCCCTTTCTTGCTTTCTTCCTTTTTTAAATGTCTTTATTAAAATATCACTTAACTCATTCACTCCAATGGAGGTCAGAAAGTTTGTACTGTAACTTCCAATGGGTGCTACCTAGGCCTTTTGACAGAATCAAATAATGTCCTCACATTTCAAACAAATGTCCATATCTCTGGAACCATAGGGGTTATGAAATAGATATAAATGGCAAACTCTTCAGCACAAACTATTTTTACAGTGACATTATTAGTAAACACAGTCACTATGTTTGTAATATTTTGTAAACAACTTACAATATCTCAGCAATCTCTCAAGTCACATACATACTGTCAGCAGCATTTTATTCATCTAGCTGAGAGCTTTCATATGAGGCTAAGCAGTTCTGTCTGTGTTACTTGGTTGTTGAGATATTTAGAAAATGTGAAAATTGTATCTATATAAATTAATCTTATAAAAACAACAGTTAATATCTTTTTACCTACACTAGACAGAGGACAAATATTAATGCAGTTGAGTTTGCAATTTTATAAGCTTTAAGATAAAATCTTTTAAAACCTTGGCCATAGCATGGTTTTGGAATTATTGATGCAAATATGAACAAGCAATATTTGATGCCTAGAGCTGTCAGTAGGAGGTAACTGCATATGCACCTGGACGTGTCACTTGGATGTAATGAGTTAAGACACAGGCAAGAAAACTCATCATATTATTTTTTCCCCTTTATACACATTATACATTACACACTTTCAGTCCAAGAGTATATACATCACTCAATTTCTGCTGTCCCTTAAACTTCACTTCTCTTCCTGAGTATTATTTTGCACAAATAGTTCCCACAAATTCCATTTATTTCTAGGTAATTTTCTCCTTCTCTTTCTAAAGTTCGCTTTTCCAGTTCTTTTTTTATAATATTCAGTACTTCCAATATAGGTATTTTAGACTTGAATTTCCATTTTCAGGTATTTTTTTGGTAGCCAAAAGAATTAAACTTAATAATTTATTTATTTTTATTTGCAGTTTGTTTGCCAGGATAGTCCATTGGGCTACACAGAGCCCATTTTTAATGGAGTCCTGGGGAGAAAAGCTCCAGAAAAATACATATACACATACAAAGTACACATTTTACATACACATTACAAAAAGATTTACAGGAATACAGAGTAAATATGGAACTTAACAAGAATATATCAAATAAATTTCAATACAGAGCAAATAAAAAATAAGGCCTTACTTTATCCAGGCAATTCAGATCCTGTATCCCAGCAACATGAAACATTTCCTCAGTTATAGCCATTTCCTCTACCAATATTTCTGGCAGAGTACTCTTTAAAGAATGTTAAATGACAATCAGATATAGTTAAGAAATTGAATGAAGAGGGGAGGCTGACAGTTATCTTTCTAATGTTCTCAAAAGAAACAAGAGAACATTTTAACCTGTGAGCCAGCCAGTTCAAAATTCTGAAAGTTAAGGTAGCAAGAGAATAAACTTTCTTTCCAAATCTAGAAAAAGTTTTCTTATTATGGTGGGAGGGGAGGGGGTTAGCATTAATAATCTGCTTAGCAGTAGAATTTTTAGCTAAAGAAACAATTGCAGGGTCTGCTTTAGGATTAGAAAACAGATATTTATAAGTCTGAGTTACTTTGTATAACCTATCAGACTTTTCAGAAGCAGGGTACTGACTGTCAGGCTTGGTACAAAAAGACATTCCCTGGGATTCAGTAAGCTCTGTGTAGGCTTTGTGCAAAGCTTGCTAGGAGTTTATATGCTTGGGTGGTGATGTGCGATGAGCAGCAACACTCATTACAAAACCTAAATAAGCTTGGTTTCATGGCTGGCAACAGTGAAAGCAACATGAATGGCAATTCTGTTTACATCAGAGCACAGTCAGCGTGTTTGCACTGAATTCCACAATGATCAACAGAACCTATCCTATATAGTTCTTATAGCTCCCAGTGTCTTAGTGCAAGAAATCTGGACCAAGCCCAACATAACTGGGGCACAATGACACAGAAATAGGGGCAGATTTGACATATTTGCTCTGCTTTAGAAATGTGCTAGAATAACAAGGTTTGTGTTAAGCTACATTTTCTGAAGGATTTGAAGGCTGAAACTCAAATGTATGTAATTATTTAGTGACATCAGTCCTGATATTTTCTGATATTTTCCCAGTGATATGCCAGAAAACCACAAATTTTATAAGGAACAGAAGTAAAGCTATAAGGCAAAATTTGGGACATACTGCAAAAATCTGGACAATTAAGAGGTATGATATGTATATAGTCCAAACACAGTACAGGACAGTGTATACAGTGCAGAGTACTATGAAATCCCATCCCTGGCATTCTGTACTAATGTTATGTAAATGATCTGTAAGGGTATACAGACTGCCACAAAAATAAACACTCAGGGGAAGTGTATGTATTGAATAGGGACAATATTGAATAGGGACACACAGATGAATTGTAGGAATGAACACAGGGAGAAAGGATAGGTGAAACACCCTAATGAACAGCAAATGAGCTCATATCAATGAAAGACAACTGTAGCAGCAACACCAATCACATATCAATATGGTGCAGTAGGGATTACACAGTGAAAATGTGTATTATGTGACTGTTACACAAGGTGACATAGCAATGGGGAGGATGTCTGTGTGAGATAAGCATCCTTACATGAACAATGCAAATGACATCTATCAGGGATGTTATATACAATTGAGGTAGGGTGCATTTTATGCAGCTGTGCAAACTGTTTTGCTTGAATATGAGTGCAATCTCAGCAGAGGTCTCCAGCAAGTGGGACACAGGTAAAGGCTCATAGACAACATTTACAGAAGCATGCACAATCATGGACACTATCATAATAATACCACCAGTAATCCCATTTCTCTCATGTAACATATGTGATTTAGAGTGATCAGAGATGGTTTTGCACAAACACACTTGTACAACTATTATGACATGTCTGCACTCTATGAGGATAATCATGCACACTGCCCTGACACTGTAACATCTGTTGGAAGTATTAGGAGGGACACTGCTATACCTGTATGTGACATTGTGATCAATGCAGGCTAGTTGACTGGTGTACATGGCATATATTCATGGCACAATCCACACTGTCACAGATGCTACCCATACCATAAATGTTGTCAAACTGCTATGTATGTACTGTGTGCATCAACAGAATAGGTATCACACATATGCATCTGGTATAACAACCTGACAGAGTTTTTGCACCATCATACAATAATGTTTATGCCACAAAATAATACCTAGATATGGCCAATACAAAGTGTGACAGTTCACTGTGGCAAATGTGGTACACTTCAGTTACACATCACTGGAAGATGTCTAGTAAGGTACATGAAGAAGGGTCCATTTTACTCAGTTACTAATGTGATAAAGGCTGTGAACTATGGAGGTATTATGGCCTGTGATGTGGATGTCCTTCACATACTCAGTAGTTGTGTTACATACAAGGATGTAGTCAGCACTATGGCCACATGCTGGTGGACATTCCACATACCATCTACCCCACGACACAGGTCACATATCTATTGGTCCGATTATAGGGTGTGATGTCTACATTATACTTGGGTTGTGTGATTGTTTCTTTGATGTAAAAAATCCCCAATCTTTTCATGTCACCGCATGTGTTATCTTGGCTGTGGCAGCAATCTTTGGTGTGTGTTGATACTGTCTGCATTATACTAATATCACAGGTGGAGTCAATGATTTTCCACAATCTGTAGTCCTTCAGACACCTGTTTGGACAAAGGATGTATATGTTATTAGTGATGTCTGTAACTTAAATAATGGACAGGAAAGAGCCTACCAGACAGCCCTGATGCACGGCCCTGATCAGTGGACCTGAGATATAGTTCACTTTAACATATTTAGATGCCACGTATGTGATACAGTGGTCTCCCCACTTGGTGATATAGGTGTTTATGGCCACATCTGACAGTGTTGAGTAAATACCTCAGTGTGGATTTGTGTCAAATACCTTGGGCTTGTCAAGTTCAAAAGGATGGTAGTGTTGTCATCATGCATGCCCTCAATAACCTCTTTGAAGATATCTAACAGATGTAACAGACATTCTATAGCATTAACACACATTGCACACAGCTGAGTTATTACTAGTGTCCATTTAGAAAATATCCATGATGACATGTTGGTCAACTTCACAGATGAGGAGAGTCAGCATGTATCTAGACATGCATGCATCAGGTGCTTTCCCCACCCAACTAAGATAGATGCATGTTGATGTACACCCTTCTACAGGAACATAGTCTGTGTGGAGGATGTGCTGAAGTGTGTATTCAACTGTGTCAGGAAGATGTATGTGTTGAATTACACGATATGAGATCTGTGATGTTGTCACAGTCCACTGATTCTGTGTGATAGGTCTGGATGAAGGTAAGACAGCACATACTGGCTATCCGGATCTGGCCTAGGGTTTGGACACTATCCCCCATGCAGGTATCATTGAGAAACTCTCCCAGCTGGGAATTAACCCTTATGTCACTAG
Organism: Protopterus annectens; assembly: GCF_019279795.1. Classification (NCBI taxonomy): domain Eukaryota; kingdom Metazoa; phylum Chordata; order Ceratodontiformes; family Protopteridae; genus Protopterus; species Protopterus annectens. The sequence continues at coordinate 97,688,035 of NC_056744.1, read as the reverse complement.
ATGGGTGACCAACTGGCTCACTGACAGAACACATGATGTGAAAGTTGGTGAATCAACCTGTACCAGTAGAGCTGTCACCACTGGCATACCCTAGGAATCTGTGCTTGGCCCTTTACTGTTGGAATCTATCTTGACAGTTCAGACTAAAGATTATGGCCTTTGTCTTACAGCTTTTGTAGATTTTTACATACTGGGTGCAATCATTGAGTCCACCTATGATGATAACATACTACAGGAGGGTCTAACACAGACAAATGATTGGTGACAAAGCCACACAGTCTACAAATAAATGCAAAACTGTCTCTTTATGTTGTCCTTCTGAAACGTTTAATTCCCTGCTAATTACAGTATTGACAACAGTCCCACCATGTTGAAACCTAGTGATGCAAGCAGTGGGAGCACACACAGATAGCAATCTGAACTTTGACCACCAAGTGTCCATACTGGTATTGAGAGCCTATGTTGTGCATATCATAAGTCAATCCATCGTATTCAGATCTGAGGATGATATTATAGCACTGTACTCAAAACTCATCAGAATACTAATAGACTATAATGCTCTCTTTTACATATACCTCACCAGACACATGCAGCAGCTAGTGAGACCACAGGCATTTCTCACCAAGAAAACACAGGGCCTACAAACCATGCCATGAGGTATGTGGATAGAGTGAAAGCCATGTCACTGTAATCTGGATCATATAGGATGAGGTGACTTCTGTCTGACCTCCATGCCAGTCTTTTACCCTGCCCTGGTAGAAATAGAGTACATCCACAAATCAGATATAGCTGATAACATCAGCAGTGTCTGCTGAGGAGAATATGGTGATAAATGTGTTATGTATGCTGGTGTAAAAGGCTCTCTATAATGTTAAGCAAGAGCACAAACACACACACACACACACACACACACACACACACACACACACACACACACACACACACACACACGCACACACAAACACACACACTTAACTGCAGTGAGAATAGAACCACTACATAAGTACACAGACTACAAAACTCTGTATTTAAGGCAAGCCCCACAGCTCATGACTGACTTGGAGTGTCTCAAACAACACTTTATAGCTGATGACATCAGCAGTGGCTGCTTAGGAGAATATGGTAATAATGCACCACATACTGGTGTAAGATACTCTGTCTAATATCATGCAAGAGCACAAACACACACACACACACACACACACACACAAACACACCCCAGTTGGTTACATTGGGAATAGAACCCCTACCTAAGTACACAGACTACAGAGCTCAGTACTTTATGCAAGTGCAATGGCACAAGTCTGACTTTTATAAGGCTGCAGGACAACTTATACTGGATGACATCCGCAGTGCATGTCAGAGAGAAGATGCTGGGAGGCTTGCATGAAATGGATGTGTAGGTATATGCAATTGTCAAAATACTGTCAATCTATGGGATTGGAGTGGTAACTGTAGGATACACAGTTATGCTCTTCTACCTTGGCATACACATGCAGCCCCACTTAACAGCAGTGAGAATAGAACCCCTACCTATCTAAGTACACAGACTACAGAGTTCAGTACTTTATGCAACTGCCACAGAGGAAGTCTAAGTTTTACAAGGCTGCAGGACAACTTATATTGGATGACATCAGCAGTGCATGTTAGAGAGAAGATGGGAGGCCTGCATAGGTTCATAGAAGATTAATAGGCTAATGTCCCTAGGGCCTTTACAAGCCTAGCTGTGTAAAAACCCAGGTACCCTCATTGAGCCTAGTTAGATGGTTGTTGTTAGCAGAGCAATTTTGTGATCAGAACCAAATGTTTTTGTCCATGAGGGACATAGGTGCCAGCCCTGGGGTGAATTTACAATCACCCATCCAGTTGTCAAGGTTGCACTTGAATAGGGTCATTGAGGAGCACTGCTTCACATGCAGTGGGATCCTATTACAGAGGAGTGGCAATAGCTGGAAGATATATCTGTCTCTCCAGCATGTTCTGTTTATGTCACAGGTGAGGATGAGATGCCTGGAATAAGTTATTCTTGTCCCATTTGACTTGCAGATGTCCAACACTTCCAGTAAGCCAGGGTCTGAGACTGCTCTGTTGGCCAGGCATAGGTTGCCACTCAGCAGCCTGTATGATACTGAGTACAGTGGCAGGTCTGTAGTCTTTCCATGTTTGTCATGTTTTGGAGGCCCTGGATCCTCCTGGTCAGAAACTTCTGTGTTCTCTCTAGTTGCTGCAGGTAGCTGGTGAAGTACACAGAAGGTAACATTGCACTCAGTGGTCTTATAAGGGTTGAGTACAGTGGAGCTATGGCCTCCCTGGTCTTAGATGCAATCCTTTATTTATGAGGTACACAATGTAGAATGCATGTACTACCTCTATGGACACATAGTGATTGAAGTTTAGTTTTGGTAACAACATGCGTTCCAAAGTCTCGCAACATTGAGTTTGAGCTTAGAGTTGTGTTATGTATATAGGGGTACTCCTTTGCCAAAGGGTACAATCAGGCATTTCTTTGCTTTAAGGTTCAGTCTGTGAGCTTGGCATTAATCAATTATCTGTGTCAGCACTTTCTGTAATTTGTTAACATCATAGGGGGACTCTATATGATTGAGCCCAGTTGACAGTCATCTGCAAACTTGGTAAGCCACAGGCCATCTACCTTCACCTAGACTTCAGGTCAATAGTTTGTAAACAGTTGAGGGTCCAGCACAGATCCTTGTGGTATACCACTGCTAAGTGGTCTAGTGAAGGAGGTGGACTCCCCAACTTTGACAGTGTGGATTCTGTTGGTGAGCCAGTTGGCTATCCATCTAGTAATGTATGGGTTAATTCCCAAGAGGGAGATTTTCTCTAACCTGAATGGTGGATTGTGTCAAAGGCCTTGGCTAAATATGCCTTATGTCCTGTTATGTCTCATCCAGGGCTTTGGGGACATTATCAAAGAAGTCCAGTAGGTTTAGTATGCAAGATCTACCCTTGACAAAACCAAAACCAAAAAGGATCAGGTCAAGTGTGGTGAAGGGCATTTATATCCTTGTTGATAAGGTCCATGATAATTCTCTGCATAGCCTTGCAGATAAGGCTGGTTAGGCTTATTTGTCCATAGTTCTAGTTCTGCATGTTACTAGATTGAATTGCATTGCATATCACATTTAATTTATGTAGTGTAGTTGGTATGTGTGAAAAAAGTACTGAGACACCAGGCTGCAGTGCATGAGGGGAGGCAACACATGGCTGTACTGTAAATATGTGACATACTGTTAGATAAGCCTTCAGTTTGTTATGTTTCCACATGTAGTTTCATGCCATAAAAAGTAAATTGAAGAAAACAGCAATAATACATGTTAATAGTGATTTTCGCGGAAAGCAAGCAGTAAGTTTGCACGATGGTTGGCAAAGTATTTGTGCAAGTGAGATACACACTTCCATTACTTCCCCTGTTTGTGCGTAGTTAAGCAGTACACAAATGCGAGCCACATTGCTAAATGTCTGAGAGTTAGTATCGCATCTATGAAACACACCTGCTGCAAAGCTGACTCTGTGACAGCAGATGTAAATGCATTGACACATTTCTTTTTGAGCCCAGATGATACTAGGTTCAAATCCAGGTGTAAGTAGTACTTTTAAATGCATAGTGCTAATGCAATGACATTATTCTTTATAGTATATTCAGCATATCTTTACAGCACATTCAGCATATGTTATTGTGTGTGTGTGTGTGTGTGTGTGTGTGTGTGTGTGATGTAGCACAGTGGGGTTAAGTGGCATTGAGTGGAGCTAACTGCATCACTGTAGAGCCATTCACCATTGCTTCACATTGGTGCACTTTACCAAACTCCACACAAACACAGAGGCCTAAAAGTGAAGGGATCCATTGCTTTTTCTGGTACTTATGAGTATTGTGTGTGATTTTACTTTTTGACCAGATTATAGGTGTTAAAATGAGGGTAGATAGGAGAGTGGTGAAATGGGAAGCAAGCAAGTTGAAGAACAAAATGAATGCGATACAGGAATGTTCAGGAGTGAGGTAGGAAAGAACCATATCCATTTCTTCAACAAAAAAAAGACTGAATATATATGCAGAGTATTAGCTGAATTTAGACAGTCACCTCAAGAAAAGAGTAAATCAAGTGTCAAGAAGACACGTGTGTGAAATGGAGTGCTATGTATGAGACCATTTTTTTTTTTGTGGGACAGGTGCCCATTTTTTTTTAAATTCAGTAAGAGAGAAATGTTAGGTGAGGGACATAGGTATGTCTGGGTCAGGTAAGTTAAGTAGGTGAGGAAGCAAATGTAAACAAACAGGACAAGAAACAGGGATGGTGAGGGACACAAAAGGTTGGGGGACACCATGATTGGGGTGAGGGAGAGGACAACACAGCCTCATGCCCATCAAACTTGGAGACAGTGAGAATCAAGTCCTCTCCTACTAGACTTTCATCACTGTCCCCTCACTCCACTGGTGGCTGGACCACTTGACATCTTCTCCTCTAATGTACCATGAGGGAGAACAGCCTCTCCATCCAGAGCAGGTGTACACCAAAGCATAACCCTACATACCAACCATGGCATCTCATGGTGGGTGATGAAATCCCCTCCTCTGCCACTGCTCCAGCTGCTGGGGCAGTACTGCCTGAGAGTGCAGGTAGTGCAGGTACAGTAGAGGCAGTGCAGCCAGGTTGGGTCCTAGACGTGCTGGCATTGGTACTAGAGCTGGTGGAGTGGGGGCAGGCTGATCCACTGGGGCTGGCCTACCTCACTGTGCTGTGTAGCATTTAGTGATGTGGTACACATCGATAATATGGAGACATTTTGATGACACATAACAGAAAATAAAAAAAGAGAGATAAGGGTTAGGATGAGAGGGGAAAAAAGAGATAAAATTAGTACCATCAGATGTGACATACAATGCATTAACATGATTATACAACTATTTTATTTGAAGTATGACATTTAAGTATGCATCCTAACAAATACAGACTACAGATTGCTTACAGTAATCCTTGAAATGTGCATATATTGGACATATGCATGTTCCAATTATACAGATTACAATTAACATCAGAGTGCTGCTTTTATAGAGTTTAATTTAATGTAAATATTATTAAAGAAATGCGGTATTGCATAATTGTGATTTGTGGCATTTGAACCAACAACCTCTAACTACAGCATAATATTTGACTCCTAAAGTTGGTTTATGCTACAGAGTAATGCATGCATAATTGCTTTCACAATTAGTATATGCATGTTCAATTTGCCATAACTGTATAAAAATCCCAAAAATCTATCTTTAACTTTAATACTTCTTTTGTGTTGCATACATACCACTTGCTTCCCTCAGTCTCTCCAGTCGAGCAACATGAGCCTGTCTATTGAACTCACGGTTGGCATTAGCTGGAGAATGAACAGAAAAGAACAGAAAAGCATTATTCATGGCAGCCTTGCCTATATTTAGCTCTCTAACTATAAGTACTCTCTTATTATCATATTTACACAACTGTGGAATGCCCAGTCTCCGATTCAGTCAACCAACAGTTTAGGGTATCCTCTTTACGGGTCTATATCATATGAGTGAAGTGCACAAATTACAAACGCTCATAATATCGAACATACTGGACCTTGAACTTTCTGTCATGGGGGATCCCCCCCACTAAACATATATTCCAACTCCGAGATCACACTACAGTGAGGAAAGGGCAAATATCCCATTCTTCACTGTACCGCAATCTCAGAAAAAGCACTTAGAGGTCCGGTACGTTCGATATTATGAGCATTCGCAATTTCTGCGATTTGCTCATATGATATAGACCCCCTCTTTACACCTCTGCAGGTCATTAATATGATGCCTACACTGGTCTCCAGTGCAGTGATTCCAATAGCACAGGATACAGCATGAGACAAAGTATTCCATGCCTCAAACTTGTACTGGGAGCCAGAATATTCCCCCTGCAGAAGCCTTTGGCTGTAGCTCTTTACCAGGAGTCCATAAAAATATCCTGAAATCCTAGACATTTCACCTCTTTGCTCTACACTAGGCATCCTCCCCTCCAATGTAGAATGAAAAAATCCACAAAACTGCTAAATCTCTGCAACACACTCTTTTATTATTAAGCACTTTTCGTCCAACTGAATTGTTGGACTTTCTCAGATAAAATTAATTTAAAAACTTCAGTTTAAATAAACCTCTAAAAAGGTCACATGACCTACATATTACATATTTAAAGCAACAAAACTACTTTTGTTACAATCCATTAAACATATGTCATTAAAACATCTTAAAGCCAGCCAAAATATCCCACCAAAATGCTTTCAATAAAAATATATTATTTTCAATAAAAATATATATTACATATATGCCTATGAAATTCAAAAAATGCACAAAACCAAATATTTGAAGCATATTCTGGTAACAATATGTGCCCAATCTCACTACCACTTATTACTCATATATTTAAAACAATATAAAATATAGAAAGAACAGAAATACATATATACATATATACTTATATATATGTGCCAAAATCATCTATCTAAACTTTTTAATTTTAATAGGCACATAACAGAACATTTATCATTAAGCCCAGGGTATGTATAGACATTAAGTCTTATTTGCCAAATAAGTTCCAGTTTCTCTAGTAACAGAGAAAAAGGGCCAACCGTAGAATCATTCTTAACCTGGTCTATGACCTTAAACTTAAATTTATGATCAGGGAAAGTAGATATATGCAACATAAGTAAGAGCACTGACAGTACCACAGCTGGGAAATTTATTACAAAAATAAAGAAAAAAAACAAAACAAAAAGTTACAATGAAAAAATCTTTACAAAACAGTGGTGAGCGCTTTCAGGGATCTACCCCTTCATCAGACAACAGTTAAAAATCCCATCATTCATTAAATACTGGAGATTAGTCACATGATATTTCAAAATTTCAGTTGTACCCAATAAGGACATAACAATTAGTGTATCTGTACATATTAGCACAGTTATGTAAATAAATAGACCATACATTAAAGGATTTATGGCTAAAATAAATAAAAAATGTATATAACCTTGTATGGTGTATAACTATATATATGAAAACCTGATAATCCTAACAACAACACTATAAATCATGTATGTATATATATATATATATATATATATATATAGAAGCTATACATCAGATAAAAAATCAAAATCAAAAAAAATAAAAAAAAAATGAAAAAAAAAAGAAAGAAGAAAAAAAAAAACAAAAAATCCAAAAAGCCCAAAATCAAATCCTGAAAAAAAAAAAATCCTCAAAACACAAAAAAAACTAACAAAAATATATATATATCTATAATATTACTAATAGACACTAACCCCTACTGACTAACCCTCTCCTAAGGTCCGTCACTCCGTCCACCGACCCCTCACCTGACCCTAACTAACCTACCCTAACCCTAGCCCTTGTCACTATTGTATTGTACACCTAACCCATAAGCCCTAACTTCCTTACTCTTAAACTTAAAAAAAAAACCTAAATAAAAGCACACTTACACCTTACCTGACCCGACCGACCTACCACAGGAGGGCTAATAACAAAGCCACAATAACATCATGTCTATTCTTTTTTTGTGTTAGGATTTTGAGTTTTCAGATTCTGAATTTTTTTTCTTTTTTTTTTTTGGTTTTTGATTTTTCAGCTTATATGATGTTTCAGGCTTCTGAATGGGAACCATATATATATATATAAAACAAATGCATATATACAATTCTAGTAGAATATAAAGTAGATATATGCCTTGCTAAAGCATTTTCTTCCTTGTGCTTATTTATGCTATACAAGTGTTCACACACTCTGTCCCTTAATCTACGATCTGTCTTCCCAATATAAAAGTAGGCATGACTCAGTATGGTAATTGTCTTTATTGTAACATAGTGGAACAAGGAACTAGTACAGTTATTAATGGTCTTAAAATAACTAGTAAATGTAAATGTAACTGCAATTCTAAGGCAGTAGTGTATGTGGCAAAATGTCAAGTCTGTCCATCATTTTATATTGGGAAGACAGATCATAGATTAAGGGACAGAGTGTGTGAACACTTGTATAGCATAAATAAGCACAAGGAAGAAAATGCTTTAGCAAGGCATATATCTACTTTCCCTGATCATAAATTTAAGTTTAAGGTCATAGACCAGGTTAAGAACGATCCTAGGGGTGGCCCTTTTTCTCTGTTACTAGAGAAACTGGAACTTATTTGGCAAATAAGACTTAATGCCTCTACATACCCTGGGCTTAATGATAAATGTTTTATGTGCCTATTAAAATTAAAAAGTTTAGATAGATGATTTTGTCAGATATATATATATATATATATATATATATATATATATATATATATATATATATATATATATGTATTTCTGTTTTTTCTATATTTTATATTTTTTCAAATATATGAATAATAAGTGGTGGTGAGATTGGGCACATCAGAATATGTTTCAAATATTTGGTTTTGTGCATTTTTTGAATTTCATGGGCATATATATAATATATATTTTTATTGAAAATATATTTTTATTGAAAGCTTTTTGGTGGGATATTTTGGCTGGCTTTAAGATGTTTTAATGACACATGTTTAATGGATTGTAACAAAATTTTTTTGTTGCTTTAAATATGTAATATGTAGGTCATGTGACCTTTTTAGAGGTTTATTTAAACTGAAGTTTTTAAATTAATTTTATCTGAGGAAGTCCAACGATTCAGTTGGAGGAAAAGTGCTTAATAATAAAAGTGTGTGTTGCAGAGATCTTCCACTCAAATGCCAGATGTTTCTAATACTCAAAATAGAGCAATGGCAACTGATGTTTTCCTGCCAATTCCAGTTATCATGTTTACTGGTAGTGCACAAACCCGAGCAACGATGCCAACCGTGTTTGTGAGATGTTAAGCAGAGTGCACCAGTGCCAAGCAGGCAGGAAATAAATACTTGAAACTGGAAGGTTAATATTACACTTGGCCTTAGTTTGATGGGTGTTTGGTGACATAGCTTGAAAATATATATTGGAAACTGGGAGGTAACTGTTAGGTGAGTTAAGTTTGCAGACATGCACGGGGGACATAAATGTCATGACCTGACACATTTTATGTCTTTTTATACTGATAAAATTGATGTTTACAGTGTGGGATTCAAACCTAGGAATAAGGGACAAAACATTTTCATCCACAGCATTGATGGTTCATCTTTACCACAGAAGTGCTGCTCAGACATAGTCAGGAATCATTCATAAATACCAGTGACAGTTTTAGGTGTTACATATGTATGTGTGTGTGATCTGACAAGGTTGTTATGAATAGATCTAGTTGTGTATGTGTGTTCTGCAATTGTGAAGGCCATGCAAGTCCAGATAGCAGAATTATACTTACAGAAATATAGTAGACAGTATACCCTCAGCCATACATCTGAAAACACAATAAGGGTATCTTATCCCCCATACATAAAGGTCATATCAGCTCCACTATCTAAAGAGTTATAAGTGAATATAATGGGAAGTGGAACAACAGTAACAGTGCATGAAATATCCTGTTTTAGAACCCAGGACCATGTGTACGGCAGTCCTAAACTTCCTGTTGCCACAAGAATGTTGAAATAACACTTGTCTATTTTTCAGTTCATTGTTATAAACTGCACTCTCACAACAGTAAAAATAGGTTGCACACTTTGTACTAGAACCCAGGACCACCTGTACTCTAGCCCTACACTTACACCTGCTGTCACAGAACTAGTTACATGACATTGCCATAATTTCCTACTCATTCTTAAGTTCTGTGTGTTAACTGCCATGCAATGTCTCTTAGTGAGTTTGAACAGTGCCCAACAGAATTAATTGAATGCATCTGTTTTCAATTATTGGCTGTCTGACTCCTGTCTGCAGGTGCTGGTGAACCTTGCTAACCACTGCTCAATGTCGGTAAGCGAAGTTGCACAATGGAAAGCAAAAATTGCAACAATCTATTGTTTTTGACCTTTGCACTTTTACAGATGCCCTGCCTGCAGGTGTTCTGCAGCTGTTCTGTCTGCTTACTGGGTGGGCCAGTCCAGGTTTGCTCACTGCTAAGCTTTGCACAAATGAGATAAGCACAGCCAAACGTGACATTCATTTTTCTCCGTTTCCCTTGTTTGTGCTAAGACATTCACTGCACAAACACTGGCCAAAGGAAAAAAAAACAAAAAAAAAGGAAATGCAATCTACGACGTAAACACTACAAAGTGTTAGTACGTCTACCTAGGTCTGGATTTGAACGCTCATTCCAAAGAACCTTCAGAACACAGTAAGGGTGCCTTATCCCTCTTTGCCACACAAACAGGGTTGCAGCAGGGAATTGAAATTATTCTGCATACAGCCAACTGCAACATCATCTGCAGTACTATGAAACCATATAGCAGTTATTTGTATATGTATTAATTCTGGATACAGTGCATTGAGTGATCACCCAACCATTTATGAGTATTGCTTTCAAATATGTGGTGGTGGTCTAGGCTGCAGTGGGGCAGCGGTTTACAATTTCGCTTCACAGCAAGAGGTTCTTTGGTTCAATTCTTGGCTGGGGTTCCTTCTGTGCAGAGTCTGCATGTCCTTCCTGTGGCTGCGTGAGCTTTAAAGACATGCAGGTAGGTGCATGTGCATGTGGGTGTGACTTCCATGAAGGTTGGGCATCAGATTAGCAACTCGGCACCTTAAAAATCCACTGCCAATCAATCTGCGGACCGGTGATCTGCTGTGGCAACCCCTAACCGGGAAAAGCTGAAAGACATTGCTTTGTTTGCAAATATGCAGCTCTGTCTTACCTCTGTGTTTGTTGCTTATTTTTGTCTTATCTAACATGCACTTTGTAAGCCATTCTTTGTCATTGCCCTTAAAACGTGTGAGGATATACAATGGCAATAATATAATATACAGTTGCCAATAAATGAAGTGAAGGTTGCATGTTAATGAACAGAGCCTGCAAATTGTGTGCTTCTTACTTATATTTACAACCTTGACAAAATTAATTCTAATACTTTTGTAAGTCTAACCTGACGCACCTACTGGATGTAAGGTGGTCTGCATTGCTATTGCATTTTCCTTCTCCCTACCAGTAATCATTCACAGTTGCAATCCATTAAAAACAAACACTGAGGGAGTGCATGCACCAACTTTACATCTGCTATGTGGGATTCAGCAATTCTAATGAGTTCATACCTGATCTCCATCTTCACCGTGCTGATAGCCCTGAATCTACACCATAAAAAGGCAACCATGTAGCTAGGGAACCTGAAGGTGAGGAGACCTTTTTATGTGGAGAACACAGAAAAGAGGCTTTTACTTTGGGATATATCTGCACAGAAGATTACTGAACTTACAAAGGTATGCTTGCATTTTTCAGCTATATACTGCATATACTGAAATGTCATTAAGAAAAATCTGTTTAATATATATATATATATATATATATATATATATATATATATATATATATATATATACTGATTATCAAATGCTGCACTTTTATCTGTATGCATTACTTAGATGTGTACTAATGCCATGGGCATGTTTGTCAGGTCATCTCACATGTATACATGATTGGCAATACCTTAAAATGGAATGTTCTGTGTTAAATCTGTAGATATGTTTAAGGACATTTCATCTAATAGCACTTTTAGCATTTCACTGATGGGTTTATTAGCAAAATGTGTCATTTGCCTGTTCCTTTGGTGGTGTGGGGGGAAAGCTGCATTTCTGTTATGGTAAAAATAAGGATATGTTGCTCCTGTTACTCTCCCTTGCTTTGCATCCAGCCTGTTGTTCATATTTCAGATATCTAGACTATTTTATGTTTTTCAGTGGGTAATACTGGAATGCTACCTTTTCTGTTTTATCTGGGCACAATTATTTTGCAGTTATGTGATACCTATATGTATAATCCTTCTGTTGTGTTTTAGGACACCTAGGACTATGGTACCGAGGCATCTCAATCCCTCAAACCACCCTTCAGTAATCCTGAGAATTAGGTCATTGTGGAAGCTTTTAGGTGACATGGTGCCTTTCTGCTTGAGAGGAGATGTGGAGATATGTCAAGCAGAATGCAAGTTTGACAGCAGGTAGTTGTAGATGTGAATGCAGTAGGCAGCGAGGAGATGTGGAGATATGTCAAGCAGAATGCAAGTTTGACAGCAGATAGTTGTAGATGTGAATGCAGTAGGCAGCCACAGCAAGACGTGATCAGGTGCGCCATAGGGCCATTGACAAAATCTCATGGATTATACTGCATCTTTATTGTAAAATCACAAATACAAAAGAAAAGCAAAACAAAAAAATTGTATATCCAGAAATATAACACGTACACAAAATTTGTAATGTTATGCTGTCATAAACACCTGAAGGAGGGAGGAATGGAAAATAACAAACAAGAAAATCAACTAATGACTAAATGGAATTGAAATGAAATGAAGTACAAAATCCCAAGTCCACAAAAGTATATGGCAAGCACAATGAAAAAAGTGCCACAGTAAAGCATAAACAGAAAATACAACTGACAAAATGTGAGAAACAAAATCAGCTGCAGTGGCCCGTGATTGGATGGGTACCGGGGGAGGGGGGACACCTGCTACAGAGCTGCCACTAATGGCAAATGAAGACTTCCTGTCCACTGCCAGGGGTCCAGACAGCTCCCAGGAAAATGCAGAATAGCATGTCCTTGACATTGGTGCTGCTGTTTCAGGGTCAGCAAGCATGCCCCAGGAGGAGCTTCCAGGTAGGCTTTTGTATCTTAAATGTTAAATACTGTTGTATAGTAAAATACTTACATCAGTATGTTAGTTCTGTTTAACAAGAAATTGGTTGGGGGAATTGAAGATTGCAACAGTTATCAACAGATTACACATGGGGCTTAGGTTGGGCTTGTCATCCAAGTACTTGTTAAAAGTATAGTTAATGGATATATAAAAGACAAAACATTTTACCCTGTGTTACTGTTAATTGTGATGATGTTGTCCTTACCTTTTGCTTAATTTCTTCCAGGACCATCCAGCATAGAAAGCATACTATCATCTGCAGATGGTAAGCCAAACATGTTTTATGTCAGTACTGATGAGCAGTTTAAAGAAATATTTAGTGTGCAATGTTAGGACTGCTGGGTTTATTACTGTACTGTCTGTAATAGTGGCACCACTGTTATTTTGTTAGCATATATTGAACCATAGTAGTGTAGGTATTATTTCCTGTACTTTTTGCTTACTATCACAGGTGATCCTGACAGTGGAAGTGTGGGACATCTACCACCTGATGTCAGAGAATCAGCAGACTCTGATGATGATGATGATGATGATGATGATGGTGGCCAAAGAGGCACACTCGGGGGGTGCAGAGGATGAATCTGACATGAGGTTGACATACAGCCATCCCCTGTAATTCCATCACACACAGCCAGTAGGCCTACGTCTACCCATTCCAGTGAGCCCTCAGATATTGGACAGGTGGAGGGTGAGATAATTGATCAGGGAAGTGTGGTTACTGTGGCTTCAATGCCTGTTGACTCTGGACGTAGCCAAAATATGGGCAAGGTGCCACACAGGAGGGCTGTTAGGGGTGCTTGGAGGAGTCCTGCTCTCCATCCTCCACCTGATCCAGGTGTCTCTTACTGTGCCACTCAATGTATGCTTAGGCCTATCATGGAGGCACAGGCATGTTTCCATAGGTGGTCCAGAGAAAAGCTTATGGTTGTAGATGTGACAAAAGCTGACATGCAAGACTGCCTCCAGCATGTTGCCAATTCAATGGAGCAGATGAATGACACATTGGAACATGCGGTATCTGTGATGGAAAATCTGCTGTGAAGGGGGCGGCATCCTCATGGGTGTAGATCACCCACATCATCTGCTGTTAGCCAATGTGGCCATGCCAATCACGCTCCCATAGTGTCAGTAGTTCCACTGCTCCATCAGTGGTTGTGCTGTCCACACCCACATGTGGCAGGCCATGGGGTCATGGTGCTGTGTGTCCTCATGAGGACAGCTCGTCCAGCAGACATCAGTCATGTTCAGGTAGCAGCAGTGCATCTGACCATGAGCATGGATGTGTCAGTGCAGTTCCTGGCAGATTCAGTTGTCATGGTTGGGTATGACAACAATTAACTGCCACCTCTACCATGCACAGCTTACACCTGTCCAACATACTGAGATGTAGTACTAGCACAGAGCTTGGCTGTGTTCATGGAGACACTCACACACCAATTTCATCAAACAAACACAGAACAGTTACATGTGTCATGCTGCCAGCCCAGCTATCTGGAATTTTGTAAATAATTCTGTCATTTGTAAATATTGATAAGATTTATACAGAACGGTATGTTATGTACCAAGCTAAAATGTACATAGCATCCCCTACTGACTTAGAACAGAAGATAAGTTGAAATTAGATTCTTTTATGATTGTGCTATAAAAGTTTTCTCTCAGTTTCAGTATAGCAGACACAATGTCTAGAGATGGTTTTTGTATTGTCTTGAAAGAAATGTAATTACTAGGTTTAAAATGTAAACAGTGATTTATTGCTTTATGACTTCCTAGCAGCTGCACAGTTCTGAGAGATATGTATTTTAACACAGAGATATTAAATTCTGTTAGTTTCTGTTTTATCCTGGGAACTGAATGCCATCCAAGCTAACCCAGCAGTAATATTTGATATTGATTTAAGAAATCTCTCAGAGAGAGAGAGAGAGAGAGAGAGAAAGAGTGGGTATTTTATATTTTGTCTTTGACCTAGCAAGAACTTCCACTTATCATCATCATCATCTGCACTTGCCTTGCTCTGAAGTAAGTTTCTAGGGCATAGTATCTCTTTTAGATATAGTTAGGGATATAGAAAAGATTAGTTTAGATGTTTGCTGTATTTATTTGAGACTGTCCTGCATTGTTGTTTTAAATATTTCCTGTGATTTTGAACTCTGAAGTTACTGTGTTTGTGTACTGAGTATTGACTTGTTCTTTTATTATTTATTATTAAATATATTTAAACCTATCTTTGTGGCTGATATCTGTGATATAAATATAAGCTCTGAGAGTACTTGCATATCTATTTGGTGACACTGTACAGGCCATTCCTAAATATCCTTGCTTGTTCAGGCTACCATTTGGATTATTAGTAACATTACACAGTATGATTGGTCACCCTTCATTAAGGGCCTTAAATAGCTAATAAAGAGTTGGCTGGTGACAGCTGGAACTACCTTATAGCCTGGGCAGAAGTGGGCATAGCTAGTAAACCTGCGCCAGCCTTCCTCAGGTGTGTGTGTGTGTGTGTGTGTGTGTGTGTGTGTGTGTGTGTGTGTGTGTGTGTGTGTGTGTGTGTGTGTGTGTGTGTGTGTGTGTGTGTGTGTGTGTGTGTGTTTGCATATAAATCAGATCTCAAAGTGTGTGTGTCAGCTACTTGGGCAGGGACATGAAGCCCTGGTTGGATAGAGAGGGTGCTGGTGGTCTTAGCTTGGTCACTCAGCTGAGATCTCAACTCTATAGCTGTGCCAATGGGGAGTCTTATTGGGGATCTGGAGAAAGAGAGAGAAACCAGCCCCAGACTGTGATCTCTGTGTGCTCTTAAGGAAAATTGCACTTTACTGTGTGAGTACTTATCCTCCCAGTGTGTACATCCCCTAGCTGTTGCCACTGGTGAGGACTGAAGCTCCTTGATTACTGAGCCAGAGCAGGGGGCATGACATGTTAATTGGTGGCAGCAGAGGGATATCCACATCACATATTAATTGGTGGACAGTGGTGGGATAGCCACATCACATATTAATTGATTGACAGTGGTGAGATAGCCACATCACATATTAATTAGCTTGTAGTGGTGTGGATATTGAATTCCTGTAGCCTGTGAACAGTGGTCACTAAGGAATGTGTTTGTAGTCTCAATCAGCCACACAGTGAACATTCAGAGTTTCACATAATTGTTTTATTTTTTTTATGTTAGCTTAGTTAGTTAGTCAGGGAGAGCAGGCAAGCATTTCAGCAGAGGAGTATTGGAAGTTGGCAAAGCTGGCTGAGATGTGCCAGGCTAAAAGACTGGTGCATGCCAACCTGACTAAGACAGAAATGATTGGGCAAAGCTACATCGCACACCAGCGATCAGGAGGACAACCGGGCTGGCCTTGGAGATGTACAACTCTCAGGAAATGGACAGCTCAACTTTTTCACAGAGGACTTAAAAATCCATCTGGAGTTAAAAAGACTTCAGTTGGAGGCCAAGAGTTTGGAAATAGAAGCAGCAGAGAGACTGAGACATCTGGAGGCTGAGGAAAATGAGAAACTGCAACGTCTAGAGGCTGAGGAAAATGGAAAACTGTGGCATTTGGTGGCTGAGGAAAATGAGAAACTCCAACACCTGCAAGCTGAGGAGAATGAAAGGCAGAGGCAACATGAAAAGGAGTTGCTGACTCTTTACCAGAGTCATGA
Source organism: Protopterus annectens (assembly GCF_019279795.1). Taxonomy (NCBI): domain Eukaryota; kingdom Metazoa; phylum Chordata; order Ceratodontiformes; family Protopteridae; genus Protopterus; species Protopterus annectens. The sequence goes on along the minus strand of NC_056744.1, from coordinate 97,671,590 downwards.
AGGTAATGCGAAAGGGAGTAAACAAACCCCAGAAGCAACAAAGGTCAGTAAATTTCTTCCATAATTTATATAAGGGAATAATTTTGATAGTTTTATTCATATGTTTGAAAGGGTATGTTAACAGTATAATGTTGACCAAGGGATCTGGGTGCGGTTCCTTACCCCCTTACTCCATGATAAAGCTGTAACTGCTATTTCTAAATTGTTTGATACTGATTGCTTAAATTACAATATTGTAAATAACTGTCTTTTAGAATCTTTAAGTTAACTCCTGAAGCTTATAGGAAAACGTTTCATAAGCATAGAGTCAAGGCAGATGAAAGTGTGTGTGAATATATTGCTGAACTAAGCATTTATTTTCATACGTTGGAGAGTGGATGTCAGTTCACCACTTCTGAAGGGCTGGCAGACCTTTTGGTGAGGGAACAAGCCCTAAACACTTTGCCTGAGGACATGAGAATCTGGCTAGCTGATAGACAATGCAGTACTGCAGATGAGTTGGGGAAGAACGGAGACCTATATCTAGCATGCAGGGCATCACTGCACAGGAAAGGGACACTCGGTGCTGCTCATGGGTCTAAGAGAACCCATGGTGGGCAGCACAAACTGCCCCAACAGAGTCCGCCAGTATCAGGGGAAGCCACTAGTTCAGATACACATCTAGGACCAAGAGTTAAATGTTTTAAATGCAACCAGTGGGGTCATGTAGCATATAGATATCCATGGAGGCAAGGTGGGGAACAAAATGTGGGACAGTCAGTAAGTGAGAATGACAGAATGACAGCAATAAGTTTTCTCAAGACAACAAGGGTACCAAACTACCACAAGAGGTTATATCCTATCTTAGTGGATGGGAAAGATGCCACTGCTAAGAGAGACACAGCCTCTGATGTAATCATTGTGATGCCTGCAATGGTTAAAGAGGAGCACTACTTGCTTGGGCAGTCTACTCCAGTCAGAGGGTTAGGATGGACCCCATTCCAAATACCTTTGGCTAGGGTTCACCTTGACTAGGAGGGTGGAAAAGGAATCAAGCAAGTAGGTGTGTTTGAGGATATCCCTGCAGATTTCCTGATAGGGAATGATTTTGATATTGCAGTACCCTGTGTGCATGCAGTTACATGCAGTCAGACTTGGAGACAAGCATGTGGGTCTGGTAGCCTGGGGAGACCAAGACAGACCACACATTTGTAGCCAGGACTGGTGAGGTGGTTACATCAGGGAGGGAGCTACCTTGTAGCAGTGAGACTGAAGATGAGCCACAGCTGCTTGTGAGTACTGATGTTCTCTTGGACAGAGTGACTGCAAAGGTAGAGGTGAGTAGTAGTACCCAGGCTGAGAGTGAGGCACCACTGTCAGAGGATATCACACTTCCTGTGGAAGGGGAGCTGGGGAGGGTTACAAAGAGAGAGCTGAGACAGGCTCAGCTCTCAGACCCTAGATTACAAGGCCTGATGGAGGTAGCTAGTGAGTCACCTAATTCTCAAAGGAAGGGGGAATCTGTATACTGGGACAAAGGGTTACTGTATAGAGAGTGGACCCCTGAGGGAGGGATAGGAGGTGAGAGAATACAGCAGTTAGTAGTGCCCAGAGCCTACTGTCTGACACTTCTAGCCATAGCCCATGATATTCCCTTTGTAGGTCATATGGGCATAAAATGTACAAATAGATGTATTATGCAGAACTTTTATTGGCCTGGGATTTCCAGACATGTAACAAGGTACTGCAGGACCTGTGATCAGTGCCAAAAGGTAGGCAAGGCAGGGGACAAGGTGAAAGATCCTTCGATGCCTTTGCCTGTAATTGAGGAGCCATTTCACAGGCTAGCTATGGATATTATGGGGCCTCTGAGTACCCCAAGTTCCACAGGGAAAAAGTATATCCTAGTGGTAGTAGATTATGCTATCAGATACCCTGAAGCTGTGGCTATGTCCTCCATTGAGGCAGAAAAGGTGGCAAATGCTTTGTTAGAAATTTTCAGCGGGGTAGGTTTTCCAAAATAAATACTGACTAACAGAGGTGCCAATTTCATGTCAGACCTGTTGGCTTGTCTGTGGAAGTACTGTGGGCTGAAGCACCTAAAGACCACCCCCTACCATCCCCAGACTAATGGTCTTGTTGAGAGGTTAAACTCTACACTCAAGTCTATGCTACAGGCATTTGCAGACCAGTTTAAGAGGGAGTGGGACAAATATTTGCCTCATCTGTTGTTTGCTTACAGAGAGGTGCCCCAGGAATCCACAGGTTTTCACCCTTTGAATGGTTGTATGGGCATAGGGTGAGGGACCTCTAGATTTGATTCAAGATGAGTGGGAGGGTGAGTGTGAATCCCACAAGGAGTCTGTTGTGGCATATGTCCTAAACCTCAGGACAAGGCTCAGGGAACTCGTGGGCTTGGCCCAGGAAAACCTGGCAGAAGCCCAACAGCAGAAAAAGGTCTGGTATGACAGGAATGCTTGAGCTAGACAGTATGCTGTAGGGCAGCAGGTAATGGTTCTCCTTCCTGTCAGATACAACAAGCTGTAGGTAGCTTGGGAGGGACCCTACAAAGTGGTAATGAAGGTCAGTGGTGTTAAGTACATGGTAGAACTGCTAGGCAGGAGGCAGAGGTACAAATTGTACCATGTTAACATGATGAAACCTTACCATGATAGGGATCTTATCAAGGGTTACTGACAGGTGCCCTTGCTCCCAGTGCTAGAGAGAGGTCAGCCTTTTTGACTCCTTTTGGCTTGTATGAGTTCATGAAGATGCACTTTGGGATGAAAAATGCCCCAGGGACTTTCCAGAGGCTGGTAGATTGTATCCTAGCAGGAGCAGGAGATTTTGCCCTTGCTTACCTAGATGATATTGCCATCCTCACCCATTCTGGCAAGAGCACCTTCAGCATGTCAGGGAGGTGCTGGGAAGACTACAGAGGGCAGGGTTGACCATTAAGCCCAGCAAATGTCAGGTGGGTATGGCAGAGGTCTCCTACCTGGGACATAGAGTGGTGAGTGGTAAGAACAGGCCAGAACCTGTCAAAGTGGAAGGCATGCCCCCGTTACCAAACTGCAGGAGAGGGCTTTATTAGGGACAGCAGGGTACTACAGAAAGTTTGTCCCCAATTATAGAACCATAGTGCTCCCCTCACAGACCTGACAAGAAAAAACAAGCCAGATAAGGTAGTGTGGACCCCAGTATACGAGCAGACATTCCAAAAGCTTAAAGGAGCTTTGGGAGGACCCCCTGTGTTATCCAGTCCAGATTACAGCAAATAATTTGTTGTGCAGGTGGATGCTTCAAATCATGGGGTGGGTGCACAGGGAGAAGAGCACCCAGAGGTATATCTTAGTCATAGGCTCCAACCCAGAGAGGAATGCTATGCAGCTGTAGAAAAGGAATGCCTAGTCATAGTGTGGCCACTGCAGAAACTTCAGCCTTATCTGTATGGAAGGAAATTCACTGTAGTTACATACAATAATCCCTTAACATGACTACATTGAGCCAGCCAGCAAAATGCCAAGTTACTAAGGTGGAGCCTAGGTTTGCAAGCATATGATATGACAGTGCAGCACCACAGTGGGAGTAGCAATGTCAACACAGATGGGGTCTCAAGACAGGCAATGGGGTAAAGTATTCCCAGATAGGCTCAACCCTCTCAAGCAGCGTTTCTCAAGTGGCACTTGAAAAGCTAGCTTGAGTTTTCAGGGAGGAGGGGGAGAAACATCACGCTGCCAGCTCAGCTATCTGGAATTTTGTAAATAATTCTATGTCATTTGTGAATACTGACATGATTTGTGTAGAATTGTATGTTATGTACTGAGCTTAAAGGTAACCACAGCATGCCCTATTGATTTACAACAGAAAATAAGTTGAAATTAGATTGCTTTGCGATTGTGCTATAAAAGTTCTCTCTCAGTTTCAGTATAGCAGCCACAATGTCTAAAGCTAGAAGTTTTTGTATTGTCTTGAAAGAGAAGTAATTGTTAGGTTTAAATGCAAAACTTGTTTTATTTCTTTATGACTTCCTAGCAGCTGCACATTTCTGAGAGATATGTATTTTTAACACAGAGATGTTAAATTCTGTTAGTTTCTGTTTTAGCCTGAGAACTGAAGTCAGGTGACAAAAAGTGATGTCATCCAATCTAACCCAGAAGTAATATATGATATTGATTTAAGAAGTCTCTCAGAGAGAGAAACTGGCCATTTTGTATTTTGTCTTGGACCTAGCAAGAACTTCCACTCATCATCATCATCTGTACTTGCCTTGCTCTGTAAGCAAGTTTCTAGGGCATAGTGACTCTTTTTAGATATAGTTAGGAATATAGTAAAGATTAGTTTAGATGTTTTCTGTATTTATTTGAGACTGTCCTGAATTGTTGTTTTAAACATTTCCTATGATTTTTGAACTCTGAAGTTACTGTGTTTGTGTACTGTGTATTGTCTTGTTATTTTACTATTTATTATTTATTATTAAATATGTAAACTGTATAAAAGCACACCAGCAGTCCACGGCAGGGATAAGTTAAAAATTTAATGAATAAAACAAAATAAAACTGGTGCAGAGATAGATAAGCACTTTCTCATGTAGCTTCTTCTAATAAACAACTGAAAACACTTGGTGTTTAAATACCAGCTCATCATACAATGTATCCAATCACATGCTGTGCATCATTAGGTTAATATAGTGATGTTAAAAAGCACATAATTGCTAATAACATATACCATGCATAAACACCCCCTAGACATATTCTCAAAGGCATAAATAATAAAATTATTTAATGTATAATACAAATATAAATATTAATAAATAAATATACTAACATTAAATAAATAAAATTCAATTTATGTATAAAAACTAAAGCAAATATATAGCATATTAAATGCAGTTGAGCCATAACAATACCTCTGAAGTGTAAAACTAGGCTAATCTGTCAGATATACAGGAAGGATGATATGCAATTTGTGCACTATAGATGAAGTACAAAAGTAAAGTATGACAGTGCAACTTCATACCTAAACTATCGCTTCCTGAGACACCTAGCTCTTAGGGCAGGTTGTAACAAAACATGGGCCTACAGGGAATCTATGAAAAGATCTGGAGAATGATCTTTATCGGCTGAAATGCTTACAGTGCCAGAGATTCCACATGGAAGCATGCTGCAAGTTAAAAGTTATACCCCAAGGTCTTAGGGTATTTGTTAGGCCCACATATGGTGAACAACACCCACAGCTGCTAGCAAAATGGCAGCAACTAAATCTTGAGACAAGCTATTCCTATATGAGATTACTTTTCACCTATTGAAAAAGAATTGACTGAATGCATTCAACGGCTGCAGGAAGAGATTTACTCCCAGTATCCTGCAGCATTAGTTGATATTAAAGTGTGCGAGATTGTAGACCATGTACACATCTACAAAAAGAAACTTTTAGCTCAGAAAAAGAAAAAATTGCAAAGTGACACTGGGGACTTTGTGCAGAATCATGTATTTAGCTGGCCAAGAGAAAAGGCTGCTAGGACTGCTAACAAGCAGATTATTTTGAACAGTGAGATGATCTCACGGAATCCACTTTTAAAAACAGGAAGCTCCAACAACAACGTGGCTAGGAATGGTCCTATCATACCTGACTCACTGGAACATACGTCTATGCTGCACGTGCAAGGCTCAACATCTAAAGAGGCAGAGAGAACTAATACTACATCTGAAGTATACAAATCTGCATTACTTGCTCTGAATGCGATGGTAGCAATGGCGGAGCAAGAAAGGCGAATAGTGAACTGGCAGTACGGAGCAGAACTACAGAAAATGGACAGATGCAGTTTTTTTTCAGACCTGCCTTTACCGTACCGTCACAACAGGAAACGATCGGTGGAAGGATTCGAGAATCGAAATCAGAACAAGCGGAGATATTTAGGGTCCGAAGTGGGCATAAATACAATAACATCGATGTGGAAACAAGTGCAGGAGAACTAATATGGAACATCTCGAGAAGAACTTTGACAAAGGATGAGAATCAGGTACTGAACAAAGGTTTGTCTTTTGTACCTGCCCAGTCAGCAGACTTATCTGGTACACTAACCGAACTCAGAATATTTGCCAGGAACATTTGTTTAAAATTGCTATTTAGTGATACAGTTGCAAACAGTAATAATGATTCGTTATTTTTTTGGATACAAGAAGCCCAGCACATTTATACCGCAGTGTCATCCTACAGTAGATACATTTGTTAGGATGTGTGAAAATGACATATATAGTTTGCTTAACAATGAAAGAAGAAGAAAAGGTTTTGTCAACTTAACCAGAGTGGAACAATATGCTCTGAAGTGTCTGCAAAATGATAATACAATATCCATCAGATCAGCAGACAAAGGTGAACAGTTAGTTGTTATGGATAGGGAATTTTATGTGGATAGTATAAATAATATGCTTCAAGACCATAATACATATAGGCTTATAGATCTGAACACTATTTGTAGAATAAGTGATAACATCTACAGATCACTTAAGGACTGTTTGGACAACTCTTTATTAACCATCGATTTATATATGTATTTTTTTAGTGGAACATCCTAGAATACCGGTGTTAAATGGTTTGCCTAAGATACACAAGGATGCAAAAAACCCTCCCTTTAAACCCATTGTGGCAGAGAGTGGATGGCTCACTGAGCCAATTTCCATATATCTTGACAAACAGTTTAAACCTATTTTATCTACATGCAAATCAGTGTTAATTGACATGAAACATTTTCTACATGATTTGTTTAAATTTGCAAATGAGAATAATGGCAGAGATTTAGGATGGTTTATCACTATGGATGTGAAATCCTTGTTTACCAGCATATCTAATGATGAAGGTCTACAGATGGTTAGAGATGTTTTAATAAGTGGAACTGTATATGATAGTAAACATGTAGACTTCTTATGTTTATTAACAGAAATGGTGTTGGAAAACAATGTTTTTACTTTTAATGAATCTTATTATTTGCAAACATCTGGCGTAGCTATGGGCACTTCGTGTGCTAATAGCTATGCCAATTTGGTTATGTCTAGATGGGAGGAAAGCATCATGTATGCTTCAGAATATTATTCGTCACACATACCATTCTATAGACGGTTTGTGGACGATCTTTTTTTTATTATGAAGAGGTGATTTATTACAGTTGCATCAATTCATCAATATGCTGAACACTAGTACTAATTTTTTGGAATTTTCATATAAACACTCAGATGTTTCCATTGAATTTTTAGATGTTTTATTGGTTAAGAGAGATAATAACACTATAGACACTAAATTATATAGGAAGGAATGCTATCGGCCTACATATGTACATAGAAACAGCATGCCTCCTGGTCACGTGTTCCACAATGTACTGAAAGGGCAAAGTATGCGTATTAGTCGATTACACAATGACGACATGGATTTTGAAAAAGGATTAGAGCAGTTAAACTCTGACTTTAGGTCGAAAGGTTACCATACAGATGAGGTGAATAGAATGCAAGAAATGGCTAGAAGAGAGAGATTAACTACGGCCAAACCATATTATTCTAAACATAATAATATGCCTCATGATGTCAATAGGAAGAGAAGTAATACTCCATTTTTTAGTCTCACATTTTCTAGTGATGAGAGAAATATAAGGGAGATAATATCCAAACACTGGACCATTCTGGGGACCAACAAAGATCTATTCTGATTGTGGGTGATAGACCCAGATTTGGATACAGAAATAAGAAATCCATACATCGTAGGTTATGCTATACGCAACTTGCTAATGTGGAATCAATTAACATTACTGACCAACACACCACTAGATGTGACAAATGCTCATATTGCAATTTTATACAGGAGTCCCATACGTTTATACATCCAATCAGTAATAAATCATGTACACACTTCCCAAAAGCAAACTGCAATACTAGGAATTTGGTTTACTTAGCACACTGTACACTATGCCTGAGTTTCTGTGTTGGTAAAACCAACAGAAGCTTGAGGGAAAGGATACGTGACCACATGTATTGTGCATGAAGAGGCATGACATGTAGTGCGATAGCCAAACACATGCAGATTTCTGGCAATACACACACATTCAAATTTCTAGTGTTGGAAGTTTTAGATGTAGATGCTAGAATGGGCGACTTAATAAATAAAACCTATCAAACCGAGATGAGATGGATCTTCAGACTTGGAGCACATTGTTCACCAGGATTAAATGAACATGTTTCAAGGGAATGACATAATTAAAGAAGAAGATTTAAACATGTGTCTGAACTTATGGCAAACCCTTACACAGGAATGTAAATATATAACTGCAGCATATGGTTTGATTAAAGAAATAAAATATAATAATCAAATATTAATTTCCAAATACTGGAGAGAGAAATTGTTGACAATTGAAGAAAGTAAAATACTAAAAGCAATTCACTTAACCATAAAATCTGTGTCCCTTCAGAAGCTATTATTTACCCAATTGATGATATTTAATAACGTATTATCTGGCGTCTCACTCTACACAAATTTAACTCAAAGAACTCACCAAAATGCCCATATTGTATAGATCAAACAGCCGACCTTCTACATATGTTTTGGAGTTGTAAATGTATTTTCAAACTCTGGAATTCCTTGAAACTTCAACTACAAAAAATGGGATATCAACATTCTACACTCTCCTGGGAATTTACGATTTTACATATTCCACCACCCAACTTGGAAAGAACCCAAAGAATTATACTAGTCAATATTTTTTTGTTGATGAAGTTATATATAGCTTCCAATTGGATGAACCCTTTACAGACATCATGGAAAAATTTCAAGATAGTAGCCACCAAACATATTCTAGCACATAAATTTCTAATTAGTGATCAGAAGAAAAATGTAAACAATACAAAAATATGGGAACAAATCTTTAACATTGTATTAGCTTAAAGTTCCATTCCACTATTCTCTGGGAAAAACTGAATAACTGTTGAATTTTATTGAGATAAGTCTTATATGGTTACTAGTTCTTTTTTCTTCATTATTTTTTTTTTAGAAGTGTATAGGTATGTATAATGATTCTATGCAACTGTTGGAAGCATTCATGTACATATTGTAAGTAGTTGGTAGTACTGTATTAGTTGTTTGGAAAAAATAAAATAAAGAATTATTATTGAAAAAAAAAAAAAAAAAAAGAACAAAAAAAAAAAAAAAATGAACATGTTTCGGTACAACCTGCCCTAAGAGCTAGGTGTCTCAGGAAGCAATAGTTTAGGTATGAAGTTGCACTGTCATACTTTACTTTTGTACTTCATCTATAATGCACAAATTGCATATGGTCCTTCCTTTATATCTGACAGATTAGCCTAGTTTTACACTTCAGAGGTATTTTTATGGCTCAACTGCATTTAGTACACTATATATTTGCTTTAGTTTTTATACATAAATTGAATTTTATTTATTTAATGTTAGTATATTTATTTATTAATAGTTATATTTGTATTATACATTAAATAATTTTATTATTTATGCCTTTGAGAATATGTCTAGGGGTGTTTATACACGATATATGTTATTAGCAATTATGTGCTTTTTAACATCACTATAGTAACCTAACGATGCACAGCATGTGAGTGAATACATTGTTTGATGAGCTGGTATTTAAACACCAAGTGTTTTCAGTTGTTTATTAGATCTGAAGAAGCTACATGTGAAAGCGCTTATCTATCTCTGCACCAGTTTTGTTTTATTTTATTCATTAAATTGTTTAGCTTAACCCTGCCGTGGACTGCTGATGTGCTTTTATGCAGTTTACTTTGTTGTGCTTGCATAGCAGTGGTTTAATCTCTCTTGCAACGTTTTCTTTTTGGATTAATAGTACAGTTATTATTAAATATAGTCAAACCTATTTTTGTGGCTGATATTTGTGAGACATATTTAAGCTCTGAGAGTACTTGCATATCTGTTTGGTGACACTGTACAGACTACTCCTAAATAGCCTTTCTTGGCCAGACTACCATTAGGATTATTAGTAACATTACACAGTAGGATTGGACATCCTTTGTTAAGGGCCTTAAGTAGCTGATAAAGAGTTGGCTGGTGGCAGCTGGAACAACCTTATAATCTGGCCAGAAGTGGGCATAGCTAGTAAACCTGTGCCAGCCTTCCCCAGCTGTGTGTGTGTGTGAGTATATATATCAAATCTCAAATTGTGTGTGTCAGCTACTTGGGCTGGGACACAAAGCACTGGTTGGACAGAAAGGGTGCTGACAGTCTTAGCTTGGCCACTCAGCTGAGATCTCAATTCTACAGCTGTGCCAGTGGGGAGTCTTAATGGCGATCTGGAGAAAGAGGGAGAAACCAGCCACAGACTGACTTTGATCTCTGTGTGCTCTTAAGAGAAATTGCACTTTACTGTGTGTGTGTACTTGCCATCCTCCCAGTGTGCACATCCTGTAGTTGTTGCCAGTGGTGAGGAGTGAGGCTCTTTGATTACTGTGCCAGTGCAGGGGTATCACAACATGGTTCAGCCATCAAAATTAAAACTCATTTTGTCTCACTGGCCATTTGTTACTTAACCAAATGTCTGCCTGCTTCTCTTTCTTACTCACACACACTCACTGACCTTTTCTGTCTGCCTAGGCCTCCTGTCCCCCCACACAACACCCTGTGTAAATGATAACAGTGCCATATCCCAGTTTTCTATCTTTAGGACTCAGGAATACATAAGCTTGTGTCTGATGCTTAGGGTGCATAGCTGACAGTGCTTAGTATATCTTGCATTTGTGATGTTGAATTGGTAATTGTACCTTTGATTTATATTGGTCTTAGAGAGTTAGATGGTTGATAGCATCAAACTTTTTTCCATCACTATTGTTAATGATCTTGTGAGGGTTGTGAAGTCTGAAACTGAAATGTGTATCATTACTTTCTAACTTCTTTCTTTAATGATTTTCTAGTACAAACATATGGTGCTAAACTAAGGGCATGCGGTGACCATCACTACTTTAGAGAGGTATGACTGTCTGAATCTTTGATGCCTGAGGCCTTCTACTTAATAGTGGGCACATATAAATCAAATACATTTTTGCTGTTACATGTTAATGTCATTTCTGTACAAATCACCCACCTTTTACTTTCTTACACTACCAAGTAACAACATGCAAGGATATACCAGTATTTCATATTATTAACAATACACTTCAAGTTCAACACTAACTTTTAAATCCAGCAGTTGTAACAGTTTTAGTTCAGGGCTGACTTTGTCTGATGCAAGCAGTACACAGCCATTACATGGGTAAGTAAAGGTTGTGAGTGTTGCCTGGCATCAATGTTACTATATCTATATGTGTAGGAGGAAGGTTTTAGCCCCTTAGGTGGTAAGTGAGTGTTATGTGCTGTCTCAGCCAATGCGATGGCATACTGAGCACACCTATGTCTGCCTACACCCACAGCAGCTGCTGGCTCCCCCCCTGACTCCTCATTCATGTATGGCTGTGGTGACCTTACCATTGGTGGTGGGATGTGTACCCCTTCCCCTTGTTGATCCTGCTGAAGCTGTTTTCTCAGAATGATGTTGTGGAGCATGGCACATACTGTGTATGAATGAAAACTGTTAACGAAACGGGATTTGAAACATTAAAAATAGAAATGAATTCCTTAGTAAGTCCCAAGTCTTCCCTGTCCATTGTAAAAGAAACAGGAAAAGTAAACAGTCTTAATTTTATTTATTTATTTTACATTTGTTTACCAGGATACTCTGACTGGGCATGGATTCCATTTTCCCTGGAGGCCCAGAGAGAAAAGCTCCATATTTTTTTTTCTTTTCCTAAGAAAATCACTGGAAAAGAACCAATTATGGCAGGAGCACTATCCTTGGAATCAAGCATCCTGATCTAAATATGTGGTAAACCTTAACACTCTCCTTCCCCTGAGGCAGGTAAGAGTGGTTCCCTGTTGCTCAGAGAGGACAACCCTGCAGCCATAAAGGATGTGTCTAACTCTGGGTCCTTGGTGATTTTAAAGGAGCTACACCAGAGGAACCTAGAGATATCGATGAGCAGCCTGAGAAAACAAGTCCAGGAAGAAGACAGTCACCCATCAGCAGTTAAGCCAGTGAGGGGGCTGTGATGTTCTGGCATCTGAAGATTCTCAAGAAATGTTCTTTCTCTTGCAGAAAGGAGAAGGAAGAACTGAGGAGACTAGCAACTGCCTCATGCTTTAGCTGAAAAATAAGCCTGAAAGACAGGAAGTGGAGCATGTGATAGCCAGTAAACCTCCTGATAGGAAATTAATGATTTTGAGTTAAAATAAAGGACAGCCCCCAAAAGCAAACTCTCATGCCCCAACATACTAATTATGTACTACTATAAATGAAATAAGTAGGAACAGCTTATTTTATACAGTTTTCTTACACAAGCATTCAGAGTGTAAAATTCCCCTATCAGGAATGCCGGTCCACATAAATTAATTTTTCTAGCATAAAGTTATTAAATTCACAGTAAAAATACAAGTTTTCCTCAGCAAAATGAATTTGTGGAAGGTTTTCCCTAGCAGGGTACTTATCTGCCCAGCCTTGAATGATAGCTAGCCTACTTAAACTTCCACAAAGCCCACAAAAGGGAGGACACTCCAACAGCAAGAAGAGCTCTGAAGTTTAGCTCTGAAGTTTTTGCCATCAAACTGCTCGATTTATGTGATCTGCTTGAGCCACTGGCAGTTAGGGTGCGTGGCAGGTTCCCTGAAGCTTTGAATGCTGACTGGTGGTCATATCCTGGACAGAGTATAACCCAAATAGTTTAGGCTGTTGCACCACTGATCTGATGTTGAACATTTACCCTTGTAATGCACATTCCTCCACTGAGTTCCAGTACTTCAGCTGCCACTTTATGCACCTTAACAGTCTTAGCTAATACCGTAAAACATTCTGTGAGCCTATCTATTCACCTCTGTAATGGCAACTCAGTACGTAAAAATCTACTGCCAATCATTAGCGAACCGGAGTTCTACTGTGACTACCCCTAACCAGGAAAAGCCGAAAGATACAACAACTTGCAGTATTCAGCTTTCTGTAGGTCTTGCACAAAAGTTACATATTTATATCTAGCACTGCATCATGCTCACTGAAAAGTAATTCATGTGTAACCAGAAAACTATGCAAATACTGCAGATATAAAGTTTATGTAAACTAGTAATTAATTTTCCCAACAGGAGCTGCAGCAATGGAAGAACAGTAGTTATAAATTAAGTTGCATATAAGTTTATTTTTTGTTAAGATAAAGCAAACTAGAAACCACAATCTGACAAAATGTCTTGAGAGTCACACAGCATGTAGGAGGGAGATTTGTGACTCAAATTCACACCAACAGAATACAATTTGTTTGCATCTGTTTCAACAGGCAGCTCAAATATACCACACTGAGTGAAATATATCCTACTGTATCCCAGTATGTCAGTGCAGCTGGAAGTTTCAAAAGTGCTGTGTAAGTGGAAACAACTAAAATAAAGTGCCACTAATTAGTGACAATGTTGCACGCAATAACAAAAGAAAAAAAGTTTCACAATGGAAACACTGAGGCATTTGTAAGACTACTCTTTCAGCGAATACATGGCCTCTACATTTTTGTCGGTCTTTCCTTAACTTTTTCTTTCAGTATATGAAATACCTCATCAAAAAAGCTGTAATAACACTTTTTCTACAAGGCAAACAGCAGAACTACAAGCTGATGTAGAACGAGTCTCAGGGAAACAAAATAATGCATAGAATTTTGTTTGGGTCATGTATGGAAAGTGATCAGTTTGTGAGAAGGCACTGGAAGGTGGGATAAAGAATGACATTTGCAAAGTGTTGGTAATATTTTAATCCAGGAGTGTTTTATTTTTTGTACTTGGTTTAATTTAAGAATGATGGGATTGCCCTTTTAAGAGCTTTGCAGCAGTTGCAGTACTTTTGCTAGGAGAAACAGTCCAAATGTGATTGGGTCATTAGCATCAACAGTTGATCCAAGTCAACATATAGCAACAAATTGACAATATGCACATGGAAACTTAAATGCGTACCTGCTCAGGTAAAGAAATGAAATATTTAAGGCCCGGTGGCATCTATCATATTACCACAGTTTTGTGGCTTACCATGGAATACCCTGAAGATGTGGATGAAAAGCAGCTGCCTGAAATGCCCCTCTTAAAATGCACCAAGCCAACTTAAGAATGCTTAGTAGGGAGCTCTACATGATCCGGTAGAGTCCTAAAGATTATCTACCTTCTTGGGTTCTGAACAGACATAGCTAAGGTACCTGCAGACTGCAGACTGATACAAAGCATTTTTATTGACTATCTCCATACTGCAGATTGATTTCACAACATCCTTAGTGACTGGCTTTATAGTACACATTGATTGCACAGCTTCCTTAGTGAATGGCTCCAGAGTACAGACTGTGTTACACAGTCTATACAATGGACTGTTGCACAGTATCTTTAGTAACTCACATTTAAAGTGCAGATGTCACAGCATCCTTGGTGAATGCTTCCATAGTACAGCCTATTATACATAATCATTAGTGACCAGCTCCATAGTGCAGATGTTATATAGGATCCTTAGTGACTGGCTCTGTAGTATTGACTGTTACATACCATCCTTGGTGACTGGCTCCATAGTGCAAACTCTTACACAGCATCCTTGGTGGCTGATTCCATAGTACACACTGTTATATAGCATCTTTAGTGACTATCTCCACAATGCAGATGTTACACAGCATCCTAGGTGACTACATCCTCAGGTAGATGACTCATGGCTTTTCAGACTGCTTCCTTGGGTACACTGCCAGGCATATCTTTGGGGATGGGATAGAGTCTCATAGCCAGTCCATATTCTTCCCAATAGCTTCCTAATTAGCTTCTCTAATGTGTGGGGTCATCCAGAGTGGAGGCAAATGGGAGATAGGCTCATTGCTTTTGTCCATCTCAGAAATAATGACTGCTGAATCCTCTGACTTCTCAAAGAAACATGAATGGGTATGAGTCCCACATGCCCACTACCTACAAGTCTGCACTCACCTGTAATCTTGAGCAAGGGTAAGCATGCACCTGATGCACATCAGGTGTCTGGGAGTCTATGCACAGTTGTGCACTAACTATATATGTCATATGGTGGAGAAAGACCTCTTCCAACCCTGTGCTGGTTTCAGGCTATATTCTCTAAGGAAGCACTCAATACCACATAATCCTGTACCCACCAAACATCAAAACATTTGCTTGATGCTTAGACCTTAAGACACAGACACTGATGTGGAAAGATCACTGGCTTCCCCTCCTCAAATGGAATGGGCTTTCTTGGATAGGCTTGAATTGGAAGCCCTTGTCAACTAATTTCTCTGTCCCGAGATAAGATATCCCAAGGGGAGACTCTCTGGGATCAGGCTAGTGAACATTGGGTTCCAGCCAAACAATCAGGGAATAATTACTGCTTACACTCCAAGATACACCCTCAAAAGTGGTAGTCAGGGGCCTTGGTCTCCTTGCCTTCTTCCTCAGTGAAGGACTTTCACAGACTGAAGTCTTCACTAGCCAAAGACTAGCTCAGCCCTGGGATATGTTGAGGGCTGGTTTAACACTAGACTTACCTGCAGGAAGACTAGGCTTCAATATTGTCTCTATGTATCTGTACTGTGACAGCATACTGCCCTTGGCTGGGATGGTGTCGGCCTTAGTTCTGTTTAGAGTTAGGATGCTAACAGAGATATGATCATTTATTTGCTTGATTATTAACTAGTTAAGTGGACTGATGCCATGGGCATTATTCAAACCCAACCAAGGCCTACAGGCTATTACAGATTACAGAGTTGTGATAAGAGTGGCTGATAATGACTTATTGTTGCAGCAAATGCCTTCAGAGCCAACAGAACCAGCTCTGGTCACTTTCATACTTTATGATAAGGCAGCTGCAACTCGCACTGTGTTGGTTCTGCCTTTCAACCAGTTTTCCATCCATCTTACCACATATATATTGATTTTTAAAGAATTTAGTTTTTGTATGATGCTAGCACAGGGAATGGTATCAAAGGTTTTGACCAGGTCAAGGTACACTGTGTGCACTACATGGCCACCATCTACAGCCTCCGTAACTCTTTCAGAGTAGATTATCACATCAAATAGACAGAATTTATCCTTCAAAAAGCCAAATTTTGGGGGTCAAGTCTAACAAACTCTTGATACATCAGTTTATGAGATCAGTTATAATGCATGCCATGATTTTGAAGATGAGTCTTGTAAGCCTGACAAATCTCCAATCCCAGGGAGGGCATCTCCACTGCAGCATGCCACTCATCAGGGACAAATCCTGTAGCTAAATGTAGGAGTGTGTCTGCAAGGGCTTGTTTAACACTATTAATTAAAAAATAAGGTATAGTGTTAATCTCTTCAAGGAATCATTTTTGGACTTAGCATTTTCAGTTAATGGTCTTCTCTCCATTCATTGAGGCACAACGTACTCTGTTAATCAGAATTCTGTCATACCAGCAGTACTGTCAGACATTTTCTGCCCACTTGCATTATGACAACTGGCAGTACCCTTTATTCTCTTTTATGCAGATTTTCCAAGGAACTACTCTATACACTGCTCCTAGCCAGTCCAGCCAATTATGTAAGTCAGATTTGCATCTGCCTCCCCCACTTCTGTCCCACCTGATTCCCATCAGTATGGAATTACCCAGCAACAGAACTCACAGATTTATGACTCCTGCCTCTTCCCCTTCCTTCCTTTCTCCCAATTACTCTTCTATGTGTTTGTAGATTACCACTTTTCAAATTTCTGAAGTAATTTTGCCAAACTTTCTTTGCCTATCTAACCTCTGAAAAGCCTGCATCACCTTCTCTCCTACATCTTTTTTTTTCCGCCCTCTCCTGCCCCACACTCTGCCTTTAGATCCCCCTGATTTCATGTTATCTCTCCAGTGTTGTTATAAATGTAGGCCTTCCTTCATTGAACCTATTCTGTCTATCCACCATTATATTTATATTTCCATCAGTATCACCACTGTCAATTGTCTATACCTGCCTCTGTCCTCACATTAAGGATTCACCACCTTCCTCCCATCATACTTATATCATTCTGAACCTATCACATGCCTTTCAAACACTGCAAATCCTAGTATTCTCTCCATGCGTGAGAGGCTCCTTCCATTCCTAACCTTTTAAGTTAACTTGATCCGTTTCCCTTCTTGAGTACTTTTAAGTTTTGCATGTGAGGTTCATGTTGTATTTTGACTTGATGCCTTCTTTTGCTGAAGTGTATCCTACTATGACATCTTTCTTTTTTTCTTTCCAACTCTGTCCACTCACTGCACTTTTCTTCACGTTTCCATATCTTATAATATAGTGACAATGTGCTTGCTATCCCTAATACTAATACATGTCCTGTAAAAAAATGCAGCTATCCTGCCATCTGATTTACATTTACCTTATTCACTAGCAACACAAATTGTAACTATTGGACTCTGAACAAGCAGTGATCCAGAGATACTTATCTAGACTAACCTGGTAGCAGAAGTTATACAATAAAGGGTCATTAATATTCCAAAACACGGATGCTGACTAGACAGCCCAATCAGTGTGCCCATTGTAAATTGAGACTATAGTAATAGAAAGGTGTTTGGCTTCTAAAGTACTGCTGAGTGACCAGACTTTTTCTTGACATAAACTCTGTAATGCCATCCATAATACATTTTACAAAGGATCAGGTAAAATCATAGGAAAATCAGGAATGTTCTGCAAAACACTTGACAGTTCAGAAACATGGTTACCTACAATATGATTGATCATACTTGCCAGTAACTATTCCTCTCAGCTGTCCACACTTTTGCAGAATGTCCCTAATTTTCCATAATTTTTTTTTCCTGCCTCTCATAAATTTTTTTGTTTTTCTGGTAAATCACTGAAGATTTCTATCACTGAATAATGCCACACATTACAGTTATATACTATATTTTCATACTGCAAGTTCTATTCTTTTGACTATAAATGATTAATCTGTGCTTCACTGTGAGTTTTTTCTTACTGAGTTCTTAACCTTAAAATTGAGTATCATAGTCTAGATACAGGTCTGCAACATCCAGAGCTTCAGCTGCATGGTCTTTACCCATTTTTGAGGTATTGCAGCTACAAGTTTTCCCTTAGCAGCACTTGTATTATCATCTAGTAGTACTACTCATAGACCTTTCTCCCTTTACACTCTTAGCTCTTTCAGTTTCTGACAAATATGGATGGAAAATTTCCTACATTTTCTCCTGCCAGTCTGGTGATATGGGCATCCTGAGACAGTGTAGCAACTGCCTCATGTACATGAACAACCTTGTACTACTAGCACCTAGGAACACAATTTGTGAGAGATGCAAATACATCAAGCACCTAGTGTCATTGCTCTCTCCCCCACAAACCAGTGTATTTGGCACTAAGAAGGTTGGCAACATGAACACCACACCTCAAACACCACCCTCACCTACACAACACAGTCCCACATATGTGGAGGCCCTCAACAAAAGCATACCCAAACAAAAGAGACCTCCGAGGCATAAACTCACGCAAACTTCACTGCCCACCACACCACACATAGGCCGCACACCTGTGTCTCACAGCCATTAAGGCCTAAACATAAACCCAACATATTAGTCACAGGAGACTCCATTGTGAGACACACAGATGTGCCCCTCACCAGGCTGGATAAGGAGAAAGTCACGGTTAGTTGTTTGTTGGGTGCCAGAATCCGCCATATCACCAGTGCACTCAAGTCTCTCAACAGGTACTGTTATGACTGTCATAATCCATGCTGGAGTGAATGACTTGAGACATACCTCCCTGGACTATATGAAGAAAGACATGATCGAGCTCACTGAGTATCTGTCACAGGCAGGTATGTCCCAAGCCTTAAGCAGCATTCTACTGTCACCCAGAATGATGCCTCAATACAAACAGAAAATGATTGACTTTAACAACTGGCTTAGTTTCTGGTGTCATTCAAAGGGGATCCAGTACCTGACAGCCTGGGATGACATGACTGACAAGCCACAATGCTTTGCCAGAGATGGCCTACATCTGTCTCCCTTGGGCTTCAGGCTCCTGGAAAAGGCTCTTGCCTCCCCCATAGTGGCTTTTTTAGGCAACGCCATGAGGTCAAAACTACCAACATGAAAGTTTCATCAAAATGTAAATTAAAGGTCATGCAGCTAAACGCTAGGAGTCTAAACATGAAACTGCACTTATTGCAAGCATTCTTAACCCTGAAGAAGCTGACATTTGTGCAGTAACAGAAACCCTGATCAAGGTTACTCATCCTATCATTCATTCAGACCCCAAGCCGTGAGCAGCAAAACAAAAGGAGGTGGAGTTGCAATATATATATATATATATATATATATATATATATATATATATATATATATATATATATATAAGAGATACACACCTCTAGGCTGTTTCAAACAGTATGATCCACAGGAAATACTCCTGGTGCAGTTAACAATTGACAAGACCCCTATTCAAATCATAGCTAGCTACAGGCCACCAACTCTGACTCAAGATGTCCATTCCACCTATCTGGACATCTTTGAATCTATCAAGATTCAACCCTTTATCCTCATCCTGGGCGACTTTAACTATCCAACCATAGACTGGAAGAAATACTCATGCCAAAACACAAATGCCCAGAGATTCTTGATTTCATCAATGCAAATGCCTTGGACCAGTTGGTTGACACCCCCACAAGAGGTGAGAATATCTTGGACTTGGTATTAACCAACATGAGTAACTACTGCAGCATCCCTACAGTGTTATCATCCCTGGTAAGATGTGACCACAAAGTAGTTACTTTTGAAGTCACCATCTCCCCCGACCCCCCCCCCCCCCCCCCAGCTAGGATCAAACAAAAAAACTTTTCCAAAGCTGATTACAACCTCCTGAGGGAAGGTATAAACAGCTTCACAGCCCCCATAGAAACTGGCACATATGTCCAAACCTACACCAAAGTATTATATGAGCATTTATATTGCTGCATGGAATCAGGAACACCAGACAGGACAATATCATCCTCCTCAAGGAAGAGTAAACCTGTCTGGTGGACATCTACAATAAATAAACTCTATAATAAAAGGAAAACAATTGCTGTCCAGGACCAAGAAGGAGCAGGTGTCTAATTAGAAGCAATCTCTCCTTAGCCTGAACAAGCAAATAAGAGCATTAGTGAAATCCTCCAAACCAAACTTCGAGTCCAAACTGGCCACATCTACTAAAAACAATCATAAGGCTTTCTTCACATATGTCCGCTATCTCAAAGGAAGCACTCAGATCTGGTCAGAACTGGTGGTCAAGGCCACCACATACACAAACCCTGTAGATATAGCCAACCTGCTGGGAGACAGGTTCAGTGAAAACTTCACTTCTTTGTCTCCCCCATCAGTGAAACAGGACATCCCCAGTATCTGCCCTCCTCCCTTATCTCTAGGGAGCAAGTCATCACTGCCCTCTCAAAGGTAAACAAATGCAGCCTCCATGGGACCCAATAACATCCCAGGCTGCATCCTACATGAACTCAGGCAGGAACTTGCAGCACCATTAGGCACCCTATTCAATTAAAGCCTAAGTCATCCCAGCTGCTGTCATCCCTTTGCACAAAGGTGGAGCATCCACTGATCCAGGAAATTAGACCCATCAGCCTAACTAGCCTGATCTGCAAGGCCATGGAGTGGATTATCACGAAGCTCATAAACAAGGACATTGGCAACCTCCAGACACTTGATCCAACACAGTTTGGTTTTGTCAAGGGGAGGTCATGACTGTTAAATTTGGTCAACTTCTTTGAGACAGTCACCAAGTCCATAGATGAGGGGGAAGATGGTGCACACCACCTACCTTGACCTGGCCAAGGCCTTCGATACTATTCCCCACTCCGGTATAATAGATAAACTTTCTCAAACAGACATCAATCCATATGTTACCAGATGGGTATCAAACTGGCTTACTGATAGAACCCACCTAGTCAAAATAGGGGAAGCCACCTCAAGTAGTAGACCCGTAACAAGCAGTGAACCCCAGGGATCGTTCTTGGGGCCTCTGCTGTTTGGGATATACTTCTCAGAGGTGCATGCCAAATCTAGTGGGCTATGGCTGACCATGTTTGCAGATGACTGCAAGCTGGGTGCTGTCATCAATTCCTCTAGTGATGTGGACATCATCCAAGAGGGTCTCGCCCAAACAAATGACTGGTGCTAGAAACATGGCCTCAAACTGAATGCCAAAAAATGCATCATCATCCCTTATGAGGAAAATGATGTCCCCACAAATTATCACATTGATAATAAGGCATTAAGCACACAATCAGTTGTGAGGGACTTGGGAACCCAGGCTGATAGCAAACTGACTTTTAGCTACCATATTGCCTCTGTTGTATTGAAAGCTTTCTACATGGACCCCTCATTAGTAAGGGTATCTAATCAGGGGAGAAGGTGGTTATAACATCCCTGTATTCTTCACTTATAAGACCAATTATCTTATTCAATGTCCCTTTCGGCATGTACCTCACAAAGCACATGCAGCAGCTGGAGAGACCACAGAGATTCCTCACATGTAGAATCCAGGGTCTCAAACATCTACCCTACACAGATAGGCTAAAAGCCCTGTCCCTTTACTCAGTCTCCTACAGACTCCTCAGAGGTGACCTCTGTCTGGCATACAAAGCAATCTCAGACCCCACCCTGATGGGACTGCTGCATATCTGCAAGTCAAGCTCCACTCGAGTAACCTGCACGTGAGACCTCAACCTGGTCTGTGACATCAACAGGACTATTGACGGGACAGATTTGTGTCCCAGAGACTCCCCCTTTTGTGAAATAGAATCCCTCTCCATGTAAAGCAAAGTACCTCATTAAATGTTTTTAAGCACAACCTGGATAACTGTAAGGGGAACAGAAAATACATCCCTGGGATTCCACCTATGTCCCTGCTGGACAGTGGCATAGGGTGCTGACTTGTTGGAACATGGGCTAAATTCTTGGCTAGGCTTGTAAGGGCCTCAGGGCCAATAGATTAGTAACTTCCTATGATCCTATGATCCTATACTTCCCACTATTAAAATAATAATAATAAGAGAGAGAGTTGCATACACAAGTGCACGCAGGCACATACACACACACACACACACACACACACACACACACACACACACACACACACACACACACACACACACACACACACACGTCTATTGAGGTCCTTCCTTCTGTGTCTCCTCTCATGCACTACACTGCAATGATGTACTGTGCAAACATGCAGACATACACACCATCCACGTGCGTAGTACATCTGTAAACCATGGAGAAGGCAAAAGAATGCTGAAGTACCATTATACAAAGACATTATTTAGAAAGGTAAGTAATTTCTTTCTTAAACAATGTCATTGTATAACAGCAATAAGCCACTCTTGGATGTTGGTATCACAGAATTTACCCACAGCTTGTTTTTGATGACTTGGGCTTCACCCTCATGATCAAACCACGTCAAGTGTGTGTAAATCAACAATAAAAGGCACTCAGTGTAATAAACCAAATATAAAACAAAACACTGGCAAAAGAGAACGAACCACATTGAATTAACATAGAACTGTTTAATCAATGCTTTTGTGAGGCAGACTTCTTCAGAAATACATATGTGTTAAAATCAAGCACAACTATATATGCATAGATACGCCCACTAAAACTTTAATTACAATTTTAACAAATCAAACCATTAAAACAATTAAAATCAATGGTTGAAACAAATTAACCCATTCAGTGCACAAAAAATTAAATATTAAACAACCAGTTTTCTGTCAACCAAAAAACATTTTATGTTAACCATGTCATTCAACCCAGGTGGGCTGTCTGCCCCTAACCTTAGCTGCCATAATGTTTCTCTTCTCTCAACTCTGTTTTTCATGTTGCCACCCCTTAAATCTTGGTCTAAGTGTTCCAAAATAGAAAAAGTAAATTTCTTATATAAAGTGCAAAGTACAGAATTCTTATATAGAGCATTGTTATCATCCTTGGTTCTGATAGCATAACAATGCTCCTTAATCTGCTTATTCAGATGTCTAGTGGTCATGGCTATATAAAAGGTAGGACATCCTGAACACAAAGCTATATAGACCACATTCTGGGTGCTGCAGTTAAATCTACCAGGTACTCTAATAGTATGGTCTAAATGGTTCAAACTAACATAAGGACCCTCGTATATATATCTACAAGTGCTACAACTGTAGCACTTGTACATGCCCTTAGGCCTATCTGAGGAAAGAAGACACATTTTGGTGTTGTTTTAGTGGGTGTATGTGTGCATATATATTTGTCCTTGATTTTAACACATTTGTATTTCTGAAGAAGTCTATCTGACGAAAGCATTGATTAAACAGTTCTACACTAATTCTACATTGTCTCTTCTCTTTTGCCAGTGTTTTGTTTTATTATAAGTGTGTGTAAATCCTGTGATACCCACACGCAGTCATAGGTTATTGCTAAAATACATCATAGGAAAACTGAAGAAAGATATATCCCAGAATTAGTACTCTGTAGAACCATAGAATGTAAAAGCACTAGACAGTCATATCCCCATATTTCATAAATGTGGAAACCTTAGAAATAAAGATGAAAATGTTGGACTACAATTTAAACCGAATGTTCTCAAAAACTGAATGTATAACATTATTATGTAAGTAGTCACTGAACACGCTTTAAACATCAGAGAAATTCTAATGCATGCTATGTGTTAAGCTGAGAAAAACTAAGGAGATCCAATTAAGTTAATACCTTCTTGTTAATCTGAGCTGAAAGTTACTTCGCTAGTGGGAATCTCAAATGACATGCAATAGCTTAGAATGCTCTGCATCAAAAGAATCCTGACCCCTGTCTGGGCACTGTACACTATTAATCATAGCACTACCTCATGAAAAGGCAGACAGTAAAAGAAGAGAGCAGAGCAATTGGCTACCATACATATGAGCATTGTGCTTTGCAGCTAGATGTAGCCCATGTTACAACGTCATCACAGTGCTGCTTGGGTACATTCAGCAACCACAAACATTATGTAGCAAGAGTAGGTATAAACAATCATTCTTCTTAATGTATACCTTCTGTAGTATGGCACTAAGTCAGGCCTACCTGATGTCAATGAATGGATTCACAGTCTTGTTTTGTGTGTTAACAGGATAAGAAGTAGGATGGCGCTATAGTCCATCATAAATAGCTTTTAAGATCTGTGACACAGCAGGCTATGCACTGTTAAGTAGTTAGATTACTCTAGTGGTAGTTAGAAGCAGAAGGAAGAACCCAGCTTAAACTAAGGCTATTAACTCATTATGAAGAATAGATACACTGGTTTTCTGTATTACTGTATCTACAAACTTTTATCCCACACTGTCAAATTGCATCCAGCTTCTATAGCAACCCCGGGAACAGCCAACACCTTCCTCAGATTTTACTAGAAAAGCAGGGGAGAGAAGTAGATTGCAAGAACCACCAAAACAAACATGATAAAAATAAACCACTTCACCAGTGAAAAAAACTGCACATTGCAAAATAGCAAGAAAATAATTTAATAAAAAGTATTCTAGCACCTCAGCAAAACACAGCCTTCTCGGAGTTGATACAAACAGTAGAAAACACATTTCTTAAATACATGAGCTCAGTAAAACTAATTAACCAATTAATTAGTCAAATCAATTAAATTACAAAAGGTCTTTTAAGTTACATTCCTTGTTCAAGGCCCTAGGACTCAGACTGTCAAACTTAAGAGTAAAGATTATTTCTTTAGAATGCAATTTGTTTTTTAAAGCAACTTCATCTTTCTCAATAACTTGTTCCAAAATACATGCCTTTAGATCAGCCAATACCCCCCCCCTCCCCATGAATCAAATTAAAGTGCAAAGTTACTGGATTTTCAACATTTTTATTTTTGATATCTCTAATATGCTCATGCAGTCTTAATTTAAAAATGATTTTAGTCTCACCTATATAAAAAGACTGCAGGAGCATGAAATTGCATATATTACCTCCTTCTTAGTACAAGTATACAAACTGAGGGGCAAAAATTAACCCCATTATTTTTTTTCAAAAGGCCTTGACACATACTTACAAATGGAACTATTACCACATGGAATGGGCCCACATAAATTTCTAACTCTATCTATATTCTCACTAGGGGTTCATACAAATTATGTACAACCATATCCTTGATATTCCTTCCTTTTTATATGATATTAAGGGATATCTATACAAACTTTTGACACCATTTTTACCTTTAGAAAGGAAAGCCCAGTAATATTTAATTATATTTACTACTTCATGACTAAAAATATTATAATTTGTAACAAAATATATTTTCCTATTTCCACTATTAACTAGTCTATTCACCTTAAAATTATTATTTCTATTCATTTTTCTACACTATTGACCACCAGGAATCAATAACTTCTTTAGTGACTGTATTATCAAATCCTCACTATACCCTCTTTGTCTAAAAGCAATACATGTCTGTAGTATTTCATTCTGCAATACTTCTAAATCACTGCACAGCCTACTGACTCTCAATAACTCATTATATGGTAAACATAAAGTACACGTGAGGGATGGCAACTGTTACTATCAAGAAAATGTGTGACATCATTAAACTTCCTTTGAATTTTAGTATTCACCTTACCAGCATTAACATCTAACACCAAATCCAGAAAAGTAACAGTCTTTCCTAATTGTAACCCATCAAAATACAGGCCAAATCGGTTGTTATCCAAGTCCCTAACAAAGGACTCTAATAGATTTTCACCTTTCTTAAACAAAAAAATGAAATCACCAATAAATCTAGCATAAAAAATTACATTCTTCACAAAAAATCCATTTGATATACAAAAATCAAGTTCAAACAAACCCATAACTAAATTAGCATACATGGGTGCAAAAGATCAACCCATGGCTGCACCCTGCAATTGATGATAAATGCAATGGTTAAACTCAAAAAATAATTGCTTAAACGAAAATGTAATAATTCAATAACGTAATTACTCATGGGACTAGTGCCTACAGCTTCTAAACCCACGTTATGTGTATAGAGACTTTTCACATCAATAACAGCCAAAAAATAACCATTTTCACATTTAACTGATTCAATTTTCCTTTTAAAATCAAATGTCTTGAATAAAAGTTTCCAAGTTCACCACATACTTTAAAAGATGAAAATGTAATAGTTTTCCTATGCCATGTAAAAAAATACTTGTCTGCTGCTACTATTGGGCGACCAGGAGGTGAGTCCATACATTTATGAATTTAGGCAAGCAGTAAAATTTAGCTAAAGAACTGTCCTCTGCTTGAAACTTCACCTCCACATCATGTTTTGTAAAGTACCCCAACCTGTAGCCCTTAGACAATAGTTCTTTAAAACTTTCCATTGCCCTATAGTATTCTGCCTCATCTACAACCTTGTAGACAGTTTCATCTGACAAATGGTCCATACACATTTTAAAATATTGTGTATAATGGAACACAAGACTTTTTTGACCTTTGTCAGATGATTTTACAACTACATCACATCTTTTCCTCAAATTCAACAATGATTTCCATTAATTTCTACTCAGATTATACTGAATTTTGTTTTATGCATGCAATTTCATCTCCAAAGCTTACTTAACCTTTGCTGAGAATTGCACATTCTCATTTCAAAAGGCAGGAATAAACTTACTTTTACATGGTACATGTGATGTATCTCATAAACAGCAGACATTTATATTATCTACAGAATCAAAGGAAGAGTTACATGAAAAAAGTGTTTTCCGTTCATCATCTTCACTATCTAGTGAGACAGACATAATTTCTTCACATACTTCCTTTTTAGCATCAAAAACATCCAATAAGTGCAACTTTCTAAAAAGATAAAACAATTCCATTTGTAATAAAGTAAATTGTCTTTGTTTTATATCACATCCACATACGTACACACATACACACACACACACACACACACACACACACACACACACACACACACACACACACACACACCTACAGTCAATTGAGAGTCATCAATCCACCTATTGCATGCATTTGAGATGCAGTAAGAAAGTACAGTTGCGTAAGTCCTACTTACCTGTAACAGTAGATATTCAAATTCCTCACTGCCTAAGTGGCATTTTGGGTTATCTGCCAAGGTAACCCAGTAATGGCCAGCTTTCAAAAGCTCAGACTCTCCTCCCCCTCTCTTCCTGTGATAGCTGATTGGCTTAGTATATTCTGAGAGGGAAGACTTTAACTATCATAGGAAGTGAGTGTTCAGGCTTTTTCTCTTCCACAAGGAAGGAGAGGAAACAAAGTGAAGCCACAATCATATAGTATGAGTAAATTCACAGCCAATCACAACAGCATATAAAAACCTAATCTAACAACAATCGAAGCAAAGTGGTTAAAGCCCACTTCAACTCTGTACAATCCGGGGGATGGTGGGCGGGTGCTGGCACTGACGCAGTGGGAAATTTGAACATCTACTGTTAGAGGTAAGTAGGACTTATTCAACTGTACTGTGTGCATTATTCTCATTGCCTCAGTGGCATTTTGGGTAGATTTCCAAAGCTTACCCTACCTGAGAAGTGGGAGGATAAGGATCCAGAAGCCCCTGGATAATGGTCCTAGCAAAACCAGCACTTGACCTTGAAAAGGAATCCAGTTTGCAGTACTTTATGAAGGTATGAAAAAAGGACCAGGTTGCTGCCTCTAGAATGCTACTAGAGTCTACCCCTTTCCAATATGCCATTAAGAGGATAAGGCCTTTGATGAGTGAGCCTTAACCTTGCCTGGAAGAGATTTACCATGGTGGGAGTAAGAAAATAATAGCAGAGATCAACCATTGTGTAATAGTTTGCTTAGAGACAGGTTGATTTTTCTTAGCCCCTGTATAGCAGACAAACAGCTGTTCTGCATTCCTAAATAGCTATGCTCTTTTCAAGGTAGTACCTGAGCTGCCTGTGTATGTAGAATCTGTTATCCCTTGTTTTTGGCACTGGAAGTAAACTGGGAAATTGATGGCTTGATTTAAGGTAAATGCAGAAACAACTTTAGGCATGAATGATGCATTAGTATGTAACACAATCTGTCCTTTTGAAAAACAAATAGGGTTGGTCCACCATGAGAACTTGCAGCTCAGAAACTTGCCTTGTAGATGTCAATGAAATCAGTAAAACAGTCTTCTAAGTAATGAATTGCAAATCACCTTGAGAGGCTGGTTCAAAAGGAGATAAGATCAATTTGAACTAAGTTGAGATCCCAGTGAGGAGGAATTTGCTTTTGAGTGGGTCTTACATGCAACATTCCTTTCATAAACTATTTGACCACAAAAAAAGAGGAGATCCATGGTCAACAAGTTTAGATGTCCGCAAGATGCACTTTGATAGACGTATATAACAAACCATCTCTAAGTAGTTCACACAAATATTTCAAAACAAGTTTGGTCAAAACCCCTTCGGGACCTCTGTTATTGGCTATGCACATCCTAGAAAACCTCATCCACTTGTAAGTGTAAGATTTTCTAGTTGTAGGTTTTTTGTCTCCTTAAATACCTGCTACCCATCCTCTTAGAACAAGTGCCTAAAATGTATTAAAATAGAATCATCCAGGCTGTCAGCTTCAATGACCTATGAGGATCGCCTCAAAGCCCTATCTCTATACTTGGTATCCAGACTCCTACAGACTACTGAGAGGTGATCTATACCTGGCATACAAGGCATCTCTGAACTCTACTGAGATGAACTTTTTGCACCTTCACAAAACAAGCAGCATCAGAACTATTACATCCAAAGACCTACATTTTGCTAGCAATGTAAAACAGAACATGTTGGAGAGACAGATGTATCTCAGAGAATTCCCTTTCTCTGGAAAAGGCTCCCCATCCATTTGAAACAAAGTCCCCTCCCTAACCCTATTTAAGCGTAACTTGGAATACTGGATGGTAAATCGAAAATTTACCCCTGACCTGCTGCTCAAGTCTCTGATGGACAGAGGCAGTCAGTAAATCAGGTCAAAACCAGCAATCACCCCTATATAACCGTCTAAAACTTATAACTTGTGGGACATATTTGGGTTGCATGGCCCTAGTGGTCATTAGCCTAGAATATACCTATGAACCTAATTGTTCAAGATGAGGGTCTATCATTCACCCCTGATGCTGTGTGAGCAAATCCAGCCTGTGAGGAAGCATGTCGTAATTGCCACTGGACATTTCCATTAAAAGGGAGAAAGTACAGTTTCTTAAGTCATACTTAGCTGTAATGGTAGATGTTTGTATTCCTTACTGCCTCAGTGGCATTTTGAGTTATCTGCAAAAGTAATCAAGCACTTGTCAGCTTTCAAATACTCAGACTCTCCTCCCTCTCTCTTCCTGTGCAAGCTAATTGGCTAAGCATATCCTGTGTGGGAAGCCTTTACTTGTCACAGGAAGTGACAGTTCAGGGTTTTTCACTTCCACAAAGAAGGACAGGAAAGTACCTAGAGCCGAAATCATCTAGCAAGAGTAAATTCACAGCCAGTCACAATATCATACAACAAACAAATCCAACAACAACCCAATCAAAGAGGTTGAAACCCATCTCAACTATACATAATCTGGGGGATGGAAGGTGGGTGCTGCCACAGAGCTGAAGCAGTGTGGAATTAGAATATCTACTGTGACAGGTAAGTGGGACTTATGCAACTTTAGTATGGTCATCATTCCTACTGCCTCACTGGTATTTTGGGTAGATTCCCAAAGCCTACCATACCAGAGAGGTGAAAGGATAAGGATCCCGGACCCCCTGGAGAATGACCCTAGCAAAGCCTGCTGTAGACCACAAAAATGAATCTAATTTGTAGTGCTTTCTGAAGGTATGAACAAGGAACAAAGTTGCTGCCTCTAGAATGCTTTTAATGTCAACCCCTCTCCAGTATGCCATTGAAGGGGATAAGGCCCTAGTCAGATAAACCTTAACCTTGTCTAGAAGAAATTTACTATGGTGAGAATAACAGAGAACAATAGCAGAGGACAGTCATCATGCAATAGTTTGCTTAGAGAGCCAGGATGACCTTTCTTAACCCCCATATAGGAGAAAAACAGCTGCTCTAGTGTTCCTAAAGAGCTTTGTTGTCAAGGTATTACCAGAGCTGCTGGTATACATTCAAGGTATGTAGGATCTATTCTCCCTTGTTTTTTGGAAGAGAATAGAACACTCAGAGATTTATGGCTTGATTCAAGGTAAATTCAGAAACAACTTCAGGCAAGAATTATGTATTAGTGCATAACATAACCCTGTCCATGTGAAAAATCAGATAAAGCTGGCTCACCATGACAGCTTGCAGCTCAGAGACTCACCTTGCAGATGTCAGAGCAATGAGTAAAACAGTCTTCCAAGTAATGAATCATAAATCAGCCTGAGAGGCAGGTTCAAAAGGAAATAAGGTAATTTTTTTAGGAGCAAAGCTGAAATCTCAGGGAGAACAAATTTGCCTTCAAGGAAGTCTCACGTGCAAGACTCCTTTCGTAAACTGTTTGACCACAAAGAGACATAAGAGAGGGATCCTTGGGCAGACAAACTAATATGGCTGCAAGATGCACTTTGACAGAAGTTTATGACAAACCATCTCTAAGTAGCTCATACAAGTGTTTCAAAACCAGATGGGTCAAAACCCTTTTGAGATCCCTGTTATTGGCTAGGCATCACCTAGAAAACCTTCTCTACTTGAAAATGTAAGATTTTCTATTTGCAGGTTTTCTTGTTCTTTAAATACCTACTGCACATCATCATGGAACAAGGCATAATATGTATCAAAACAGAATCACCCAGGCTGTCAGTTGTAATTGCTTTAAGATTGTATATGAGCAGATCCAGTGCATGTGAGGAAGCTTGCATTAATTGCCCCATTCAAAGGAAGAACCAATTTGCCTAAGCCAAAAGGAGGTTACCACAATGATCTTTGGCAATTCTTTCTGACTCTTCAGAAGTACCTTGGGAGTCATTGAAAGGATGGAAATGCATACAGGTACATTCTCGACCAATGGAATGATTGAATGACTATCTTCCAAGCATGGCTGTAAGGATGTCTTGAAGAGGATTTTTTTCAGTTGCCTGTTGTCTTCCCACATCTAGATCAAGTCCTGGAAGACCTCTAAACTTATGGGGGTCTGTCCAGGACTGGCTTAGTATGTCTGTACTGTACTTTGCTATGATGCAATGGACAAGGCCTAAAAAGTCAGAGAATACTGTAGGCCATCACTGGTTTACCTTCCGAACAATCATATTGACTGGGCTCAGTGTCAGCTAAGAAATCACCATTGTCCTCATCAGATTCCTCATCATTTTCTGAAACAACAGAAAGGCCTTTAGCAAAGCTGATACTAGAGCTTTGTACTACCAAACTGTGCGGTTATCACAAAAACAGTCTGAAATATGTTCAGAATTCTTTTATAACTGACAGAAGTTAAAGTATTTCCAGTACACAAAATCCAAACACCAAAGCAAACAATGTACCTAACCAGTGTTAAACATTAGCATTTAATAGCATTTAAAACTATATTTTCTTGTCAGGGAGAGTAAAATCTCCACAATACATTCAAATAAGTTCATTTGCAGTAAAATCTTGATCCGATATTAAAAGCACATAGAGTAGAGTCATACCTATAGTAAATAATCTATAAATGTTGAAATAATCCAAGTTCTACAGTGTTTTCCTGTCAAAAGATGAAGCTAATACAGACTAACAACAGTAAATGCAGGCAAAACTCTGATTGCATGTAATAGCCCTAAGTGTCCAACAGCACATACATACACACTGAACTTCTGAGAAAAATACTGTAAGTTTCCTCACAAACAGTTAAAACAAGCACTTGTCAAACATAGAAGCCAAATAAACACTGCTACAAGCAGAAATTTCCATAGGAATTACTGTAAATATAGACAGAATTAAAATATTAAAATAAATATATTTTAAATAATCATAAAAATAGAGAATAATAAATATAATAATAAAATCTGCAATGGATCATTTGAAGAGTCAAAGAATGTTCATCATTGGATAGCAGAAAAAGACTAAACACTCACTTCTTGGGCCAACTGAAGACTTGATTCTCAGCATATACTCAATCAATCACCTTTAAAAGGAAGACAGGAAATGGAGTCTGACCTTTTGAAAGCTGGCCATTACTGGGTTACCTCTGCAGATAACCTAACCTGCCACTGAGTCAGTGGGAATAATGAACATCCAACTTTGCCTAGGCAAAAGGTGGGTTACCACAATGATCTTTGGTGCTTCTTTCTGCATCTTTAGAAGTACCTTGGGAATCATTGGATAGGGGGTAAATTCATACAGGAATATTCCTGACCATGGGGAATGGTACAGTGTCTGTCTTTCAAGCATGACTGCAAGGATGTCTTGAACATAATATTTCCATTGTCTGTTTTGAAAGGAGGTGAACAGATCTTCTTGAGGTGTTCCCCATATTTGGATCAAGCCCTGGAACACCTCTATGTGGAGCTTCCACTCATGATGTTCTTTCCAGGATCTGCTTAGTATGAATGTCACTGTGTTTTTGCTCTGATGCAATGTACAAGGCCTGGAGAGTCAGAAAATACTGTAGAGCCAGTTTCCCAGGTAATGACTTCCAACTGGCAAAGAGGTTATGACCTTGTACCCCCTTGCTTGTTCAAGTACCACATCACAGTAGTGTTGTCTATGACCATTAGAAGAAGACACAGAGTCCACAAGTGGTGAAGAACTTTTAAGACATGAATCACTGCCAACATCTCTTTTGCATTTATGTGCTTTAGCATGTCCTGAGGACCCCACAAGCCTTGCAATTGAACTCTTATGGGCACTGTTCCCCATGTAAAATATGAAGGGTCCATTTGGACCAATTGGTCTTCGGTCTGAAGAGAGAAAGGAAGTCCTGGATTCATAGATAGTTGATCCTTTCACCACTGCAGCTCCTGTTTGACAAATCCCAGTACCAATGCATGGAAATCCAAGGAATGGATGTATTTGGTCCAACAATTCTTCAAGTAGCACTGATTTTTTTTCATTCGTTGTCTGACTAATGGTATCATGAGGATCATTGTTGCCATAAGGCCTAGAATTTTAAGGATCTCTCCTGCTGAGACCACGTCTAGAAGAAAGAAGTCCAAGAAATTACCATGACAAGTCAGAACATTATTTTCTGGCAAGAAAACCATCCTTTTTACTGTGTCTATCCAACATCCA
Source organism: Protopterus annectens (assembly GCF_019279795.1). Lineage (NCBI taxonomy): Eukaryota > Metazoa > Chordata > Ceratodontiformes > Protopteridae > Protopterus > Protopterus annectens. Next base: position 97,638,354 of record NC_056744.1, on the reverse strand, counting down.
GAAAAAAGCAATTCATTAAGAGTGTGTGAGGAAGGACTTTTGAAGGTTCAGTTTGAAGCCCAGGTGGGAAAGTAGGGATGCAACCTTGTCTAAGGATCCCAAGCACGTGGATACAGAGCTTGCACAAATCATGAAGTTGCCCAAATAATGAAAAATATGGATGGCTAAGGTTCTGCAATAGGCAGCTACTGGGGTTAGACACTTTGTAAACAATCAAGGTGCAGTAGATAGCCCAAAGGGTAATGTAGAAAACTGGTAATGTAAGCCAGACACAGCAAATCTCAAAAATTTCTGGAAACTGCTGGAAACTGGGGAGCAATAGGAATATGATGATAAGTGTCCTTGATATCTAAAGGCACCACAAAACAGTTGCCTGGAAGCAATGCTAGGATCAAGTGTAAGGTGAGTATTTTGAATACTGGACCTTTTTACAAAGGTGTTTAGAAAGGAGAAATGTAGGATGGGTCTCTAGGAATGCTCCTTTTTTGGTACTAAAAAGATTCTGGAGTAAAATCCTTTGCCTTTGTGTATTGCAGGCACTGTTTCTATGAGTCCCTGCTTCTTCCATGCAATACGGCACTGGCAGAAACAACTCTGTATGGTCTGGTGACTATAGGGGAATTCCCCTAAAAGGGGAGGATTTTCTGTCCATTGCCATGTGTATCCTTTCCTAATTATTCTCAGAACCCATTTGTCAGAGACTATTGGCAGCCAGGCTGCAGGGTTAAGAGACAGCCTGGGGGAAGAAAGAGGAAAAAGGGAAGGAGGGGGGATAGGGGTGGTCTGTGATTTAGCATAGTCATTCCTTTGCAGAAGATTGATCCTTTTTTCTGAAAGGAAACCCTCTTGTTTGGTTTTGAAGAATTATCCTTCTGCCATTTCCTTTTAGATCCCTGACTTTTGTTTGGCTTGGATGTTTGTTTTTCCCCTAGAGGGAAGACATCTTGCTTGGGGAGAACTTGAGTACATGAAACATTCTAGACACTTCATGCATGAATTTGCCTCTATCATCCCACTGTTTGAGAATCTGTGTAAAAAAAACCCCAAACTCCAATTTAGAACTTAAAGGTGCATTCAAAATTTCAGCTTTTAAATCATCAGAGAAGCTTTGATTACGTAACCAAGCATACTGTTTTAATACAACAGACAAAGCAGCATTTCATGGGACTGTATCTGCACATTCAAGCACATCTGTAAAAGCATATTTCAAAACCCGAGTCAAAATAGAAACAATTTCATTCATAAGACTAGATTACTGGAAACAGATGTCCTTTTGCCCTGAAGATCTAACATTTTTCCCTCTTTATCAGGGGGTGCAGGATTAAATGAATCCAATGACTTTTTATTTGAAAAGGTAACTAGAGAGACCATAACTAGATCAGCAGTCAAATAAGAAAAGAGACCTGTCATACCCAAGAAGACCCTATATTTTCTCTGAGCCTTTTTAGGAACTGCCACAATACATACTGGTGTCTTGTAGGTAGCTTTGTAAACATCTTCCAAGGCTGGTAAAGGGGGGGGGGGGACAGAACTGAGCATCTAGTCCTCTATAAGGTCATATACCCTGCCTAGCTCTAGGGTAGTTCCCAACTAAACCCAACCAAAAAATCACTAAATCTAACAATCATCTAGGAAAAGTGAGCACTTGTTTTGACTTTAGCTCAGGTTCACCTTCTGAAGAATCAGATTGACTAGACTCAGTGTTAACTAGGAAATCACCATTGATGTCATCAAATCCTCATCATTCTCTGAAACAACAGAAAGATCCTTAGCTAAACTAACACTAGAGGCACGCATGGAACACAAACACCAGAATTAGTTGTCTACAGAAAAGTCTTAGCCAAGGAAACCACATCAGCCTTATAAACAACTATAGTCTGATTATCAGCTGTATGGTGAAGCTTCTGTTTCTTTTTCTTGTGAACTTCACTACTAGATAAAATATCTGGGGACAGAGTATTATGTCTGGAAAGGGGTCTCTTACCCTGGATTTCACCTACACCTAAAAAGTTTGGCTCTCCCATACCTGTGCCAGGTACTAGAACAGCGCCAGAGAATGTATCTATCCCCTGCTCCATAGTGGCTGGTGAAGCTGCATGAGAGGGAGATGGGGCAAAACATTAAATCAGTGGAGAGAACACCATTCAGAGTAATAAGTTGATGGTACTGGATAATGGATCACAATAAGCACTTAAAGTTTCTAGTAATAAATATGTCCCACACAACTAAATTCTGCCAAGCTTGCTATTATCACAAAAACAGTCTGAAGTATGTTCAGAACTCTTTTACAGTTGACAGAAATTAAAGAATTTCCAGTGCACAGTCCAAACAGCAAAGCAACCAATATGCCAAACTAGTGTTTAAAATGAGCTCCACACATTTTAACTGTCAAACTGCCATAAAATAGTATTTAGTAGCATTTTAAACTACATTTTCTTGTTAGAGAGAATAATATCTCCTCAGTGCATTCAAATGTCTTCATTCATGTAAAACTCATGATCTTCTTCTTCTTTCAGCTTTTCCCGGTTAGGGGTCACCACAGTTGATCACCTGTTCACTCATGATTGGCAGTGGAGTTTTACGGTGTCGAGTTGCCAACCTGGCGCCCAACCATCCATGGAAGGCACGCACATGCCCACACTCACGCCTAGGGCCAGTTTAGAGCATCCAGTCCACCTACAGCATGTCTTTGGAATGTGGGAGGAAACTGGAGCACCCAGAGGAAACTCACGCTACCACAGGGAGGACATGATACAATGTTAAAAACACAAAGAGCAGTGTCATACATATAGTAAATAATGTATAAATGCTGAAAAATCCAAGTTTTGCAGTATTTTCCTGTCAAAAGATGAAAATAAAGCAGAATAACAACAGTAAAAGCAGGTGTGGTTAATTTGCTGTTCTGACTGCTCACTTACACAATGCACTCGAGAGAAATACAGAAAGTTTTCCCAGAAACAGTATAAACAAGTATTTGTCACAGATATAAGCCAAATAAACACTGCAAGAGGCAAAAATTCCCAAAGGAATTACTGTAAACACTGACATAAATATAATATTAAAATAAATATTTTAAATAAACATAGAAATAGAAACAGCATAAAAAATATAATAATAAAATGAAAGAAAGAGGATCCCCAAATAGGGCTTATCTGAGCACTAAGCCAACAAAATCAGCACTGGATCTTGTGTAGAGTCAGAGTACTTTTTTCTTTGGATTGCAAAAAAAGGTTGTACGTTCACTTCCTGTGACAGCTAAAGGCTTCCATCTCAGGATATGCTCAGACAATTTACTGACACAAGAAGAAAGAGGGAGGGGGCTGGGATCTGAACTTTTGAAAGTTGGCCATTTCTGGGTTACCTTGGCAGATAATCCAAAATACCACTGAGGCAGTGGGAATGATGGACATCTCTCATTCAGAATATTCAGTTGACAGTTTTCTACCACCTTACTACAGTGAGGCATAACATTGTCCAAATTTGCTGGATGTGCACAAATAACTCAGTTAATATGACAGAAGGGTTAAGAATGAAAATAAAATCCTGACAGTCGGAAAGTACACTCTGTCTAAATAGATGGACCACTGAATTTTCCTGTGATAAGCACAAAACAACTTTGAGCATACAGTTTGTTCATTTGAAACAGTTTATTTTATTGCATTATGCAGGTCTATAGCATTAGAATATTATTGGTTTCCCCAGTATTTATTGATTTGCAGTTAAAGGCAGACTTTGTGATCTAAATGTAGCAAATATAACTTTTCTTTAATAATCCCTTAAATACAGAATCATACTTCTTTAATAATTCTTTTGTTTAATATGTATTTGTCACATTATTTCAACAAACTGAACATGGAAATTCCTATATACTATGCATGTTTCTGAAGCCTATAGATTCTCTAGGATAACTTCTTACATTATAGTGTCAATAATTATTCCGAATATTTTAGATTTTGAGTTATGATTAGTGACCTGCCATTTAAACCACATTTTAGCTTGTCTCTATACACAAGTTGTCCTGATTTTACAGGTCACATATTACTAATGAACCAGAAAGCTATATGAAAATATTCCACCTCCCTAAAGACATATTGTACTACTTGAGGATGTACCAATATGTCTTATTTACTGTTACAGTGACCCTCCAAGATATAGATAGTAAGTATATTTACCATACTAATTGATGATCTAGGAGATGTCACTGTAACAGTAAGATTACTCTCCCTCCCTCCATTTACTAGGAAGGGTGTATATAGTTTTATTAATAATGTTGCATTAAAGTATTACATAGTTTTCTACTTAATATATTAATACTATTTTTTTATTCTAGAACCAGTGGCTAACATCATTTACTTTAAATATACCAAATCTGAGATCATACAACAGTGGAAATAAGGCAAATTTCCTTAACCTATTGCTTGCGATCTCACATGGCATACACATGAAATTATGAGCTGCAAGCACTATAGGTGAATCAAACAGATTTACTTGTACTGCTAAAACAAAATGGGATGCAAATGGTTACTTAATCTGCACACATCAATGTAATATACTTCGATGTAATGCTGACAAACAGAAACTCTACTATCTGCATCTTAATATAACAAATCGTGCTCAAACAGACACAAACACACATACACACATATATATATACCGATATGTGTGTGTGTGTGTGTGTGTGTGTGTGTGTGTGTGTGTATATATATATATACACACACACACACACACACACACACACACACATAGAGAATATAAAAAGTTAGCACACCCCTGTTAAAATGCCAGGTTTTTGTGATATAAAAAAATGAGACCACAATAAATCACTTCAAAACTTTTCCCACCATTAATGTGACCTATAACCTGTACAATTCAATTGAAAAACAAACAAATCTGTTAGGGGACAAAATATAAAAAATAAAAAACATACAATAAGCTGGTTGCATAAGTGTGCACACCCTTAAACTAATATTTTGTTGAAGCACCTTTTGATTTAATTACAGCATTCAGTCTTCTTGGGTACACACCTGCCAACAATTAAAGAGACTCTGATTAACCCCAAATAAAGTTCAGCGATCCTAGTAGGATTTTCCTGACATGTACTCAGTTGCCTGCTACAGCAAAAGCCATGGTTTGCAGACAGCTTACAAACCATCCAAGGGATCTCATTGCTGAAAGGTATCAGTCAGGAGAAGGGTACAAAAAAATTTCCACAGCATTGGATATACCATGGAACACAGTGAAGACAGTCATCAAAAAGTGGAGAAAGTATGGGACAACAGTGACATTGCAAAGAACTGAATGTCCCTCCAAAATTGATGAAAAGACAAGACAATAAGTGGTCAGGGAGGCTGCCAAGAGGCCTACAGCAACACTGAAGGAGCTGCAGGAATTTCTGGCAAGTACCGGTTGTGTACTACATGTGACAACAATCTCCCATATTCTCCATATGTCTAGGCTATGGGGTAGGGTTGCAAGACGGAAGCTTTTTCTTACACAGAAAAACATTCAGGCCTGGCAAAACAATACATCAAGTCTCCCAAAAGCATGTGGGAAAATGTGTTATGGTCTGATGAGACCAAGGTTGAACTTTTTGATGACAATTCCAAAAGGTATGTTTGGACAAAAACAGTACTTTGCATCACCAAAAAAATACCATCCCCACAGTGAAGCATGGCGGTGGCAGTATCATCCTTTGGGGTTGCTTTTCTTCAGCCGGAACTGGGGCTTTAGTCAAGGTGGAGGGAATTATGAACAGTTCCAAATACCAGTCACTTTTGGCCCAAAACCTTCAGGTGTCTGCTAGAAAGCTGAAGATGAAGAGGAATTTCACCTTTCAACATGACAATGACCCCAAGCAAACATCCAAATCAACAAAAGAATAACTTCACCAGAAGAAAATTAAAGTTTTGGAATGGCCAAGCCAGAGCCCAGACCTAAATCCAATAGAAAATCTGTGGGGTGACCTGAAGAGGGCAGTGCACAAGAGATGCCTTCACAATCTTATAGATTTGGAGCGCTTTTGCAAGGAAGAGTGGGCATATATTGCCATGTCAAGATGTGCCACACTGACAGACGCCTACCCAAGAAGATTGAATGCTGTAATTAAATCAAAAGGTGCTTCAGCAAAATATTAGTTTAAGGGTGTGCACACTTATGCAACCAGCTTAGTGTACGATTATTATTTTTTATATTTTTTTCCCCTAACAAGTTTGTTTTCAATTGAATTGTACAGGTTATAGGTCACATTAAAGGTAGGAAAAGTTTTGAAATTATTTATTGTGGTCTCATTTTTTTATATCACAAAAACCTGTCATTTTAACAGGAGTGTGTAAACTTTTTATATCCACTGCATATAAAACAGAAAAAACAAATATTATTATTTACTATTAGACTGACCTCTCCTTGAAGATCTACTGTTATGGTAAGAATACTAACATGCCAGTGTATATTAAGAATAAAAGTAATTTCTGACATAGGACATGTTTTAGGACTTCAAAGCATGAATCCATTTGGGTGCCTATTGAACACCGTAACTGTGATCTTTAATATACTGCTATTAGAAATCTGAATCTCTGGAAATGTATACAAAAGCATTAATAATAAAAGAAGGCAACCAGAAGAATATTGCAAATAAGAAATAAATAAATAATTAAAAGCAGAAAACTTTGTTGTATAAAAATAATAAAAAACTTTAATGAATAAAGTCACAAACTATGAATACATAATGAAAAACAAAAAACCTTCATTGTATGAAAATAAATAAAAAAAGGAATACAACAAAATATCTGCAGCAGAAAAGTTTGCATTGTATCTTCATCTGTCTATGAACAAGCATAAAGCGGGACCAATTTTATATATATATATATATATATATATATATATATATATATATATATATATGTGTGTGTGTGTGTGTCTGTGTGTGTGTGCGCACGTGTGTAGGTGCACGTGTGTGTATACATATATCTATATCTCTCTATATATCTGTATCAATATACACATAGATATAGATACAGATATAGATAGAGAGATATAGATATACACACACACACACACACACACACACACACACACTTGAAGCTGTAGTATCACAGAGTATTCCAACTACTCTCTGTTACAGTGATCTTGGAGCTGAGATATATATATATATATGGGTCTACTTCTAATGACCAAGACAGTGAAATCACCCAGAAAACCGACAACACACAAACCCGACAATAACACCATAACACCGACACACTACACGTAAACAACACAGTACACTACAACACATATCCACTAGCCCTAACCCAAACCCTAACCCTAAGGTCCGACACCTCCCTACCTGCACCCTAACCCTAACTCACTTACCCACCCCTAACCCCAAGCCTCCCTACCTGCACCCTAACCCTAACTCACTTACCCACCCCTAACCCCAAGCTCCGACACCCTACCTGCACCCTAACTCACTTACACACCCCTAACCCCAAGCTCCGACACCTCTCCCTACCTGCACCCTAACCCTAACTCACTTACACACCCCTAACCCCAAGCTCCGACACTACCGCACACTCACCTATCACACACCCTAACCCTACATCCCTGAGTATTGCACACTTACCTGTCCGCTCCCTACTCCTAAATCCCTCACTATATACTTACCAGGTCGCTTACACATTCCCCTTGTCGGTCTTCCGTCTGTCGATTTGATTTCACTGTCGCTTAATGGTCATTAGAAGTAGACCCATATATATATATATATATATATATATATATATATATATATTTTTTATATATATATATATATATATATATATATATATATATATATATATATATATATATATATATATATATATATATATATATATATATATATATATATATATATATATATATATATATACAGGCACAGACCCATTTCAGGGGATGCAAGGAAACATTTAAGGGCATAGCTGTGATTTAGTATAATTATATTTTAATTATTTATTTTTGAAAGTGTTGGTACTCACACAATTGGATTTTGTACTTCTGATAGTGAAACAAACAGCTGGTTTCATATTTCTTCTATAGTATAAATGTCACTATATTTGGTGACTCATGAAAGCAGTTAAGTCATTAGGTTAGCTATTTGTAAAACTGCCATAATGAAATTTCAGGCACTTGCAAATATGTAGCAGACATTGTAAAGTTCATGTATCCTTTATTCTAAACCATGATAAGCACATTTCAGCTCCCTTTCAGACGTTTATGATCTGATACATACCTTTCAACTCCTTTTCTCAAGAATTCAGGACAAAGTCAAAAATAATTGGGGTGGGAGCTAAATCATGGACAAATTTTAAATATTGTTCTTAGAAACTTAGTAAGTTGCTAAAATTAGGAGTTATGTACTTACCATAACTTGGAACCTGTGTTGTCCATTTTTATTCTTCCTCACACATGGGTTCAGATCTGACACTTGGATCCGACTCAACCATATATCAAGGACTTTGGATCCCAAGCTCAAGCTCCTCCCTCTACCCATAATGCTATACTCTTCCCCTAACTCCTCAGATCAAGTTTGCTGCCCAATCTCCCAAAGTTATAAAAGCGACAGAAAAAACATAAGGAAAAGATAGGGCTCAGACCTGAAACTGATAAGTTCCAATACCATCTACCAGGTATTTCTTAAACAGACAAGGCTGGGAGGTGGATGGGAGGGAAAGTGAGGAAAAATGAAAATGGACAATATAGATGCCAAGTTATGCTACGTACATAACTCCTAAATCTGATGTTGTCCCTTTTCATTCTTCCTCGCAGATGGGACAGAATCCCCAGCTACGTAGCCCTTGGGCGACCCTTATGGAAAGACATGCCAGAGCACTAATGAACCAAAGGAAGCTCAGCTTCTAGAGACAATATCCAATTTGTAATGAGTAACAGAGGTGTGAGTCTTAGACCAAGTGGGTGCAGCACAAATATCATCAATGGAAGTCCTTAATGAGAAAGCAGATGATGTAGCCATAGACAGAGTGGACTGAGCTCTGGGAGGTCATGGTAACTCTAATTCTTTTTGAGAATGGACCAATGAGATGCAATCAGTAATCCATTTGGCTATACTAAGTTTAGACATTGCCTGGCCCAGGCGGCTAGAGAAAAAGGGTGCAAACAGCTGATTGGACTTCCTGAACTGCTTTGTCCTGTAAATGTAAAACTGCAACTGTCTGTGCACATCAAAGAGGTGAAGCATGTACTCCCCCTTATTTGTAAAGTTGGGAAAGAAGACTGGTAATTGTATGGACTGGTTAATGTTAGTCTTCATAGCCACTTTAGGAAGAAAGGAAGGATTGGTCCCAAAGGGATATTCTGTTCTTATAAAAGATAATGTAAACAGGCTTAGCTGATAAGGAATGAAGCTCAGAGATTCTTTTTTGCTGAAGTAATAGCTACCAAAAAGATGGTTCTCCAAGACATAAATTTCATATCACATTTGTCTGCTGATTCAAAGTGCTTCTGAGTTAAACCCTGAAAAAACACAGTAAGGTCCCAAGGAGGAGAGGGTTTTTTTTATTGGGGGTCTGAAAGAAAGACACCCTTCACGAAGGCTTTACACAATCTGGTTACAGCCAGAAAAAGGGATTTGTTTCCAGAATGGAAATTAGAGATCACTGCCAGCTGAAGTTTAATAGTAGAAAAACTAGTCCCTTCTTTAAATAAAGAGTGAAGAATGGTTGAAACAGTAGCTGAAAAGGAGTCGATATTCTGATTGGAAGCCCAGATAGAAAATCTTTTCCATTACTTCTATAGACATTCTTGGTGGAAGCCTTCTGGGAGGCCAAGATAATTTCATGAACTGGGGAAGCAAGTCTGGACTGTAACTATTACTGGAAGTGGAGAAACCAGGCGGTTAGTTTGAGTGTGTGGAGACTGGGGTGTTGAGTGAAGAGATCCTGAGTGGGTTCCAGTATCCATGGAGGATATTTCAAGTGAGACCAGAGGAAGAGGAACCATACCTGACAAGGCCAGAAGGGGGCAATGAGGATGACTGAGCTCTTCAGCCTGCTTGCTTTCTGTAAGAACTTCAAAATTAGAGGAACAGGAGGGTAAGCATGCAGGAGACCCGGGGGCCATTTCTGTATCAGAGCATCCCTCGGTGAATCCCCCTGTCAGGGGGATCAGAACAAAATACTTGTTGCACTTGCTGTTGAGGGGTGAGGTAAACAGGTCCCAACAAGGTTGGCCCCAGCAGCTGATGATCATATTTGCTACTGATTGACTGAGAGACAACTCGTGAGGCATCAGAATGGACCTGCTGGGCCTGTCTACCAGTTTGTTGCTTTTCCCTGGGATGTGCATTGCAATGCGAAAGTGGTCTGAAGTGATCACCCATTCCCAAATTCTCATTGCCTTTCTGCACTGGGGGTAAGATCAGGTTACTCTTTGCCTGCTGATATACCAAACTACTGACATGTCTGGATTGCAATCAACCCTAGAAATAGAACATCTTGAAATGCTTGCAACGCTAGAAGGACTGCTCTCATCTCTAGGCAGTTGATATGCAACTTGGTCTCAATAGGGGGACCACGTGACTTGGACCAACTTTCCCAAGAATGCCCCCCCACCCCAGTTGGGAAGAGTCTGTGGTCACAGTAGCAACTGGATCTGGAAGGGTAAAAGGTCTGCCCAGAAATGGATTGGTGTGAGTTTTATGGGAAATGATAGGGGCTGATAAAGAATGGACCACTGCACAACCAAAGTCCATTGAAGGATGTGCATAAAGAACCTTGCTAGAGGGACCAGAAGTATGGCAGCTGATATACACTCCAGAGCTTGAAGTACTAATCTCGCTGGAGGAGATGGGTAGGATAGTAAGGCGTGAACTTGAAGTCTCAGAGATATGATGCGATGGAGAGGTAGGGAAGCCACCTGGGTTGTAGAATTCAGCAGGGTTCCTATGAATTCCAAGATCTGAACTGGAACCAGATTCAACATGGTATGATTTATTGAGATGCCTAGGGTGTTGGAAATCTGGAACAAGTAGTCCCTAGCTTGAAGAATTTGATACTGGATGAGACAATGAGGAGCCAATCATCAAAATATGGAAACACCCGGAATCCCTTGAGTCTCACATGAGCTGCCACTACTGCCATGCATTTGGTAAATACCCTAGGGGCTGTGGTGAGTCCAAAGGGCAATACTCTGAAGTGGTAGTGATTGCCTTCCAGCCAAAAATGTAGATGTCTCTTGGATTGCCTGTCTATTTTTATGTGATAGTACACATCACGGAGATCTTTAGAGCACATCCAATTGTCCATCCACAGTAGAGGCAGAATGGACTGGACTGTAATCATTTGGAACTTTGACTTCTTTACAAACTGGCTTAAGTTGCTTAGATACAAAATGTGTCTTATGTCCCCTGTTTTCTTTTACACTAAAAAGAAACAGAATTAGGTTCTGAATCCCATTTGGTCAGGTGGGACCTCTTGGATGACTTTTCTGTAGCAGCTTTTGTATTTATTGGGCTGCATTTTCCATTTGACTGGGTGGAATGTCTGGAAGTTTATTTTTCTGGACAGGGGGAGGAAGGGAAAACAGTATGTACACCTCTGGTACCTCTGGATATAATTCTTAGCATCCATGAATTTTTTTTGTGATTTCCATCCAGGCATCTAGGTACAAAGACAAATGACCCCTGACTGCCTCCAGAGGCAGGCAGTCGGTCAATGCCTCAGGAGCACTGATGAGGCCTATCAGAGAGGGAATCTCTGAAGCCCTAATTTTCTGGACCCCCCTCTGCCTCAAGGGTGATGTCTTCCATTGAAAGTTCCTCCTCTGCCTCTGGAGGAATTATCTCCACACAAATCCAGGAAAGGTCTCTGAGATTTTTGGAACCACATCTTCTTACCATCTCATTTATTTCTAGAGAAAGTCTGTTAAGGAGTAGAAAACTTGATCCCTATGGCAGACAGTGTCTTTCCTACTTGTTCACTGCGGGTGAGCATGTCTTTAACTGATGGCACAAACAAGGGGGAGCCACCAAAAGAGGCATTAACAAAGGACACCTTGAAGGGTTCAGCAAAGTCACATAGCCTCATTCAGACATGTCTCCTAATGTCTATGCCTGAACGGGCAGCTCATGAAACACCCTCTGCTGCATGGGAGAACAGCCTCATCTATGCATTAGAAATAGACAGTAGAGTGGCCAGTTGTGAAGAAACCTTTTTCTGATCATCTGCAGATATGCACTCTGATAGAGTATTTGATAGTTCCTTCATCAAATCTCTCTGTAGCCAAGCAAAGTGTGCTAGGTAGTTTAATGACCTCAGTGTGAACGTAGCTGAGGAGTATACTCACTTTCCAAATCTGTCCATCTCTCTGGATTCCCTGTTTGTTGGATGGACAGATCAGCTCTGTTCAGATAGCTCCTTCTTGGTGGCTGCCACCAGCACTACAGCATCAACTGGGACTCCTTTGCTCCAGTGGGGTCTGTCAGCAGCAGGTGCCAGGAATTTTTCCGGGCATTTGGGGATAAGTTCGACAGTGTCTGGTTCCTTCCACACCTAGTGGGAAACCAAGTTGATCAGCTCATCCATGGTGGGGGGTCATCCAAGAAGGAGATGGTCCAGCACCAAAAGCCTCCAGAAACCCTGATTCTTGAGAATGAAGTTGGGAAGACCAGCCACCCTCCTGTTTGAGGATTTCAAGGATATCTCTGAAGGAGATGTCATCATTTGATGATCTGGGGGATCATCAAAATCAGTGTCTTCCATGGGAGATTCCGTGGACAAGCCTATGTGCCTCTCTTGCACATCCTCTTCCAAAGGACCTCTTCCAATGGGATGTTCAGGAGAGGTATCAGAAAAGGGGGGAAAAATTCCTCTAGGGAAGCTGCATGGAGGCTTCCCAGAACTGGCTGTCCCTGTGGAACAGTTCTGATGGGCTCAGATCTCGGATCCAGGAAGGGGTGACGGTTAGGATCTAAGATAAAAGAGGATGGATGGTTCTCTGTGCAAACAGAAAGCCCTCTTTACCATTCTGAGCACAGATGGACTAAGGGAAAACTCCCCCTCCCTCCTCAAAGCCAAAGCCCCCGAGGAAGGAAGGTCGGGGCCACCCTGGTTCTGAGCCTCATGGAGAGAATCAGATCTGAGCTGTCCAGGGCTGAGGCTCCAAGCGGAAGGGATGGATCCAAACCCTCAGACCTAGCACCAACCTCTTGGATCTGAGACCAATCTGTTCCAAGGGTATTGGAGCAGAACTGGACAGGGACACTGTTGGAGTCAAAGAGAGTACCTTCCTTGGATCCAACACCAAACCTCTCAGGGATCTCATATTCTGGGACTCCAAAACCATAGGTTGGATCAGAGAAGGAGATAGAATGAGTTTAGCAGGAGCACACATGGAGCCATGAGGGGATGGAGCTGGCAAGACCCCATCTGGATCTGAGCCCTGAGAAACTTCTGCTTCATCCTGGCCACATCCACCACTGTCCAACTCCTTGAAGACCTGGAAGATGTCGTGGACACTGGCCTGGAGTATTTCTTAGGCATTTGGAAGAGTTGGGATGGTAGGGCCAGAGATACACATTTGAGGGTGTACTCAGGTGAATGACTCCTACCTGTCAGATCTAAAGGCCTAGGATTCAAGAAGGAGGTGGATGGTAAAGGAGAGCTCACAACAGGAGCCACTCCTGTCAGATCCAAGGAGGACTGTGTATCTGAGGGAGGCCCAAAGGACTATGGATCCAAAAAGGTCGGATCCAAAACTTTCCTAATTTTTTTCTGAAGGTTCCAAAGAAGCTTTTGGGGGCTTTTGGAGGGCTCATTTTCGGGATTCTGAGTAAACTTGTGGAGCTTTAGTGTTCCAGAAGATATTGGAAGTAAGCCTTTTAAAATTAACTTGTTGTGCCTATCAGAGAGAGCCCTGGGGTTAAAGGTGGTGCAAATATCACAAGATGATTTGAGACGGCCAGGCCCCAGGCAATAAATGTACTTCTTGTGGCCATCAGAATTAGGGATCTTATGCCCACAAGAAGTGCATTTCTTGAAAAAGGTAGGTTTCTCAGACATTTCAGTAAGAGAAACAGTAAACCTTAACAGGATAAGCCACATATCAGTACAACCTGAAGAGAGAAGTGAACAAAGCACTAATCTACACACTTTTACTAAACTACATTATATATATATATATATATATACATATATATATATATATATATATATATATATATATATATATATATATATATATATATATATATATATATATATATATATTGTCAAAGGAAAAAACTTCAAAGACCAATTCACATTAGGTTCAAGCAAGGCACACTTTATTACTTGCTGCAAGGAGACAAAGCATGTATGTACAGGATTTGTCTGGATAATTAATGATTAGTAGGTTATACTTATACAGTTTTCTTCCTGTCACATAGAAAATGTTACATTCTATTGCTGACATAGTTAGACACAGCTTTCTGTATGTTCTACAGAAAATATTGTTAGACTTATTGCTGACCAAGTTAAAATATCTGTCATTCTGCAAAACATTTTGAGAAAAACAACCTGGCCTTGGGTTTATGTCAGTCCATTTCAGCATTTCAGTTCTTCTATTGTACTGTTCTAATACATGTGTTACATTTTACCTAGATTCAAGGTACATTTCTACAAGTAATGCTGACTACTGTTTAAACTTTCAAGCATCTATTGTTTTCTTTATCAATAGCTTCTAACAGCTGCATGTTTTCTCATGGCATAAGCAGAAATGAATATCCCTTTGTTAATTTTCATGACACTAGCAGAAATGAATTACTTCTTGTTATTTGCTGACATTAGCAGAAAATAGAATGCTTCTTGTTAAGTTTCTAATGTCTGTGCAGATTCATGCAGTGTGAACAGAATAAATGTATTAACCCTTTTAAATCTCAAATATGTATATTACTATTACTTATTACATATTTTTCTAACATTTCCCCCCTTTTAATACTTTTATTCTACTTTCAAGATAAGCATAAACAATTTTTCTTCCCCTAACCTCTTCCTACTCAGGATTTGCAGTTAAGAGAGTCATTCAGTTTAAACTTATGAAAGCTTTTTCAGATTTTTAACAATTCTTCAAGTTCAGCACCTTAGTATAAGGTTTCTGAAACTGACATGTCTATAAAGTCTTTAATCAGTCTTTTCATGCAGGGGATGCAGCAGCACACACATACCACCAGTAGGATCATTCCTACACAGATGGCAATCAGGATGTTCATCAGGATACTGCCCCACCCCCCAAACAATTTCTTGAAAAAATCCATCAATGGATTTGGTCCTGGTTTGGTCATGGCTGACACCTGCTGAATTACCTCAAGATGATTGTCTATCTCGTATTTGTGGTCAGGAATATACAAACAGCACTCCTCCTGGATCAAAGCGCACATACCTCCTCTCACCGCTAGGGTGAAGTCAAGAGCCATGCAGTTTTGAAGCACTACAGTTCTCATGGCAGTCAATTCATCAGTCACCAATTATATGGCAGAAAAGGTTGCATTGCTCATTATTTCGAGAAGTTTAGACAATTTTCTCAGTTCCCAGATTGATTTCGTTGCTCCATATGCTGGCAATACACCTGCCCACGAGATAACAGTATTACTCAAGTCCATATGTGACAGTCCATTTTTCCCTAAGCCCACAGCATGATGGTTTTTGCAGCCCGCATTAATTTGCCCCACTGGATTGACAGGCTTCTTGATTTCTCGTCGAACATTCTGAATTTTCCCTTGAGGTAAAACTGCTGTGTGTCGTATGGCCGGAACCAGGTACCTCAAATAACAACTGCCTGACCAATTCTCAGGTAACCACTTATATGCTTTCCTACCACATACAAAATAACATTCTTCTACTTTGGTAGTAACTTTACTATGTCCTGGCTCTGGATGAAACATTTTTTTTGTCTATTATTGACAGTTGTTTATAAAGGTCAGCATTATGTTTTACTTCATCAGTTGTCCTATGCATCAGTTCAACAAATGAATCATAGCTCGTGTTGCAATAGGACCCTGTGTTATCAGTCTTATTGTAGCATCTATAAGGAACAGTCACATTGCAATTGCTCCAACCCACCTGAACTGTATCATTTTTGTAAAACACACAGTCCCCTTCTGTCGAACAGACAAGTGCAATGCTACTTTATCTTGTGATGTGACATCTGATGTATCATAGACTAAGTTTTCCCAGGTCTTGTTGGCTCCTAGGGGGACTGAAGTTAACAATAACCCCCCATATGCTGTTGGCAAAGCTGTGCAAATCCAGCAATTTGAAACATTGAAGGTCTCAGCATACACATATTTGATTGCCTGGTAAGTGTTGAAGTTTGGGTGCCACTCTGCGTACAACTCTGCATGCTTGTTCAGTTCAGTTTGTGTAGCTGTGAAAAGGAATGGCCGCAACAAAAAGATTATTGTCACTAGTACAGTCAACAGGATGGTTATGCAATACTTCTGAGGAAACGTTTGTTCTGCATTCCTGTTTTCTCCGACTCTTCCGAATAGGTACATTTGGATCTTACTGGATTTTGTCATCTTTATTTCAGACATGTGTTCTTACTCTCTGCCCTAATAGGACCTTCAGCACCAATGGTTTCTTCACTGGGGTGAGACGGATCAGTCCTATTGATCTGACCCCCCTTTGTAGCCAGACTTTGTGCTGAGGGCCCCGATGGAGAGGTAAGATTTTTGTCCAGTTCAAAGTTCTTAACAAGTTTGCAGTGCGTCAGGTGGATCCACGAGGCTCGCTCTGCTATCTTGACTGCAGTGGGTGTCAAAAGAAGCACCTGGTAGGGACCTTCCCACCTTGGTGATGACCAATTCTTCTTCTTCTTGACAACTTTTATCCACACCCAGTCCCTGGGTGTCACTACTGCCACTTCTGATGTCTCAGTTTGCTTTCTATCTGAAACAGAATTTGACTGCAACAGATGTTTAGAATTCATGACTTTCTTCATATATTCAGCTAGTGTAAAATCAGCTTCCTGGTCTGATGACATGAGAAGTTTCCACTGGGGTGTATAGTATGCCCTTCCAAATAACTTTTCAAAAGGAGTCAATCCTTTTGCTGTAGGGACAGTTCTCATGCTCAACAGTGCTAAGGGTAAACAGTATATCCAATGTTTCCCTGTCTTAGCTATCAATTTTCTCAATTTGTTTTTTAATATACCATTATGCCTTTCAACTAGCCCTTCAGATTGTGGATGGTATGCACAATGATTTTTTAAAGAAATACCAAAATGCTTACTTAACTGCTGTATGGTTTGGTTTACAAAGTTTGTACCATTGTCACTGTAGATCCTTTCCGGAATGCCGAATCTAGGGATGATTTCTTTGACAAGTACTTTTGCCACCGTGGCTGCATCTGGATTTTTGGTTGGAAAGGCTTCCACCCATCTGGAAAACATATCTACAATGACAAGACAATACTTCTTATTTTCACATTTGTTCAATTCTATGAAATCCATAAAGATAGTGTGAAACGGATATGGTGGTGTAGGGAAACTCCCTTGCTTGGGCTTTAACGCCCCTTGTGCATGATGTTTGTTACAAATCTGACACGTCAAACAAATTTTTTTAGAGTAGTTTGTAAATCCGTACGTTGTGAACACCTGGTTCACCAGTGGTACCATCCCCCCTGTTGAGACATGGCACTGCCTGTGGCTCAACAAAGCTGCATATCTAAACAAATTAGATGGTAGTATCGGTTTCCCTTCTCTAGAGATGTACAGCCCCTTTTCGAGAATTGCTCCTCGTTTTACCCATCGTTGTTTTTCAGCTTGCGTAGTGAGTGTCTGCATTGTTTTTAACATTTCTAAGTCTAAAATCTCAGAGGGTTGTAATTCCTCATTTAAAAGAAATACTTCTGTGGCTGCTTGTTTTGCAGCTGTATCAGCTCTCACATTACCTTTTGAAATCCTATCTTGTTGCTTGGTGTGAACTGTGCATTTACAAATGGCTACTTTCTGAGGTAACTGAATAGATTCTAAAAGATCTAAGATAAACTGTGCATGATTTATAGGTTTGCCAGTAGATGTTATCATTCCCCTGTTTTTCCACTGTTGCACAAAAACATGTACAGTAGAAAAAACGTACTGGCTGTCAGTAAAAATGTTTACACATTTACCCTTTGCTAAGGTACATGCCCGTGTCAAAGCAATCAATTCTGCTGCCTGTGCAGATAAGTTGTGTGGTAAAGGTTTTGCTTCTATAATTTCAGTATCAGAAACTACTACATATCCTACTAGGTTCTGTCCTGCAGGACCCCTTTTGCACGAGCCATCCACGTAGTATGTCACCTCGGCATCATCCAAGGGGACATCCGTGAGATGTTTTCTAGGTAGTGTATTTTGCTCAATTACCTGCAGGCAGCGGTGTGGTGTGCCATCTGCAGGGGTCAGGAGCAGAGTAGAAGGGTTCAAAGTTGTGCATCGTTCAATTGTCATATGAGGTTGGCTCAACAATATAGTCATACAGGAAAGATGCCTAGCAGGGGAAAGATATGCCACCTTTTCTTGTAGTAAAATAATCGCGACTGCATGAGGCGCTCTCAAAGTGAGAGGGTGGAATAAGACTACTGAGGCTGAAGCCTGTACTGCCATTGCAGCTGCACCTACTGCTTGTACACAGTGGGGTAAGGATCGTGCCACTGGGTCTAGTTGTGATGAATAGTAAGCAATGGGGTGTTGCTTATCCCCATGCTGTTGTGTCAGTACTGAAGTCATGTAACCCTGCTTACAGTCTACAGTTTGGAAAAAACATTTATGGTAGTTTGGTAATCCCAGAACTAATGAGGACGCTTTTAACTGCTTCAGTTTGCAGAAAGCAGATTCTGCTTCTGGTGTCCATTGTAATAAATCCTGCGCTGCCATAGGCTTCTAATATATAAGGTCAGTCAGAGGTGCAGATTCCAAAGCATAGTTGGGAATCCAGCTCCGGCAAAAATTAGTTGTACCCAGGAAGGACATCATTTCCTTCTTGGTGGTGGGTTTTGGTGCTTGCAAAATTGCTACCTTTCTGTCCTCATCTAGTGTTCTGCCTTCCTTGGATATTACATATCCCAGGTATTTGACTTGTTTTTTCCAAAGCTGCAGTTTACTTTTATTTACCTTATGTCCTTCAGCGGCTAAAAATCGTAGAAGTGCTATGGTATCTTCTTTACACTCCTGCTGGGTGGGGGCTGTCAGCAAAATGTCATCAACATAAAGTAAAATTTGACTGCCTCTTGGTGGGGTGAATCCCGTCAAGTTGCTTGCCATTTCTTATGAGAATATCAGTGGACTTTCACAATACCCCTTTGGTAGTCAGGTATATGTATACCTTTTCCCCTGAAATGTGAATGCAAACCAATACTGGCTGTCAGGGTGTATTGGTATCGAAAAGAACGCATTGCTGATGTCTACCACAGAAAAATACTTCTGTTGAGGTTTTAAATCATTCAACAGGGTGTGTGGGTCTGGCACCGTGGGTGTCCTTGTATTACTGCATCATTTACAGCTTGTAAATCTTGGACCATACGCCAGTCTCCATTTCTTTTTTGACTGGAAATAAGGGTGTGTTACATGGTGAATCGGGAGATTCTACTAGTATCCCTCCTTTAAGTAAGGCTGCTATAATAGGCTTTATCCTTGCCTCTGTATCATTTCTTAAGGGATACTGTCTTTTTTTGTGGTCTGAATGCTGACTTTGGCGTGATAGTAACTGGTCCCGAATGAGTCCTATATCTGATTTGCCTGTTGACCAGAGAGTCTCTGGTATATTTTGTAAGGCATTTTCTTCCTCCTTTAACAGGAGTGTCAATCAGCTGTCCTCACCAGACTGTAAGTGCACAGCTGGGTTGGTCTGAGTTATCCAATTCAACTTCTGTATTTGTATTCCCTGTTCTGATAGTTCTAGTTCTGTTTGTTTTTCCCATTTCGTGACTTTTTCTCCTAGCTCTTCCCATTCTATATTTCTGTTTTTGGTTAAGCTAACGTGGTAATTGATTAGATTTATAAAGTGCAAAAAACTCCTGGGGCAATGAACAGCTGGCAACACTGGTCCCTTCTGTGTCCCAGTACAGGTTACGCAATATCAATCTGTTTGCATGATTCTTAAATAATTCTTGCTCATATTCCTTGTCAGGTCCTGGTGTATTACAATAATACAGGGTACAGTGCAACAGTTGTTGCTTATCAATGTCAAGGGAGGGGAATTTGCCAATGGCTACATTCATTAACTCTTCGGTTACAGTCCCTGGACCAGTTGTAACCAAGTCCTGGCTGTACCAATAAAACATTTCACCCTCTGATTGCACTGCAAAGGTATCAATTTGTTGCTGTGCTTCCATACCCTGCATGGTTGGGACTACTGCTATACCAAATAGCTGCATGAGGTCTCTGCCCAAGAGGTTTACTGGGCATTTTGCAGAAACAACAATTTTGCTTTTTTGTGTCAATCCTGAAACTGGATCAGTTATTGCAATGTTACGGGAGAGAGGCTCCCGATACAGCTGTCCATTAGCTGCTTTGACCAATAGGTAATCAGGCGTCTCTGTGTTTTCTGGCAGTTTGGAGGGATGTATCAGGGTTTGTGATGCCCCTGAGTCACACAAGAATTTGACTTCCCTCCCTTCTACCAAGAGTGTAACTTCTGGTTTTGTGTCTGCTAAATAGAGCTCTATGCTCAATAAAGCTAGGTCTAATATTTCATTTTCTTCATTGTCACTAACTTCCTGCACTTCCTCTACTCCCTCTATCACATTCTCATTTGTCCCTTCTTCGCTAGACCCTTCTAGTGATTCCTGACTACCATATGGTCAGTCCTCACCCTCCTTGTCTTCCGTTGTTGCCTTCTTATTTTTCCTGCAATCCTTTGCCAAGTGTCCCTTTTTACTGCATTTAAAGCATTCTCCCCTTTTCTTTCGCCCTTCAAAGTCCTCTGATCGTTGATCAGATTGTTTGCTTCCCTGTGCATTTTTCTTGCCCTTTTTCATGGACTGTACTACATAAACTTCTGCTCCATCTTCTACAGAAAATATTTGAGCTTTCTTTTTCTTTTTGCTATTAAAATGCCTTTCGGCATGCCTAGCATATTCAAGTAATGACTGTAACCTGCTTGTAAGATGATCTACCATGTGTTTTGTAATAAAACTGCTTATAGGTGCAATACTGCCCTTTAAAAATGCATTCTTTAACTGCTGTTCATATGGGGAATCTTGTGTTTGATCTTCAGGAACCTGCATTCCACAGTGGTTATTAAAACACTCTAATAGTCTGGCATAATACCGGTCAATAGTTTCACCTTCTTGTTGGATGCATTGATTAATGCAAGTCCAGTCTGCCCTAGGTTTCCATTTTTCAGAGATGCAGTCCATCAGACCTTTTACTCTGGTGTCTAATTCTGCGCTGCTATGTGGGAGGGGTCTTTGTGCAGCATCACAGGGATTCCAGTTCCGACTAATCATATACCAATCTGGCCCTACTATTTGTCTAACTACCTTTTCTACCTCTTCTCCATTTAAGTTATAACTCAGCCTCATTCCTTGTAAATCTTCAGAGAATTTTCTAAAATTAACCTTTGGATGGGGAATTCCCTCAGTGGCTTTCCGGATGTCTTCCGGAGTCCAAGGTCTAAACACTAAAATAGTTGGGTCCTGATTGTCCTGACCTGCCTGAGGGTTTTGTACTTCTATAAGTGGGCATATTTCTTCTCCTTCACTTATAGATCATGAATTCTTAACCATTTGCCATAACTCAATGCCTTCATTTGAGTTGCCTGCCTTTGTTCGAGACCTGGTCTCGATGGGATCCCTAATATACGGTTTTATTTTCATAATGCCTCTTTCTTCAGTGACCACAGGATATCGTGGGGGTGGACTAACCTGTTCACTTGCTTCATATTACAGTAAGGGAGGCGGAGGTGCTGATGCTATTATTAAGTTATTGTCCTCTTTATCTAAAAACATTGCTTTTGAATTTTTGTTCTTTTCTTCCCTACGGTTTACTTCCTCAATCTACCTGTGTGCCTGAGGAATTCCTAAGTTAAGTTGCTTTTTTACCTGAACTTCGGAATCGGTTTTGAGCTGTTTGACAAGTTTGACAAGTGAGGATTTTTCTAATTTTCCGTCGAATTTGTACTTATTAACCCATTTTGAATAATATTTAATATTGTCGGCGAGCTGCGACTGCATGTATTTTGCGTCTTCTGTTAACGGCGGATTTTGGGGTCTTTTTGTGCAATTATTACCCATTTTGTTTTACCCTTTGATTGTTACCATACTTTTCTTAATTTTTTAACGTGGTACCACGGATTTTATTATAGTCTCTTCAGAATGAATGCCTACTTATTCTGTTTCTCCTGATTTACAAGACAGTAATCTTTTTTGTCCCTGACTTGTAAGAAAAATACAATCTAACAAAAACAATACACATCTAGTCCCTGATCTAAAACAGAAAACAGAAAAAAGTAGATTCACCTTACCTGAGCCCACGTGATTGATCACCAATTCGCAGAGACCCATCCTTCAGTCGCAGATCAGAATGTGGCTGGCCTCTTTTGAATGACAATTCAGTCAGAGGACTTTTCAGATAAGAAGAACCAATTTGGTTTCTTCTCCGTACAGTTTCAACCACCTGGCCCATCTGATCCGAGGTGAAGAGAGGGTTCCGGTCCGAAGGACCAATCTGTCAAAGGAAAAAACTTCAAAGACCAATTCACGTTAGGTTCAAGCAAGGCACCATTTATTACTTGCAGCAAGGAGACAACGCATGTATGTACAGGATTTGTCTGGATAATTAATGAATAGAAGGTTAAACTTATACAGTTCTCTTCCTGTCACATAGAAAATGTTACATTCTATTGCTGACAGTAGACAGTAGTTAGACACAGCTTTCTGTATGTTCCACAGAAAATATTGTAGACTTATTGCTGACCAAGTTAAAATATCTGTCATTCTGCAAAACATTTTGAGAAAAACAACCTGGCCTTGGGTTTATGTCAGTCCATTTCAGCATTTCAATTCTTCTATTGTACTGTTCTAATATATGTGTTACATTTTACCTAGATTCAAGGTACATTTCTACAAGTAATGCTGACTACGGTTTAAACTTTCAAGCATCTATTGTTTTCTTTATCAATAGCTTCTAACAGCTGCATGTTTTCTCATGGCATAAGCAGAAATGAATATCCCTTGGTTAATTTTCATGACACTAGCAGAAATGAATTACTTCTTGTTATTTGCTGACATTAGCAGAAAATAGAATGCTTCTTGTTAAGTTTCTAATGGCTGTGCAGATTCATGCAGTGTGAACAGAATAAATGTATTAACCCTTTTAAATCTCGAATATGTATATTACTATTACTTATTACATATTTTTCTAACATTTATATATATATATATATATATATATATATATATATAGGTTCATAGGTTCATAGGTAGGTACTAGGCTATCGGCCCAAGGGCCTACGTAAGCCTAGCCAGCAAGGTACCATAGCTTACACCACCCAAGAAAGTTATTTTCCTGTGCCACTATCCAGCAGAGACACAGAAGTGATCCCCGGGGCGTATTTCCTATTTCCCATCCACTCATCAAGATTTTTCTTGAAGAGTGCTAATGAAGAACTTTGCTTGACATAGATGGGTAGCTTGTTCCAGAGTATAGGAAGTCTCTGGGACAGGAATCTATCCCTCCAGCATGTCCTGTTTATTGTGGTGACAAGGTTTAGGTCTCTAGAGCGTGTAGCTTGGAGGGATTTCTTAAGGTGTAGCATGTCCAACAGCTCTGGGTTTGACATAGCTTTATATGTTAGGCAGAGATCACCTCGGAGTAGGTGATATGCTACGGAGTAAAGCTGGAGTTTTTTGAGGCAGTCAGTGTAGGGCATTTGTTTGAGGCCAGTAATCCTCTTTGTGAGGTACTTCTGTGGCCTTTCCAGCTGCTGCAAATGTCTTGTGAGGTACATTCCAAAACGGGCGTTGTACTCTATAATGGGTCTAATGAGTGACGAGTAGAGGGGAACAATGACCTCTTTTCCTGGATAAGAACCCTTTTATGATGAGGTGTGCCACGTAGAAGGACTTCCTTACTACTGTGGCGATGTGACTACCAAAGGAGAGACTACTGTCCACCTGGATCCCAAGGTCTCTTATCACGCATTCGATGTTAAGTAGATTGCTGCCTATGTGGTAGTTCATGGGTACAGAGTTTTTACCAAAGGAGATGACACTGCACTTTTTGGCATTGAGCTTGAGGCCATGGCTCTGACACCAGGCATCTGTCTCAGTAAGGCCCTTCTGTAGGATGTCCACATCTATATCTATATCTATATATATATATATATATGTGTGTGTGTGTGTGTGTGTGTGTGTGGTTCCACTTCAGAATCTTGAGTTACTGAAAACTCGAACTTCATATGGTCAAGACCATATGATCGAGTTTTCAGAAACTCAAAATTCTGAACTAAAATAAAAAAAAAAAAGTAAAACACATCATTTCAGCAGGGGGGCAAGCCCTCCTGCACCCCCCCCCACTTAAATATACCAACTCCGAGATTGCCCTACAGTGGGGAAAAGGGAAATCTCCCATTCTGCACTGTATGCAGAAGCACAAAATGGGGAGATTTCCCATTTCCTCACTATAGTGCGATCACGGAGATGGTATATTTAAGTAGGGAGGGTACAAGGGGACTTGCCCCCTGCAACAAACTTCTTTAAACTAACTTTGTCTTTTTTTGTCACACTTCAAAATTTCGAGTTTCTGAAAACTTGATCATATGGTCTCAACCATATGAAGTTCGAGTTTTCAGTAACTCGAGATTCTGAAATGGAACCGTATATATATATATATATATATATATATATATATATATATATATATATGGATTCCTATTACAAGAATGAAAGTTCACAACTTTGAACTTGTAATAGGAAGCCTCACTTAAACGAAAGTTCATTTTAACGAAAGTGAACTTCCACGAAAGTGCACTTCACCGTAAGTACCGCAGCACAGTGGAGGACATCAAAAAACAAGCTATGTCCTCCACTATGGTGCGATACTCATGGACATTAGGGTTAGGGCACTAGTTAGGGTAAGGGGATAGTTAGTAAAGCTATCCCCTTACCCTAACCTATGCCCTAACCCTAAGGTTCGTGACTATCACACCATAGTGGAGGACATTGCTATGTCCTTCACTGTGCTGCAGTCATCACGGACCTTAGGGTTAGGGCATGGGTCATGGTAAGGGGATAGTTCTACGGTCTATCCCCTTACCATGACCCGTGCCCTAACCCTAAGGTCCGTGAGTACTGCACGGAAGTTCAGTACAATGCCCGTTCATTGTACTGAACTTTGCGTAAGTGCACTTTCGATTAAGTGCACTTTCACTGCAGTGTGCATTCCATACACTATTTCGAAGTAGTGAACCTTCGATCTAGTGTATGGAATCCATATATATATATTTGTATTTATTTATTTTACATTTGTTTACCGGGAAGGTCCGACTGGACACAGGTCCATTTTCAGCGGAGGCCTGGGGAGAAAAGCTCCAAAATGCTAGGCATGGAAATACAAGACCATATAATATAATATAATAAAATACAATACAATGTAATACATGGGAGAAAAGTGAGAATAGCATACATATCAGAAAGTAACAAACAATAAAAGTTGGCAATTCATAAAGTACATAAATCAGATTTGCAAAAAGTTTTTTTTTTTTTTTTTTTAAATGAATACAGGAGTGGGAGTAGTAGATGTGAAGGGTGGAGTTAGGTAAGAGTAAAGTTTGTTACTGTAGGATGTTAGGTGTAGGGAAAAGGTGAAGTTTACAAGTGTTATAAAAGACAGATATTAGTACTATAGAGACAGATTACCAAGTTTTCAAGTGAACAACTGGTGACCCTTAGCAGAATCCTTGCAACAGTGCATTCATATTGCTTAACTTGGGGTATAGCATGAGCAAAGCCAATTTTGAAGATAGTGGGTTTTCAGGATTTTTTTTAAATTGGATGGTAAAGGATGTAGAGGTTATGTGACTTGGTAGTGAATTCCAGATTTTGGCTGTGGTGTAGGCAAAGAGAGATTTACCAGCATCATTTTTATATTTGATGACAGTTATGAGGTTCTGGTTACTAGATCTTAAGGGTCTTGTAGTAGTGTGTGGCTGAATAAGATGCTGGAGTGCTGGGATTTTATCTGGAAGGTAATAGAGACTGTGGGCTATTCAAAGTTGATTGAGTAGCAGTAGTTGAGGTAGCTCAAGCCAACTGAGCTGCTTAAGGGAAGGACAGAATTGAGGCTTCAGTAGCAAACTTGGCTATCTTGTAACAAGATTCCAGTTTCTTTAGTTCTGTGTGATGGAGATTAGTTAAGATAGGGGAAGCATAGAGGAGGATGTATAAGAAATGGGTCCTTGCATGGTTTTGGAGTGTTTAGTGATGAACTGTTTGTTCCTCTAGGGAAGTCCACGTTTTTTGCTTACTTTCTTAATGGTTTGTGCTATGTGGATGTCGAATTTCAGATGATTGTCGATTTCTACACCTAATAGTTTGGTGTGTGTGGTTGGAGTGACTTGGATCTTGTCTTTGGAGTTTATGATAAAATCATTATTTAGAGGGGGAGATCTACTAGGACTGAAAAGAATTAGTTTGTTTTTTTGGGATTAAGAATACATTTGATGTTTCTAAAACATGTTTTGGCTAGAGTAAAGTTTGTTTGTGTTAGGGTTTGTAGTTCCTTTAGGGAGGGGGCAGCAGTTATAATGGTGGTGTCATCAGCTTATTGCACAACTGAGGCAGTGGGTAGGGCTGAAGAGATTTGGCTGGTAAATAAAGAGAAGAGCAATGGGCCAAGGATGGACCCTTGTGGGACTCCTATGGATACTGGTAGTAGGGGGACAGCTGGTCTTGCCATAGAACTGCTTGCTGATGGCCTAAGTAGTTATTAAACCATGATATAGAGGGGGTGCATATATTTAGGGTAGATAGAGCTTCAAGAAACATACTGTGGTTTACCATGTCAAATTCTTTTGATAAGTCTAAGAATACTGAAGATACGAATAGACCCTTGTTTCTATGGTGGTTGATTAACTTGGTAAATGATAGTAGTGCTGTAGTGGTGCTGTGGGAAGGTCTAAAGCTGTGTTAAGATTTGGAAAGCAGGTAGTTTTTTTGCAGGTACTGCATTAGTTGAGAATGAACAACTCTTTCTAATATTTTGGATAAAGGAGATAAAATTGTGATTGGGTGATAGTTGGTGAATTCTAGGGAGTTGCCTCCTTTGTGCCGTGGAATGATATATGATATTTTCCATGAGGTGGGTACCTTGCATTCTGATAGTGACCTATTTATGAGAATAGACACAAGATAGGCTATGGCTTCGGCTGATATCTGTAGGAATTCGGCTAGAAGGTTATCAGCTGCTAGTGTGGTTGGTTTAAGTTTCTTAATGAGTTTGGAAATTACCTTTGTGGGCACTGGGTGCAGGGAAAAGCTGAAGGTATTGCTTTGTATATTGGTGTAGGTTGGGGTAGTTATTAGTCTGGGGCTATTGTTAGTATTTTGGATATTAGCAAGCATTTGGATTGTTTGTGTAAAGTATTTGTTAAATTGTGTGGGAATGTTATCATGGCTATTTGGTAACACAGGGGTTGGAGTAGTGGATTTGCCTGGGTGCAGTATACCATTTATTGTGGCCCAGAATCTTTGAGGGTTGTGAGCACGTTTTTCTTGCATGTTTTGTAGTAATTAATTTTGTTAGCTTTAATTAGTTTTTTGGTTTTGTTGTGGAGTTCCAGATAGTTTTGTCTGAGTAGTTGTTTTGTTTTTGTGATATTGTGTGCAGGCCTTGTCCCTGTCTTTCATTATAGTTTTAGTTTCTTTTGTTAGCCATAGGGCATAGTTAGTTTTTATTCTTATAGTTTCAGAGGGAGCATGATAGTTTAGGATTTCTAGGAAGGTAGAGTTAAAGTACTGCACAGCTTTGTCTAAAGGTAGTTGTTTTAGGGAAGTCCAGTTACAGGATTTTAATGCATTGGTGAAGTCTGAGACTCTAAATTTCCTTTTATTACATACTGTTCTGAGGGTGGGTTGACTGATGCAGTGGGATCTGTTCCTAATTAGGAAGGTTGGTAGATGGTCACTTAGACAATCAGAAAGACAGCCAACTGTCTGAGCAGGTGTGGGGTCAGATACAAGTATCCAGTCTAAGATGGACAGATGTTTGGATGTTTTGTCAATTCTAGAAGGGGTAGATATGATTTGGGTAAATCCATGGAGGTTAATGTGGGTAGTGGGCTTGTGGCTGGAGAAGTTAAGCCAATCAATATTAAAGTCACCTAACAGTATAGTTTCATATGGAAGGGAGTCTGAAATCCAGTTTAGCAGGCTTTCCATTATAGTAATGTTGTTGCCTGGTGGAATATAGCCTCCTGCAATGATTATGTTTGTTGGAGTTTAGTTCTAATTTGGCAATGATTAGTTCTATGTCATTGATTTCCTGGGTATTGTGTACACACACACACACACATATATATATATATATATATATATATATATATATATATATATATGTGTGTGTGTGTGTTGTTGTTTGTCTTTCGGCTTTTTCCCGGCAAGGGATCACCACAGCGGAATTCCGGGCTGCTAATGATTGGCAGTAGAGTTCTACGAAATGCCGAGGTGCCAGCTCGATGCCCATCCTTCAACGAAGGCACGCCCATTTTACGCACGCATGTCTTTTGAACGCTACCCAACCGTGAGGAGGACATGCAGACTCCACACAGAAGGCACTCCCAAGCCAAGCCGAGAATCGAACGGGAGAACCTCTTGCTGTGAGGTAACAATGCTACCACTGTACCACCGCAGAAGACATATATATATATATATATATATATATATATATATATGTATATATATATATATATATTAAAGGATATAAAAAGGGAGGTACTTAAAATACAACAGGAAGAAGCTCAGGAAAAGTACCAAGAAAGGCACAAAGAGATCAATAAAAAAGGCAGGACTCCAGAAAAAGGAAAACCCTGACACCAGCGACAACTAAAGGGAGGAAAGAGCAAAAAATGTAGCCAAAAAATTGACAGGAAATTATACAAAAAAAGATATCTATTGTGGCTTGAGAACAATCATCTGTCATAGCATGATGGCGGCAAAATGAGATCTGATGAGTTAGGGGAGAATAGAGCATTGTGGATAGAGGGAGGTGTTCGAGATTTGGATCTGAAGTATTTGGTATGCAGCTGAGTCAGATCCGAACCCATCCGTGAGGAAGAATGAAAAGGGACAACAACAGATTAACAGGTTTTGCATTAGCAGGCATTTTATGAATGATATAAAGTTTGAAACTCAAATGTCTTTCATTATTTAAAGACTGCAATGCTCAATTATTTGCTAGAAAACCAATACTTTATAAGGAACAGACCAAAAATATGAGGGAAAAATCTGGACATTCTGAGAAATGTTAGACTGTTGATAGGTATGACCTGATATTGTGATTCATAATGCTTCCAACCAACCTGCAATTCAAGAAAAAAAATAAATAAAATAAAAATAAGTGAATTCCAAACTCACTGCTGCAACTTCAAATATTTTTTTCAGGGGGTGTTCAACCTCCCACACCCTCTGATATTGGGTGTTGTAACCCCCAAATGCTTGCTGTTTCTATATACTAACTCTAAGACTGTGATCCCTCAGACTAGGGGGAATACTCCAGAATACCAACTTTCCCTTCTATATATCCCACATTTGCCCTCTTAGTTCTGTTACTCTGAGAATAAAAACCGTATTCCACAGAATTTCAACAGGCACGCATACCATCTCATATCCTAGTGATAATTTAAACTTCAGCCTTTTCACATAATATACTTCTGCAGGGTGTCCTGAGTCACTAGTTTAGATCAATTCTTCATTTTGCTGTGACATACTCTTCCGGACACTGTGCATTACTGAAATTGACCCATATCTGTTGTGTGTTAAATAATAGGTTATATGCCCTCAGCATAATAATAAAAGACATGCAGAAATCTGCAGAAGACATGCTTTGAAATGTATTCTTCAAGGCTGTATATCAGGCCTTACCTGGCATAGGTCTATACAGACAAAAAAAAAAGCACAAAAACTGTGTGTGTGTGTGTGTGTGTGTGTGTGTGTGTGTGTGTGTGTGTGTGTGTGTGTGTGTGTGTGTGTGTGTGTGTATATACGGGCATGTATGTGTACTGGCATGCAAGCACAAAAACTCAACAGAGCTAATCCCCCCTCTATATCATGTGTGTGTGTGTGTGTGTGTGTGTGTGTGTGTGTGTGTGTGTGTGTGTGTGTGTGTGTGTGTGTGTGTGTGTGTGTACTGGTATGCATGAGGGTCCACCTTATTTAAGTAATGAATCCTAAGATAATTTCACCTTGGAGTGCAAAGTAAATGCCCTTTTGAAAAAGGTGGACAGTCATTCTAATACACATCTTTGCAAAAAGTTGATCTTTTTATTTGTTAAATCACAAGCTAAGAGAGCTCTTTTCATTTTGTTTGCATAGCTGAACAATATATTAATAAACCAGTTTTCTTGTATTGGGAAGGTCTGCACTTCAGAAAATAAAAGGAAAGAATCACCTAGATATATAGATAGTAGCAATAGCCTCACTTTGTTTTAAGTTGTTCTTGATAAAACAGAAGAAGAAGAATAGAAAGGCACCGAGCACAAAATAGAAAGGTACCGAGCACAATCACTGTCTATCTTGCTAAGAGAAACTAGTATATATACTCATGTTAGCTACTTGGAGTTTAACTATTTACCATAAAATTATAGAGCCATTTAAAAGATGAGCTGTTCAATTGACCAAAGCCTCGTGAATGAGCAAGTCAAATATTTTTGGTAGGTTGGTGGTGCTGCGGTACCGTTGTCGCCTCACAGTTAGACGGTGCCCGTTTGATTCTCAGTTAGAGCGTCTTCTGTGTGGCAACATGTGTGAATGGGCGTTCCTTCGTTGAAGGTTGTGTGTTAGGCCCGGCAAGCCAGCATGTAAAAAAATCTACTGCCAATCATTAGCGGACCAGAGTTCTGCTGTGGCGACCCCTAACCGGGAAAAGCCGAAAGACACAAACAAACAAAGAAACAGAGTTTCAGGGGCTTGCTTCACAGGAGAGAGGAGAGGAGAGGTTAGATCCATGCATACATTCCAACAACTTGAGTTTAAATGGAAGGCCGAAGGCTGACTGCAGCCATTCAGTGAGGTGGGAGTCTTTGATAAGCTCCAGCTTACCCAAATCAGGAGAGAGTTGCAAGAAAACTTGAAATCTTGCAGTGAACCATAATTGATACCTGATGAAATAGCTCCCACAGGTAAGGGATTCTAGATCAGTGCTATGCAGGCAGTGTGGCAAGCATGTAGAAGCATGCTCGCATAGTGTGTATAAAGGGGTCTGTGTAATTTAATCAAAAGCTCATTTGACTGAATCACAAAACACTGAACACAAATGACTAAAAACTCGTTTCACTGAATCACAGTTGACAGAAACTATTTTGTGCAACACAGACAGAATAAAAAATGTTTTTGCAAGGGAGCAAATCATCTGCAATACCCCACCCCCTTACTTATATATATATACTAACTCCACAGCTGCACAACTATTGAGAAAAGAAAATACACCATACACATTGAATTAGTGCTGATGCACAAACACAAACATCTAAACATCAGTGGCTACCTCCAATCCACTCATACTCTTCTAGACTCACTTCTCTAATAACTCCTATAGTCAGGAATGGCACAATCATATACTGCCTGTACACTTCTACACTTTTCTGTCAGTTATGATTCAGTCAAATGATTTTGCAGTCAGTTGTGTTCGGTCATCTGGGTTTCAGTTGAACAACAGCAGCCTGCACAAGAAACAGTACAAGCAAGCATTGCACACCACAACCAGAATCCATGAAGTTGGGGGCATAATATACATATAAAAAACATCTTTAACAGATGTATATTACTGCCAAATGGCAATAGTTCTTTACAAGACACTTCCTCCAGAAAGAGAAATGCTCATGGGCTAATGGGAGCTTCTACTTCTAATGGGTTTGGGAAACAAATGGGTCAGCTGGGAGCTAGGAAGGCTACATGAAACAAAACAAGGCTGCATTAGTCTCTCCGTTCTTCATCATCTTGAAATAAATTGCCTACTATTCGATTGTTTTTATTATTAAAATGATATCTACCTAGTGCTTTTGCTGTAAACCATGTTGAATATTTGTTTATTAATAGTCTACCACTTTCCAGAACAGAGGTGAAATGTCTGTGTACTAATTAATTCCATTACTTTAGCCAGATGACTGACTTCAGAAATATGTCTAAAAGTTATTTTATTCTCTTTATGTCTGCATTTGAGTTTATGAACAACAACAGCTTCCATTCAAAGCTGAAGAAGCTTCTTAGGCCAGCAACCTGCTGTTCTGCCTGGCTACATGCTATTCTGCTATCTCAGCATATAGTTAGTTAGCCTGAGGAAGTCCAGTATGAACTGGAGTAGTTAGGTCAATTACTCATGAACACAGTGCACTGTCCCGTAAATGGGATGTGAGCTGCTTGTCATGTACTCTATAGCATGACTGATTTGGAGAAATGATTTGCCCCTTCATATAGATTGTGAACAAATGTACTCTAGGAACTATTGCTACCAGCTGAGGACAGACATAATGTGGAGTTTATCTTCATTGATGTAGCTAAAACAGAGTATCTACAATTAGCACACACAAGCATAGTGCCTGCAATAGGTTACACTAGTGTGACACTGTATATCAAAGTACACTTATCTGATATAATGGACTGGATATCTGATTCATGGTGGGGAAATAGAAGTTGGTGCCTTAATACTGGTATAATAATGATCCTGCATCTGTGTCTGCACCTGTATCTGTTGGAATGCATTCCAGTGCAGTATTTTTGCATGAATTTCCTAACAAACTGCCATCTCCATTGAGGTATCTCCTACTGTAGTAATCACATCCTGTATCTTGCCAGGTAATTCTGGAAGTCTTCCCTCCTCAGTAATGTCAGAAAAGTAGGTAATATATACAGTATTCTTCTTAATATATGTCATAGCTCCATTTGTTGTACCATAGTTATTGCTTATAGAGGTCATAGTGCTCTGTAGGTTGCATGTTGACCACTACAGATGAGTATTGGCACTGGGCAATGATGGCACAACAAACTCCCAAACTTCTGTAGTCAAACCCAAGGATGATTCAAAATTGGCCATAACTGTAGAGGCTTCCTTAATTGCATATATATATATAAATAAAGGAATTTGGTCTGGGGCTATGGCACACTGTTGAACAATTACTGATAGCATAGTGGGGTAGGGTGACATGTATATGGCTGTTACTGGGTACTTGTCTGCAGCCATGCAGCCATACAGTAAGTATGTTAAATACATATTCTGATTATATTTATTTTCTGCTGATGGTGTTGCTTGGACATGTTCAGTTAATCACTGCATTGGCTTTGCAAATGGTAAAACATTTGAAATTTGTTTTTAATTGCTGTAGATTTGCTACTATAGGCATGTAACTTTATGGGAGTTCCCTAGGCATGATCTCAGTTGTACCAGCCATTTTGAATCATGTAATGTCAAACAACCTTATTTACATGCCAACTACATACCCTGCCATTCCAGGTACTCCATGGGGTATCTGTTCATATTGTCTAACTTTCAGGAGTCTATGAATTACATAGGGCTCTAAGATATATTTTTACATAAGCATATCAGTCCTATGCAATAGAGGACAATATTTATGAATCTTGCCATTGGTGTGCTGCCCCATGTTTATTAGTTTACAAATCTAACTAGTTAAATACTTTTGAACTTGGAATCTGGTTAGAGGAAACTGATCAACTTTGGGTAGATTCTTTAATGGTTGGAGCTATTGGGGAAGATCATATTGTAGTAATGAGCAGGGGAGCAGTGAAGATCACTGTTCTAGACAATGTGCAGGAGGATTATGTTTCCAAAGTGATATGTTAAAGAGGCATTCAGTAAGGAGTCACTGGTACTTTTAAAGGTCATATAAAGTGTCTTTTATTTAAAGTATATGGACTGGGCCCTATCTTGATCTTGGAGATAATGCAAATATGGTAACTCACAAATGCAGCAACAATTCTTGATGCAACTACAGGCTTAATCCATTTGTCCTATCACTTTCATTTACAAAGAGGTTTCTCGTTAGCTGCAAACTCCTTTACCCTGATTCCAATGTTTGACAATATGCCTACTGACTAATCCAGAGAGGCTGTTAGATAAAAAGATAATTACATTGAGGTGGGTAGTGATGGGATTCTAATTTGTAGCTGCACATTATGTATGAAAGTTCTGCACTTACAGGCATCAGAAGAGTAAAAGGTAGAAAGAGGTTTGTTGAAAGGAATGTTTTCCAGACATATAATCTCAGAAAGTGGTCACTAATATTGTCGAACCTGATATACCCTACCATAATAAAACATGGAGGGTTGATGAGCATGAGTTTGGCATTCTGCATTTTTCTGAGTGAAATAATCTTTGAAACACTCATGAGAAAGGAGACAGCAGGTTCACCAGTGGGTTGAATTCTAGTGAGATGAAACTGAAGTATTCACTTCATAAAAACTCAAAAGCAGTTTGTAGGCATGGCGTAACTTGTGATATACACATTATATGACCAGTGGCATAGCCCATTCTACAATACAGATGCAAAAAATGTATTTTGTGGACTTGGAGAAGGCATATGACTGTATATCACAAAATGTCTTCTGGGAAGCTCTAAGCATTATGGGATCCCAGACTTACTGCATGTCATTTTGGTCCCTGTATTTGAAGAGTGAGAACTGGGTCTGCATTCTTGGAGTTAAGTCAAGCAAATCCAAAGTGGATATAGGACTGCACCAAGGGTGTGTCTTGTCTTCTCCCTGTTTGTGATCTTTATCAACAGGGTATCAAGAGACAACCAAGGATCACGGGGTATCCAGTCTTGGGATGTGAAGGCTGATGATGTTCTCCTCTTAGCCTAAAGTTACTGTAATCTCCAGCATGCATTGCAACA
Source organism: Protopterus annectens (assembly GCF_019279795.1). Taxonomy (NCBI): domain Eukaryota; kingdom Metazoa; phylum Chordata; order Ceratodontiformes; family Protopteridae; genus Protopterus; species Protopterus annectens. The sequence continues at coordinate 97,603,307 of NC_056744.1, read as the reverse complement.
ACTGACTGCTCACTGTGAAGTGCCTGGGATGAGACCCAGCACTAATAACAGAGGTCAGGCTTCTCATCTAGAAAATAACAGACTGTTTCCTATAGGTGAGAGGCAACCTTTTTTCATACTTGGAGGAGTTTATGTATCTTTGGGTCTTGTTTACAAGTAAAGGTAATGGGACTCAGGAGACATGCCAGTGGAGGGCTACTGATGCAGCAATAGAGCCAGTGCTGTACTATACTGAAGTGCTGAAATGGGAAATGAGTCACATGATAAAGCTTACTCATCAGTCTATGTCACCATCCTTACCTATGATTATGAGTTTTGGGGAGTCACAGTATAATAACATGAACACAAATGTCAGAAATAAGGCTCCTTTGCAGAGTAGCTGGGTTCACTTTCCATGACAAAGTGAGGAGTTTGTCACTCAAGGTGTGGCCTCTGCTACTTCATGCTGAGAGGAGTTAGCTGAGGCAGTTTGGAGTTTATGAACGGCAAATAAAGAGACTGCAAATTGACATACACAAAAAAGTTATGGTAGCTGCAACTCTGCAGACATATAAGGAGTTTTCCACACAGCTTAACTTATTGTCAAATATAATGTCCACTCTAGAAAAAAGAATTGCAAAATAAAAAGCTTAAAAAGTGCCAACATGACTTGAATGACTATAAACATAGTAGACGGTTCACCTGGAAGAATTTCAAAAAAGCTGTCAATTTTTCCAAGGATTTTACTAAACATTTTTCTAAAAGAGTGGTGACAAATATAAAAGAGATTTGTTGAGTCTTTCTATTCTTAAGAATTCTGACTCAAAGTAATGAAGCATACAGAAACTGTTCTATGGCTAACACAGATAGTGACACTTTACAACCACTTCTTAAAAAGGGCAATGCTGCCCCTTTAGGAATACCAAACCTTTTAGGAATACCAAAAAAGGGGTTGTAAACAGAGAAAGTAATATGGATGCCCTGCAAATTCTGCAACAACTGATGGGCAAACAGAATGGCAACAAGTGATAGACTTAATGCAAAATATTTCTGTACATTAACTACTGATAAAAAAAACTGTTAAATAAAGTTTTAAATTTTATACCCACGGTCCTGTTACAGAAATTAAATTTGTGCCTGACTTCTGAAGTAAGAGTAAGTGACAAATGTTTTTTTAAAAATCATCCCACCACAAAGCAGACAGACTTCAGATTGAGACAGTCTAACTTTAACCCACCCTGTCATATGAGTGTTTCTGCATTTGACAAAGCTGTAATGAAATAATTGCATTCTGATCAATGTATGCAAAGTTTTGATAGACATAATCTTAACAATAAAGAACCAGAAGTCACTAAAACATCTTTCATATGACAAGAATATAGTTATTAATAAAGATAAGGGCAGGGCAGTCATATCGTGGGATAGACATGCATATAAACAGGAAACATAGATACAGTTTGAAGATGTGACATGCTACCATAAAATGATTTTGAATTCTACTTGAAACTTTAAAAGGAAAACAGACAACTTTTATGGGTAGTAATAGATGAGGGTACAATTTTACTTTCAGAGATAGTATCAACAACTTTCACAACCTTATATCTATTGAATAGCCCAATTTGCATAACAATGGCTAATGTAAGGAATAGTGTCAAAAGCCTTGGCCAGATCAAGATAAGCAGAGTACACTGAGCGACCATTTTCCACAGCCCAAGTAACCTTTTCAAAGAAGCTTACTGGGTTCAAGAAATAAGATGTGCCCATCGCAAAACCAAACTAATTAGGGTCTAAATGAGTTAAGCTGCCTATATCCACACAAATGAGTTCTGATATGATACATCCTACAACATTGCATATAAGGCTGATGGGCCTATAATTATGTGTGTCTGTAGTGGGGCCACCCTCATGTAGCAAAGTCAGAGGTGCTTTTCTTCAGGTATCAGACCTAAACAGTGTGGACAGGCTGAGGTTGAACAGTTTAAGTGAAGGCTTGATTAGTGTATACTTTGTACTGATAAGAATGCAGTATGGCATGTTGCCTGGTCCCATGAAAGTATTATTTTTAGCCTTTTGCAGGGATTCTATGATTTGTTCCAAAGAGATTTCAGGGAAAACTAAACTTTCAGGGATAATGGGGGCAGCAATGTGGGTAGGTCGGGTAAAGTTATTGCTAAATTTGTCAACTAATATCCTTGGGATCTGAATGTGTGACATAGCTATCACATGCTCCTAATTTGATATCATATGTTTGCCCTGTCCCTCATACAACTTTAGATTTTTCTGGTAAAGAAAGATAGTCCTATTAGACATCATCACTGCTCTCTGGTCATGCTATACATTAATTTGCACTACACTGCTTAATTGGAGATTTGAGATCTATAGAAGAAACATGTACATTAAATATAACTTTATCACTAGTGTGTTAAAGCTGACACAGGGTTTTTGCACAGTCTAATCTAACTGCTTACTCTGCTACTTCTGATATGTGTATCCTTAAATGTACAAATTGCACAAACCTGTATACTGCTATACTATATGGTGTATGTGTCTTTCATAACATTCTGTTACACATTCTCTAATTAAATTACTGTTTTCTTGTTGCTACAATTCATTTAATGTTCCATGTCATATTAATTTAACAAGAATTGTTTATTATGCTGCCATTGATATTTGGATGTACTCCTATATGGGTTTGGTCAGAAAAGGGACCAAATGCACCCACATACTTATCCAATAAATATAGACAATATTTCAAAGAAAGCATTCCTACTGATGTGCAAATAAAAATGTCATCTAAAACTGCACGCTGCCCTTCTGGTGTGCAATTAAATATCTACAAAATTTTGTCTTTTATGAAACCTTATTTGCTGTAAGCTACAGTAGGCCCTAATTGCATTATTTGTGTATAAAAGGGGGGAAAAGATTAAACACAGACTGGTAAAAAGAAAAGGATCAATAAAGTACACAACAAATGCTGGCTTTATCTAAAATGAGATGGAGCTATATACCTTCCAAGATGTCCCTGGTGAATTCTGTATCCTATCATCACTTCTTCAGGTTTCAAAAGGTCTGAAACCACTGCCTCTTTAAGATAAAAGAGAAATTTGACAGTAAATTTACACATACCTATGGACTTCATGTTTTTCTACTTTTTCTGTATGACTTCAAATTCCTCCTCTGTGTTAAACCCCTTTTAGGTAGTGCATTTCTGGCCTGACCAGTCGGTACAGTGTGCATTTGGCTGAGGGCAGTAGAAGCAGTACAACCAGTACTCTTCAACATAAAAACAATGATTCATTGACAGGTAAAAGTACCTGCTGTAGTAGGGGGATGCAAATACACTTGCTTTTGTTCTTGTCTCTTCTGTAGGAAAAAAAGGTTATTGCATATAACTTCTACTATGATAAATGTACAGGACCTGTTTTTCCTGTTACGACTCTCATAAATCCTTTCCTTAAATGTCCATCTACTTAAAAATGTGTTTTACTGAACTTCAAGAATAGGCCGTAGCTCTTTTTTTTTTTCCATTTTTTTAGATCGCTCGCATTTCTTAGATTCACAGCACATTTGTTTCCAACTGCTTTTATTACATTACTCTGTGAAAAAGATGCATGTAGCCCTTATAATTTATTCTAATGAAGTGTACAAACAGACTGCATTTGGAAATATTTAAAGGATATTTGCATATTTTGGCTGTGACTCTTAGTATTATGCTCACTATTATTATCACTATATTTCATTTTATATATATATATATATATATATCAGCTGTAAATGCAGTCTGCAGTGTGTACAATCGACATCTGTAAAGTTGACAAAATTTGGTCAACAAAACAGATCACTGACAGGTGTACAAGATCTGGCAGGCCCGGAGTTGGAGAATATGCCCTTTCCCTGGTATTGTGTGATCTCAGAGTTAGTACATATAACAGGAGGGCTTGCCGCCTGCATAAAAGTTTGCTTCCCACTGCTTTTGTAGTGTTTAAATTTGCATGCTCTGAGTGTATTCCTCAGTGTATGCATTGTAACGTGTTGGTATTTATTTTGTCTACCTTTTGTTGTCGATTTTAGCAACGTCAAAGTTTGAGTATTTTGATTAAATTAAGTTTACCCATTGTAAGTGTGTGTGTGTGTGTGTGTGTGTGTGTGTGTGTGTGTGTGTGTGTGTGTGTGTGTGTGTGTGTGTGTGTGTGTGTGTGTGTCTCTGTATATATATATATATAGTTATATAATATGGTTATGTAATTAAATGTCTAATACTCAAACCACTGAACCTCAAATGACTGAAAGAAAAAGACCGAATGCACAAAACACTGAATACTACTAATATCAAATCACAAAACATTCATAAACCCCATAAACGAAACTAAGATCAAGTGTTGTCTTGGTGGTGGTACTGTTAGAGAAAGGGGTTTTAGTAATGTAATGTATATTAGGGTTTGCACCCATGACTAAGGTGGGCTTACATATGTTATATTCTAACGAGCTTCCCAGAGTGTCACTGATAACTGAACAGCTGCTATACTTGTACTCATTTATAATGGTGCTGCTACTAGGGAAACCCATGTGAGAAGTAAAAAATACTGAAGCTCAGAAATAATTTATTATTTTTGGCTTTTTTTTTTTACTATGAGCAAAGTGGTTTGGGGAAACATTTTTTATGCAACAGTACTTCTGTGATAACACATGCAAGGCATTTGTTAGTAGCTTCAATGCTAAGGAGCTCTTCATGGACAAGAACAAATCACTTCACAAACTTTTTCGTAGCTTGATGTTCAGGGCATTTAGAGATTGTGATTTTCTACTCAGCTGAATTAAATCCTGCTTGACTGGAAGAAGACAAAGAGGTCAGAACAAATGTGTTCTTCCATATAAGAATGATGTCAACAAAGGTACCACTTAGGAGTAGCTTCTGACTCTCGCCTTATTAAACTGTTTTGTATTTGTTTAAAAAATAGCTCAAACCTAGTAATGAGTAGAAAGACCTCATTAAAATACCAAGAGTTGTTAAAAAAGTAACAAAAAAAAAATAAAAGATGGCCAGAGTTGCAGTTGATTCTTTGGATATAATTTTGTTGTAGAATGCTATAACAGGTTGGTGTGTACATGCTTAAACATTAATGTTTTAACACCTTTAGTTAAATTATCACTTAAGACATAGGCAAACATAAATTAACCAAAAAGAAAGCAAACCATATTAAAATGTTTCCATTTATATGCACTATATATCACATATCTTTTCTTTCTTTCATTGTAATTGTCATCGGTACAGCATTACATAAATTTCTGAATTCTTGCCTTCCTTTAAACCTCACTTCTCCTCTTCCTAAAACTTGTTTTTCACGTATTGTTCCCACAGTTTCCCATTATTTTTATGCAATTTGCTCCTTCCCTTTTCTAAAGATCCTTCTTCCAGTACTTTTATCACTTTTATAATATTCAGTACTTCAAGTACAGTTGGTTTAAACTTTGATTTCCATTTTCTACTAATTGCATTTTGGCAACAAACAGAATTAAACTTAATAAGACTTTAACATGTCTAGATAATTCACATCCTTTGTCCCAGCTCAAAAAGTGTATCCTTAGTTACAGTAGTGTAGCAAGGGTAGGGTGAAAGGGGCATGTGCTCCATGAGCAAGGAGTTAGTGGGTGCAATCCGAAAGTACCATTCCTGCATTCTTCTTTGGGTAAGCTGTGGCAAGCTGGTTTGTTACAGTTTTACAATATTTGCTCACTGAATATTTCTGAGTGAGTACTCTGTAGGGAAATTTTAAAATCTGCCAACTCATTACACTCCCAAAGCATATGTTCTCAGTTACCTCTTTCTTCCCCATAACATCTCTACCATTTGCTATCTACACGAAGAAAAATTCTTTGAAGTCTGTTTGGGATATAAAAATAGCTATGCAAACACTTCCAGCAAAAATCGTAAACCTTCTGGACTTTGATGCATGCTTGGAAACCTTGCATATGTCCTCCCCTTGTTGCCCTGTAACTTGCTTTTCCAGTCCTCTTCCCAATCTTTTCTAGCCTTCTCTAAGTCATTTTCATAGTTATCATGCTGTACTTTATATGGCATACTAGTTATCTCTTTTTAAACAGCAGCTTCTATTCTAGATTCAAATAAAAACTCCACCAGGGCAGGTCTTTCACTTAAGATTCCCCTGTCTCTTTCAATCTGTCTATACTCTAATATCAATCCCTGGTAGGGAAGGCAGACTCTTGCCTGCAGCCCAAATGCCTTCTTGACCTGTTCCCACTCTGTTACCTTTCCCTCCATAGTTATTTGCATCTAATACCTTGGTTCCTTTGACAGTTTTCTCCCATAAATTCCAACTCCCTCTTGCTTATTTTCAGTACCCCTATTTAAAGTCATCCCTACTGGCAAAATCTTCTTTCTCCATTCTCTTGTTGGCTTAGTTCTTAGAATCTTAAGTATTAATGTTATTGATTGATTGATTGATTGATTGATTGATTGATTGATTGATTGATTGATTGATGTTTGAGTACCAGGAACATTCGACTGGGTAGGTGCCCATGAAGAAAAGCTCCAAAATATTACAAAAACATTTTAAGAGCAATAATTTTACAAGCTTCTAAAATAATACAAAGACATCTACAGTTTAAAATTATACTATATTAGACATAATCTGAAAAGTTATGTGTTACCATAACATTCCATAACTAATGATCTGATGTTGTCGATCTTCACTAATCCTTGACTGTGGGGCTCAGTTCCAAGCCTCAGAACCGACTCGACCTTTTATTTCAGCTTGTGCCTTCCAAACTCTTGAGATAGGCTTTACTCATAATGCTCCTCTCTAAATTACCTCAGATCGAGTTTGCCTAAAATAGTGGCAGACAAATAGGAAATAAGAATAAGAGACCAGAAATGTGTCCCTGACATGAAGCCAGTTCTGGAAAAATTCGATCCACTAAGAGTCCCAGGCTGGGGGAAGGAGGGAGGGAATGTCAAGGATTAGTGAAGATTGACAGCACAGATGGAACATTATGGTAAGACATAATGTTTTTTCTAACCACTTTGGCCACATGGTTGTCAAATGAGAGATTGTTATCAACCCCCAGGTCCCTAATTACTCTTCTGTTTTCTGTACTTATACTTATACCACCTATGTGGTAATTTGTGGGCACTTTGCTTGCCAAAAAAGACTATTACACTACTTTTTACGCTTAGCTTGAGGCCATGGCTCTGGCACCAGTTGTCTCTTTCTATGAGGCCCTTCTTTATCTGATGTTGTCGGTCTTCACATAATCCTTGACTGTGGGACAGAGTCCCTAGCTACCTGAATTTTGGGAGGTCACACGGCGGAATATTCCTTAGAACCATCAAATTGAATGATGCCTGTCCCCTAGAGACCTGATCCAATTTGTAATGAGTGATAAAGGTATGAAGAGAAGACCAGGTGGCTGCTGCACAAATGTCATCTAAAGAAGCTCTAGCATGAATAACTGCAGAAGCTGCCACAGCTTTAGTTGAGTGGGCTTTTACTGGGCATGAAAGGAGGATCCCTTTTGACTGACAAATAAATGTAATACAATCTTGCACCCACTTCACCAGGGTAACTTTTGGGACTGGGTTACCTAAAGAATGCGAGGAAAAGGCAACAAACAGTTTTTCTGAAATCCTTTGTCCTGTGAAGATAAAATCATAGCTGTCTGTGGACATCTAATAAATGAAGGGAATACTCCCCTTTAGTGGAAAAATTAGTGAAAAAGACTGATAGTTGAAGTGTCTGATTGATATTAGATACTGAGACTACCTTCAGTAAAAAGGATGGATTAGTCCTAAGGGAGACCCTGTCTTTGTGAAATATTATGTAGGGTGATTTGCAGGACAAATCCTGAAGTTCAGATACTCTTCTGGCAGATATAATAGCCACTAAGAATAAAGTTTTCCAAGTCAGAAACTTTAAGTCACATGTATGTCTTAACATTAGTGCTCCCTTTAAAAAGGCTTTACAGAGTTTGTGTGACATAAGTGATGACTCATCAAGCCCCATATGGAAGTTAGAGATTGTAGATAGATGGACTTTAATTGTTGAGGTGGAGGAACCAGATTGATAGAGGTTATCTAAAAAATCCAAAACTTTATGAATAGCGGTCGTATAAGGATCAAGTTTGTTCATAAGGGCCCAACTTGCAAATTTTTCTCATTTACTTTGATACAGCTTCCTAGTTGAAGGTTTGTGATGGACCACAATGATTTGGCAGACAGGAGAGGAAAGGGAAGGATGCCTCACAAACATGAGAATTGGATAAGCCATGCTGTGAGCTTTAGATGAAGGAGGTTTGGATGAACCATGCCCTCCAGATGAGACAGCAGATCTAGAGCTTGGTCCAGCATCCATGGTTTCCAAAGAAGATGAGGCCAAAGGAAGGGAAACCAAACTTATCAAGGCCAAAAGGGGGCAATGAGGATTACTGAGTTCTCTGACATCTTGGCTTTCTTTAGAAACTGGGATATCAAAGAATTTGGGGAGAAGCCACAGAGAAGACCAGGGGGCCAATTGTGGAGAAGAGCATCTCTGGGTGACTTCTCCGAGGGGGGGATTAGGGCAAGGTAACTGTTGCACTTGTTGTTTAGGGGGGATGCAAAAAGATTGCAGCAAGGTTGGCCCCAATGAAGAAAAATCTATTTTGTCACCATAGGATTGAGACACCACTTGTGAGGCATGAGAATGGTTCTGCTCAGTTTGTCCCCTATCATGCTTGAGCTCCCTGGAATGTGTGTTGCTGTGAGAAAGCAACTGGAAGAAATCACCCATTGCCAAACTCTGTGGGCTTCTTGACACAATGGCTAGAATTTGGTTCCCCCTTGTGTGTTGATGTACCAGACTACTGACATGTTGTCCATCTGAATTGCTACTGTTCCTAGAGGAAGGGCATCCTCAAATGCTTGCAACACTAACAGCACTGCCCTCATCTCTAGAATATTGATGTGCAAGTTGGCCTCCAGTTGGGACCATGTGCCTTGGAGTGTCCTTCCCAGAAAATGCCCCCCACCCTATCTGGGAAGAACCCATGGCCACTATGGCTTTTGGTTATGGAAAGGATATATGGATGTCCTGAAAGAATCTCATTGGAGTGGAGCCACCACAAAAGTTCCTGTTTGCAGCGATTGGTAATCAAGATGTGGTGAGACATTGGCTGATCTATCAGTGACTACTGGGAGGCTAGCAACCATTGTAAGATTCACATGTGATATCTTGCTAAGGGAACTAGAGTGATAGAGGCTGCCATTGAGCCTAATGTTTGTAGGACTAACCTGGCTGGAACTCTTTTGCTCTGGATAATTAGGCTGACCTGAGATCTGGTCCTTTGTAGTCTTTCCATTGGAAGTGAAGCAATTCCTGCAACTGTGTCCAATAGAGCTCCGATGAATTCTAGTTGCTGTGAAGGTTGTATATTTGAATTTTCATAATTTATTGTGATGCACAGAGATACAGAGTATAATCTCTTGCCTGTTCTAACTGATGCCTGGTGGTAGCGGTGAGAAGCCAGTCATTGAGGTATGGAAAGACTTAAAATGCTTGCAGTCTGAGATGAGCTGCTACCACTGCCATGCATTTGGTGAACACCATAGGGGCTGAGGTGAGTCCAAAGGGAAGGAAATGACTGGCTACCAGCCAGAAGTGCAGGAACCTCCTGGAGAATTTGTCAATTTTTGTGTGGTAATATGTGTCCTGGAGGTCTACAGAGCACATCCAATCATATTTTTCCATGAATAGAAGTATAGACTGTACCACGACCATCTGAAATTTGGTTTGCCAAACTGCCTTGTTGAACTGGCTGAGATCCAAAATGGGTCTCCAGTCCCCTGTGTTTTGGACACTGAAAAGAACCTTGAGTTAAACCCGGATCCTATTTGGTCTGGTGGGAATTTTTGGATGGCTCTTTTGTCGAGCAGTTTTTGAATTTTTACTACTGCTACTTCTTTGTGATTGGGTGGAACATCTGGGAGTCATTTTTGGGGTCTTGGACTTAAAGAAAGTTGAATTTTGTAACCTCTGGATATGATTCCCTGCACCCATTTGTCCGAAGTTATCAGTTGCCAGGTGGGCTGGTGCAGGGATAACCATCCCACAACTGCCTCCAGAGGAAGACAATCAGTCCTCCATTCAGGAGTCCTGGTAGGAAGTATCAGAAAAGGAATCTCTGGACCCATGGTTCAGCGGGTCTGCCTCTAGGACAGCATCTTTCATTACTTTCCCCTCTGCCCCAGGGAAAGCTTTGCCACGTGAATCCTGGAAAGGCCCTTGGGACTTCTTAAACCATAGTCTCCCACTTCCATGGTTCCTAGACTAGGGCCATTGATCAGTTGAGAAACATATGTCTATGGTAAAAAGAGTCTTCCCATCTTTCTCACATCTGGCCAGAGTGTCTTTTACCTTAGGACCAAATAGGGATGATCTGTCAAATGGAACTTTGACGAATGACACTTTAAGTGGCTCAGCAAAGTCACACAAGTGCATCCAAGTGCGCCTTCTAATTGCTATGCCTGAACCTGCCACTCTTGTCATCCCTTCAGCTGCGTGGGTAATCAGCCTCATGGACAAGTTAGAAATTGCTTTGAGGGTGGTGAGAAGAGAACCAACCTTGTGTTGTATCTCTTCAGCTACTGCTCCTGCAAGGTTATCCAAGAGCTCTTTGTCTAGATCCCTCTGTAACATTGTAAAGTCACCATGTAGTTCAAGAACCTGAGAACACGCTTCCCAAACATATCCATAGTCCTAGACTCCTTGTTAGAAGGAAGGATAGTTGGACTTTCCTCAGCAAGTTCCTTCTTAGTGGCTGCAGCTATCACCATGGCATCCATGGGTATGCCTTTGAACCAATGTTGCTCTTCTTTAGGGGTAGAAAGGATCTGGTCAGGCCTCTTGGGGATCAGTTTGATGGAGGTGGGCATCTTCCATGCCCACTGCACGATCAGTTTAATGAGCTCATCAGCGGGCGGAGAGATCCAAGAGGTAAAAGGTTGGGCATGAAAAGCCTCCAGGTATACTGACTCTTCCAAAGAAGGTTGAAGGGAAGTCCAGCCACCCCTCTGCTTCAGCATCTCTAGGATGAAGGAAGCATCATCAGTGGGTGAAATGGGGGAAGCTTCTCCTTCATTAAAGTCGGTAGCTTCAGTGAAGGACTCCTCTGGGGAGTCTAAGTGCTTCCTCTTGCAATTTTTCTTCACAGGTACTTCCTCGGGGGGATGTTCTGGGGAAGTGTCCAAAGAGGAAACCACAAAACAGTGTCTTTCCTGGGACTTTTGTGCCCTCTGTCCCAGAGAAGAGACTGATGGAAGCTCTGGTCGAGGAGTGGTAGAAGTCTGGCCCAACAGAGATGGCAAAGACAATAGACAAGGCCTTTTCCATGATTCAGAAGGCCAGCTCTTCATAGAGGAATGGGAGCTTCGAACTGAAATAGATTCCTTCGGAACCGAGGTCCCACCCCACACCGAGGAGGCAACCCCCAAAACCAAAGCCTGGGTCGATCCAATGAAGGTCAAAGCATCGAGGGTCATGGAAGGCTCCAAAATTAATGAAGTACATGCACCTCGGAACCAGCCAGGGAGTCTCGACCCTAGGAGGCCTCTGGTCCTAAAAGCCCAGAAGAGCTAAAGGCAACCCTCGGTTCCAGAGAAGAAGTTCTTACTGGAACCAAGACAGTTAAAGCCAGGTATGTCGGACCTGTGGGCACCAATGACTCAACAGGAGTTGGAGGAGGAAGAAAGGGTGGTGTTGTAATAGGACCAGTCCCAGTGCCGACTTGGCTAGGTAGGAATTGAAGATAATCCCCTTGCTGTCAGGAGCTGATCCACCAGTCTCATAATGTCTGATTCTGCGAAACTCTTAGTGGATCGAATGGATGAAGTTGACGGAGACTTGAGGGGTCTCAGATCGACAAAGGGGCTTGATGGTCTATCCTTGAAGTGATCTATAGAAGGATAATATCTAGATGTTGGAATGAAAATCACCTCTGACTGCTCTGGTACCGATGAGTCTCTTGGTGCTGAGGCAGTTGAAGTCAACTCCAAATTCTTGGTAGGTGCAAAATCTTTTTTGCCATTTGTTGCTGAGGAATCTGTTGACACCAAAGGTTGTTTAGAAATCTTTTTAGCTGGTGCTAGGAACTGACAAAGATCACTTCTTGGAAGAAGAAGATGAAGAGGAAGATGAACTGGCTTCCATCTTAGAGCCAGAAATGGCCTCTTCAAAGTCACATTTTAGCAGTCCTTTAAGAATAAGTCTATTTCTCCATTCAGTGAATGTCCTGGCAGAGAAACCATGGCATATTAAACAATCCTCCTGTAGGCAAACTTTACCCAGGCAATAAACACACCACACATACCTGTCTGAGTTGGGCATTTTTCTTGCATCTTTTGAACCCTGAGGTGCCCTTTGATGACTTAGCTGGGGATTCGGATTTGTCAGCCATAATGAAGTAAAAACACACACACTCTCACCACAAAAAGAAGAGCAGAAAAAAAAGGAAGGGAGATAGCAGCAATGGTATTTAAGAGAATACCTAAATAGGCACAAGAAGTACCAACAATGGTATGGAGGAAAGAACTACCAACAGTAATAAAAGGAAAGAGAAGGAGACACACACACATGTAACAAAGATAAAATGAGAGGTGCAGGGAGAGAAAAAAATCACTAGAGGCTAAAGGGAGATTTATAAGAGAAAAGCAAAGATATTTTTAAAGAAAAAAAATACTTTAATTATAAGCCAAAGCTTGAGAGCAGTCGTACATGTCTGACACATGAAGTGACAAATGAGATCTAAGGTAATTTAGAGAGGAGCATTATGGGTAAATTCTAGCTCAAGAGTTTGGAAGGTGCAAACTGAAATAAATGGCAGTCAGTTCCGAAGCTCGGAACCAAGCCCCACAGTCAAGGATTACATGAAGATTGACAACATCAGATCATTAGTTAAGAATAGATACAACTTGTATGAAAATGATTTAATATTTAGAGAAATTTTAGACAGTTTATAGAGAAACTGATGGTTAATTAGTATAATGCAAACATAAATTGCAATATCACATAAGAGAAAAAAACATGGTTATGGCATATTTAGAAAGAGAGTCAGGGGAGACAAACTGAACTAAGGAAGTGAATGCGTAAAGAAGGGAGAGTAAGGAGTTGTAACTTATTAACAGGTATTTACTCATTTTTAGGGTCATAATCTTTCAAAATGGTGTTAAAGGACTTTAGGGAGGGTATTGACCTGATGGATACAGATAAGAAGTAAAGACCTTAGCAACATGGTATGAGTACTGACCATGCCTAGCAAACTTGATAGGCTTGTGGACAGAGATGATTTTTTTTTTGGTCATTCGATCATAATGGCCAACTGGGTACATAGTTGTGTAGAATGGTTTTTAGTGCTGGACAAGCAGGTGGATGCTGGATAATTTTATAGGTGGCAAGAAGGTGTGCATATGTTAGTTGATGAGGTAGTTCTAACCAATTTAGGCTTTTTAGTGCTATACGGTGGTGGGTTCTGAAAGGAGCATTTGCTACAAATTTAGCTACTTTATTATGGCATTATTCAAGTTTTGATTTTTGTGATGTCTGGAGGTTAGTAAGAAAGGGAGCACCATAAAGTTGTGAGAGGAGGCGGTAAGTAGTGGCAAGTGTAGTTTTAGTTGCGTTGGTGAGAAAGTTTTTGGCTCTGTAAAGCATCCTTAGTTTTTGGTAATTTTTTTCCCTAAGCAATTTTGTATCTGTGGATCATATTTAAGACTATCATCCACTATAATCCCTAATAATTTGCTATGAGAAGTGACTTCATAGACTGTATTATTAAGAGGAATTAGTTTTTTTTTCATGAGAAATGGATTTGGGGGGAAAGGAAGTATTTTAGGGGTTGGGCAGGAGTTCTGAGTTACAAAGCCAGGTTTCAGTGGCTGTTAAAGCTTCCTGAGTATTTTTTTTTTAGTTGTGCCACTGTCAGATGTGCACATGATGGAGTACTAAGGAGGCCTGTTGTGTGGATGTGTGGAGGGTGTTAGTGAGAATGGTAAACTGGAGGGAACTATGGGCAGAGCTTTGTAGTACACCAGTGTTGACCTGGAGGTACAGAGATAGGGTGGAGTGCCATTTTACTGACTGATACCTATTAGACAGGTAACTTTTGAATCATAGAAGGGTGAGCGGAACTAGACCTTGTGAGGACATTTGAAGTAGAACTTTGCTGTAACAAACTGTGTCGAAAGCTATAGACAAATCTTGAAATAAGGAGGCGACAAGTTTGCCATTATCTGTATCTTTATTGCCAGTATCAATAAAGGTTAGAAGTGCAGTGTTAGTACTGTGGGAGAGATGGAAGCCATGTTGTGTGGGGGATAGGAGTTCTTCCTGCAGGAGATAGTTTAGCAATTGTTTTTGAATACATTGTCAAGTATTTTGGACAGGGAGATAAGATTGGTATAGGTCTAAAGTTAGTGATGTCTGTTGAATGTCCTGTTTTGTGTAGAGGGATAATGTGTGATTTTTTTCCAGAAAGAGGGAACATAAGATTCCTGGACTGACCTATTTAAAAGGACTGACATGGGATAGCCAATGCTATAGGCTGCTATTTTAACATACTGACTTGGAAGGTCATCAGCTAAAGTAGAACATGCTTTGAGTTTGTTTAAGAGTAGTTTTATGTAGGATGTGGGCACATGTTTGAAGGTGGAAGTAGTTGTAGTGATACGTGGCTGTTGTGCAGGGTTGGGATTATATGATGGGGAATCCTTGGCTAGGGATGTTATATATCTATAAAATAAGAGTTGAATTCTATTGCAGTTTCAAGTATTGAGTTATTGGAAATGGGGTTATGGTTACATTTTTGGCCAGGATGTAAGATTTCTTCAATGGATGACTAGAATTTTTTAGGGTTATGTTTACCATTGTTCTGAAAGTTGTGACAATATATTTTTTGTCTTCATTTATTTGCTTGTTACCATGGCTGCAGAACATTCTGAAGTTTTTGAGATATTGTGATGTTTTACATTTTTGCCATTCTTTCCACACTTTTTCTCTACCCTACATTAGCATTCTGCTCTTTGTGTACATCCAGATTACATTATTTCTGTTTAGTCTCTTCCTTCTAAGAGGTGCTAGGCTATTTAGGATATTTAAGAAAGTTGTACCAAATTCTTTTACAGCATCATCTAAAGGAAGTATTATTAGGATGTTCCAGTTAACAGATTATAGGGTAGTAATGTTTATATTTCTGGGTTAAACATGGATAAGTTGTGTGTTGTTTGATAAACATGCTGTTTAAGTGGATGTATATATAAATTTGGAGAGGGTCGCTGAGAGTGTATGACATTGTACCTGTGGTGATGTATTTGCTAGGGTCTTATACTAAGATCCAGTCCAAAAAGGAATTTGTTGTCTTGTTATAATTAGTGGGGTTATTAATTAGTTGTGTGAAAATGTATACGTTTATGTCAGATGTAGGGGAGTTAGTGGTTATGTCCAACTGATATTGATATTACCTAATAGTATTTTTTTCTTGTGGAATTGTAATGGGTGTCCAATGTAGGATATCTTCCAGTGTAGCTGTACTGTTACCTGGAGGGATGTAAAGGGCATATTTGTCTATATTTCTTTATTTTCAGGAAGCTCTGAATTGAGTTTTGGTATTGGTTTGTTGTAGGGGGAAATGTGGTAGCTGCTGGGAAATATTAAATCAATGCCACCACCTTTCCTCTTTATCCAGTCATCACAGATGATGTTGTAGCCAGGGGGGTGTAATTTCAGAGTTGTTTATGGTGGGTTTAAGCCAAGTTTCAATTACAGCGAGAATGTTGGGCTTGTGTTGGGTAATCCAGCCATGTAGTTCAGTAGTTCTATTTCTTTTGCTTCTAATATTTATGGTGGCAAAAGTTAGATTACCGGGTTTAGGAATTGATTGTTGTGGGGTTAGAGTAGTCTATGGAAGAGAATTGTCTTGATATTGGTTGTGAGAGGTGGTCCCAGGACTAGGGTAAATGTCTTCTCCTAGGAAGATATTAGTACACTGGGGTATTATTGATTTTTGTTTTTAGAGAGTATTTTCCACTTAATTTTGTTTTGATTTGAGTTGAAGTCAATTATTACACAGAACAATCACAGAGCAATCAGTTTATAGCCAGTACAATTCAATTAGAAAGGAGGCACAAAGCAGAACATGTTTTCTTTTATTTAATGACTGCAGAAATCAGGAAGCTAGAGTGACTAAGTAATTGGCATATACAGTGCAATATATTGGTCAAGAGAAGGGACAGTGGCCAACTCAGTAAATGCTCCTTAGAGTGCAAGGACTACTCCTTTTGGGGGAATATCACAGCCACTTTCCAGCACAGGTCAGGCACTTATCTGATTAGTTAAAATTAATGCATAGCAAGGCTCTTCATGTAAAATATATTTGATTTGCACAATTACAAAGCTCTCAGTGTAAACTTTGGAGTGTTGGGCCTTGTGGCAGAACTCCTGCAGTATCTGCATCAGGATTGGATGTAGTAACCACAGGGTCTAAAAGAAGAGGAAAGAAAAGAGAAAAACTCTTCTTTTTTCGGCTTTTTCCAGTTAGGGATTGCCACAGTGGATCACCTGTCTGCTCATGATTGGCAGTGGAGTTTTATGGTGTTGAGTTGCAAGCCCGGCGCCCAACCTTCCACAGAAGGCACACGCACGCACTCATGCCTAGGGCCAATTTAGAGTGTCCAATCCACCTACAGCATGTCTGTGGGATGTGGGAGGAAACCGGAGCACCCAAAGGAAACCCATGCGACCACAGGGAGGACATGCAGACTCCGCACAGAAGGCACCCCAACCGAGGACCTCTTGCTTGAGGCGGCAATGCCAACTGCTCACCATCGCAGATGCCCAAAAGAGAAAAACTCTACTAATCTATAATATTAAATTGAGGCAATCAAGTCAATACTTATTCCTAGAGATGGAGGAAGGACCACTGTGAGTCAGATCAAGAGAATTTGGGATACTGTAAGGGTACAGGGACAGATGGTAAGAAAGCTTATGAAGGTAAGGTCAGAATAGGTTTAGCAGGATATATACTGGTACAGAATTACAGTATTACAGTATATAGTGCTGTGTAGAACAAATTATCAGAAAATAGCACTACATTGATAAGCACAATATAAAACCATCACTTAATAAACATTTATTGGAATAACGAGTGATACATAGCAAAACACCATCAACTGACTTAACTTACTTTTTAAAGGGCAAAGGCTCAACATACATAAAGCTTAACTGACTTGAATGAAATCAATAAAAATATAACACACTACCAAGATATATTCATTGCTCTACAGTCTTAGAACAAATAGAAATGTATTAACACATGACACATAACTGCACTGTGAAGAAAGATGGTGACTGAGTCGAAGTGGAGACCAAAGTGAGGGGAGATTTAGCAATGCATACTACTACAGTGACCCTCCCACCCTCAGGTCAATTATTACAGACAGCAATCAGTTTATAGCCAGTACAAGAACAATTGAACAGGATATTTGCGCTACCTGTTATAGCAGGAATTCAGCCAGCATAATTGTATGCATATGCTAACCTTTCTGTGTTATGACCATTTTTAATGCATTTCACCTTTGATTGTTTAGCAGCATAGCACAGGTGGTTAAGGCTATTACATACCTCATTATGTAATCCTAGGTGTGATTCACTTAACTAGCAATCATATACTCTATAACTCTCACCAAATCATTTGACCACACAGTGTTTCAAAGTTACACCATAAAAAGGCATTTGTGCCTACTAACCCTAATTGGTTTAACAAAGGAATAAAAAAATAGTTTAATTCACATACTAGAATTGCGGTAGTGATTGGATACATAACAGTCAGAAATGCATACAGAAAGCAGCAACAGTCAATAGCAACATTTTAATTTGTTAACAAGCATAATACATACATTGTAAGAATAAAGGATTGCCTGATTTGCAGTTGCTCAGTGTTAACTCTGCTTGGAATTGCAAAGTAAAATTTGTTACCTCTTAAGCTTCAGTCTTGCGGTCACATAAGGCTACCTGGCAATATCTCAAAAGAGTGAGTACAAGGTTAATCACAAATGGCCATACATTATTTGCTATGTTACATACTTTTCTTTTAACTACAGATGAGCATAATTAAGGATTATTGCCACGAAAATCATCGGGGGATTCAATAAACACTGTGTAGGCTTTGTGCAGAGCCTACAAGGAGTTACATGTTAGTGGGACAGTGCATGGCACCCGTCAGCATGCAATGCATATTAAAGAGGCATGGCATGCCTAAGCTAGGTTTCGTGGTTCACAACAGTGTTGCTGGCTGTGAAACCTTTTAATCTAACATGGATAGCAATTCCGTGTAAGGCAGAACACCTACAGTGCGCAGATTTGCGCAGAATGCCACAGTGATCACCAGGCCTTTACAAATAGCTGTCATTCTGTTAGTGCAACTCATCTGCACAGAGGCCAACTTAATAAAAGGACAAATAGACAGTAATAGGGACATACTGGACACAGATGTCACATAGGAATGTGTTAGAATGTAACACTCTCAGCCTCCTCAAGTGAGAAATGTGGACAAAGATATAAAAATGGGGAACAAAGGGCCAGAAATAGGGACAGATGTTTAATACTGCACTTCCAAACTTAGGAAGTTGATAGAATATATAGATTGTACATTAGCATGAGCTATCTGAAGAACATGATGTTTGAAACTCAAATGTCAGTCATCAGTTTCTGACTGCACTCTACAATGGCGTGCCAATGATTTGCCAGGAAAAAAGATGTTATGAGGAAAAGATCACAAATATGAGACATTCTGCACAGACCAGGACAGTTGAGAAGTATGAACTCAAATGTATGTATTACTGAGTCACATCAGTCTAAAGATAACCCCAGGGATATGTCAGAAAGCCTCATATTTGATAATGAAAACATCTGGACATCCTGGGAATATCTGGACAGTTGAGAGGTATGAATGTAAAGTATATGGTCCAAATACAGTATAGGACATATCCCATTCCTGGCATACTGTACTGATGCTGGGTTAATGATCTGTAACAGGACATGGGTCTGCCATGTAGAATAATTACTCAGGGGAAGTGTGTGTATTGAACAGGGACACACAGGTGAATTGTAGGAATGAACACAGGGAAAGAGTACAGGTAAAACTCCTGCATGTACAGCAGAGGGGGGTATGTCAATGGAAGATGGTTGTAGCAGCAATACCAAGCACATATCTATATAACACAGTATGGACTGTACAGTGAAAATGTGTTATCTGTGACTGTCGTACATGGTGACATAACAATAGGGAGGATGCGTGTGTGAGATAAATATCCTTGCATGAATAATGCAGAGGTCATCTATCAGGGATCTGACATACAATTGGGGTAGGGTGCTTATCGGGAAGCTGTGCAAACTGTTATACCTAAATATGAGTGTATTCTCAGCAAGGTGGCCACAGGTACAGGATCATGGCAAACATTACAAAGACCAACCACAATCATGGACAATATCAGAATAATACCACCACTAATCCCAGGTCTGTGACATAACACATGTGATGTGGAGTGATAGCAAATGAGCCTGCACACACACACACTTGACAACTATTATATTACATCCACACTCTGTCAGGGTAACCACGCACACTGTACTGGTATTGCAATATCTGTAATATCTGCCGGTGGTATTAGGAGGGATGCTACTATACCTGTATGTCACAGTATGGGCAATAAAGGATGGTTGCCTTGTGTGCATGGCATATATCTATGGTGCAATCCACACTGTCATGAATGATATACATGCCATTAATGTTGTCAAACACCTGTGTATGCAGTGTGTGCATAAGCTGAACAGTAGCACACATGCATCTAGTGTAACAACTCTCTAAGGCCAAGAACGCTGCATTGATGGGCCCAGACAATATCCCAGGATGCCTTCTAAACTGTATGAAACATGACCTATCAGGACTTCAGGAATTGCTATTTAACTGTAGCCTCCAAACATGCTTCATGCCTCATGAATGGAGAACAGCAAGAGTCATCCCTCTTCACAAAGATGGGCCATCTACAGACCCTGGAAACTACAGAACTATAAGTCTCACTAGTCTTATATGTAAAGCCATGGAAAGAATTATCAATGAAATGATCAATAGCGATATACTAAACCTCCAGACACTGGGCCCAACCCAGTTTGGTTTCTTCAAGGGCAGGTCATGTCTACTCATCTTGGTGGACTTTATTGTGAAGGTCACCAAAGTGATGGATGAGGGCAGAATGGTTCACACGGCCTCCGTTGACATGACTAAGCCATTTGACACAATTCCCCACTCAGGCATTGTTGACAAACTGAAAAGGTTAGGTACAAACCCATATGTCACCTGGTGGATAGCCAACTGGCTCACAGACCGAACCCAGGCTGTTAGATTTGGGGAGTCCACCTCTACAAAGAGGACAGTCACAAATGGAGACCCTCAGGGAATCAGTCCTTGGACCGCTACTTTTTGACATTTACTTCTCTGAAGTCAAGGCCAATGTCAATTGTCTCTGGCTGACTAAATTTGCAGATGATTGCACATTAGGAGCTGTCATTGAATCCCACATTGACACGAATGTTCTCCAGGAAGGGCTGACACAGACAAGCAACTAGTGTCAGAGCCAAGGACTAAAACTAAATGCCAAGAAATGCATGGCAGTATCCTTTGGGAAGTCATCCACCCCTGTTAACTATCATATTGACAACACACCTCTTAGAGCTGACCCAGTAGTCAGGGACTTAGGAACACACATAGGCAGTAATCTAGCCTTTGACCATCACGCGTCCACAATAGTGAGGAAATCATTTTATGTTTTGCAACTCATAAACAATAGTATGGCATCTAAGTCCAATGAAGTCATCATTCCACTCTATTTGGCATTCATCATACCTATCATTGAGTACAATGCCCCCTTTGCAGGCATATCCAATAACTGGAATGTCCATATTGGTTTCTCACTAAAAGAATACAGGGGATATGTAAAATGTCCTACAGAGACAGTCTAAGGCCCTATCCCTATATTCTGTCTCATACAGGCTTTTGAGGGAACATCTATGGATGGCATACAGGGTATTGAAAGACCCTACTCTGATGGACATCCTGCATATCCACAAAACAAAAAGCACTAGAATTGCCCATTCTAAGGACTTAAACCTTGCTTGTGATATAAATACTACATGCTGGAGAGACAGGTATGTATCACAGAGACTACGTTTCTCTGGAATAGGCTCCCATCCATGTGAAGCAGAGTTCCTCCCTAACCCAATTCAAGTGCAACTAGGTGCAACTTGGACAACTGATATGGGAACAGGAAACTCATCCCTGGTATGGCACCTATGTCTCCAATGGACACAGGAAACCTGTAAATGGTTCATCTCCCAGGCCCCTGCTTGTAAATGTTTCATATCCCAAGCCCCTGCTTATATTTATCAAGGGTATCAAAAATGGTTGGAGATTTGGGATGCATGGCTAGGCTTAAGAAGGTCCTTATGGTCATTAGCCTAGTAAACACTTATGAGCCCTGTAAACACCTATGAACCTACTGGTATTTTTCAAACAGACAGTCATGTATATTTCCCAGAAAGAATACTTAGGTATGGTCAAGAAGCAGACTGTGACCAAAGTGGTACACTTTAGTTACACATCACTGGAAGATGTGTAGAGAGGTACATGAAGTCGGGTGCATTGTACACATTTATTGGTGTGAGGAAGGCTGGGAACCATGAAATTATTATGGCCTCTGATGTGCATGTCATTCACATACCCAGTAGTTGTGTTACATTCAAAAGAGTAGTCAGCACTGTGACCACATGCTGGTGGATGTACCACTTACCTCTACTCCAGAACACAGGTCATATATGTATTTGTCTGATTACAGGGTGTGATGTCCATATTATACTTGGGTGGTTGCTGATTACAACCTCCTGAGGGAGGGTATAAACAGTTTCACAGCCCCCTACCACTCGATAGGAACTGGCACATATGTCCAAACCTACACCAAAGTACTATATGAGCATTTATATAGCTGCATTGAATCAGGAATACAAGACAGGACAGAATCCTCCTCCTCAAGGAAGAGTAAATCTGTCTGGTGGACATCTACAATAAATAAACTTTATAATAAAAGGAAAAAAATGGCTGTCCAGGACCAAGAAGGAGCAGGTGCCTTATTGGAAGCAATCTCTCCTTAGCCTAAACAAACAAATAAGAGCAGTAGTGAAATCCACCAAAGCAAACTTCGAGCCCATACTGGCCACATCTACTAAAGACAATCATAAGGCCTTATTTACATATGTCTGCAATCTCAAGGGAAGCACCCAGATCTGCTCAGAACTGGTGGTGAAGGACACCACATACACAAACCCTGTTGGCAGACAGGTTCAGTGAAAACTTCACTCCTCTGCCCCCCCACCATCAGTAAAATAGAATATCCCCAATACCTGCCCCCCTCCGCTTATCTCTAGGGAGCAAGTTATCACTGCCCTCTCAAAGGCAAAAAATACAGCCTCCATGGGACCTGATAACATCCCAGGCTGCATCCTACATGAATTCAGGCAGGAACTTGCAGCACCATTAGGCACCCTATTCAACCAAAGCCTGAGTACCGGCTTTGTCCTAGCCGAGTGGAGGACAGCTACTGTCATCCCTCTGCACAAAGGTGGAGCGTCCACCAATCCAGGAAATTATAGACCCATCAGTCTAACTAGCCTGATCTGCAAGGCCATGGAGCGGATTATCATGGACCTCATTAACAAGGACATTGGCAACCTCCAGACACTTGATCCCAAACAGTTTGGTTTTGTCAAGGGGTTGTCATGCCTGTTAAATTTGGTCAACTTCTTTGAGACAGTCAGCAAGGCCATAGATGAGGGGAAGACGGTGCACACCACCTACCTTAATCTGGCCAACGCCTTCGATACTATTCCTCACTCAGGTATAATAGATAAAACTTTCTCAACTAAGCATCAATCCATATGTTACCAGATGGGTAGCAAACTGGCTGACTGATAGAACCCATCTAGTCAAAATAGGAGAAGCCACCTCAAGTAGTAGACCCATAACAAGTGGTGTACCCCAGGGATTGGTCTTGCGGCCTCTGCTGTTTGGGATATACTTCTCAGAGCTGCAGACAAAATCTAGTGGGCTATGGCTGACCAAGTTTGCAGATGACTGCAAGTTGGGTGCTGTCATCAATTCCCCTAGTGATGTGGACATCCTCCAAGAGGATCTCACCCAAACAAATGATTGGTGCCAGAAACTTGGCCTCAAACTGAATGCCAAAAAATGCATCATCATCCCTTTTGGGGAGAGCGGCATCCCCATAAATTATCACATTGATTATAAAGTACTAAGCACCCAATCAGTCATGAGGGACTTGGGCACCCAGGTTGATAGCAAACTGACTTTTGACCACCATATTGCCTCCGTTGTACAGAAAGCTTTCTACATGGCCCTCTTCATTAGTAAGGGTATCTCATCTAGGGACAAGGTGGTCATAACATCCCTGTATTCTTCCCCTAGAAGACCCATCATTGAGTGCAATGGCCCTTTTGGCATGTACCTTACAAAGCCAATGCAGCATCTGGAGAGACCACAGAGGTTCATCACCCGGAGAATCCAGGGCCTCAAACATCTACCCTACACATAGGCTAAAATCTCTGTCCCTCTACTCAGTCTCCTACAGACTCCTTAGAGGTGACCTCTGTCTGGCATCCAAAGCAATCTCAGACTCCACCCTGATGGGACTGCTGCATATCCGCAAGTCAAGCTCCACTCAAGTAACCCACACACATGACCTCTACCTGGTGTGTGACATCAATAGGACTTGTTGGCAAAACAGATTTGTGTCCCAGATACTCTTCTTTTTTTGGAACAGACTCCCTCTCTATAAAAAGCAGAGCACCTCATTAAATCTTTTTAAGCGCAACCTGAACAACTGGATGGGGAACAGAAAATACACCCCTAGGATTCCACCTGTGTCCCTGCTGGACAGTGGCATAGGGTGCTGACTTGTTGAAATATGGGCTAAATTCTTGGCTAGGCTTGTAAGGGCCTCAGAGCCAATAGCCTAGTAACTTCCTATGATCCTATGATCCTATGGTGTGTCTGTTTCCTGATTCAACATATTCCTCCATGTGTCTCTTCAATGTAGGTGTTGTCATGGCTGTGGCAGTAGTCTCTGGTATGTGTTGATACTGTCTGCATTATACTAATGTCACAACTGAAGTCAATTATTGCCCACAAGTTGTAGACCTTCAAGCAGCTGTTTGGACACAGCATGTGTATGTCATCTGTGATGTCCATCACTAAAGTAATGGGCAAGAAAGAGCCTAGCAGACACCCCTGATGTACCGACCCAATCATTGGACCTAAGATATATGTCACATTACACATTTCAACATAGTGAGATGCGACATATGTCATACACCTGTCTAAACATTTGGTGATATAGCTGCTCATAGCCACATATTACAGTGTTGATTGAATACCTCAGTGTGGATTTTTGTCAAATCCCTTGACCTGTTCAAGTTCCAGAAGATGATACGGTTGTCATCATGCATGCCCTCTATTACTCTTTGAAGACATCTATCAGATGTAATGGACCTAATGTAGCAGTAACAACTCACACAGTTCTGTTGCACACACCTGGAATATTACCAGTGTACATGTAGAAGAGGTCCATGATGACATGTTAGTCTACCTCACAGTCCAGGAGAGCCAGGATGTCCCTATAAATGCATGCATCAGGTGCTGTACTCCCAACACAGGTGGATGCACATTGATGTACACCTTTGTATGGGAACATAGGCCATGTGTAGGGTATGTTGAACTGTGTATTCAGCTGTATCAGGAAGGTGTATGTGCTAGGTCATGCCATAGGTGATCTGTGATGTTGTTACAGTACATGCATTCCATGTGATAGGCCTGGATGAAGGTAAGACAGAGCATACTGCCTGTTGTGATCTGGCCTAAGGTTTTAACACAATCAAACATGTAGATATCATTGAGGAAACCCCTAAGCTGGGGATTAAACCTTACATCAGTTGATGGGTAAACAATTTGATCGCTGACACCTCATGTGAAAGTTGGTGATTCAACCTGTACCAGTAGAGCTAGCACCATTGGCAAACCCCAGGGAACTGTGCTTGGCCCTTCACTGTTTGAACTGTATTTCTTAACAGTTCAGGCTAAAGTATATGGCCTTTGGCTTACCAAGTTTGCTGATTCTTGCATACTGTGTGCAATCATTGAATCTCCCAATGGTGGTAACATAGTACAGGAGGAGCTAACACGCATAACTGGATGGTGACAAAGGCACACAATCTACAAATACATGCAGAAATGTGTGTTTGTAAAGTTGTCCATCTGAAAAGTGGAATTCCATGTTAATCACAGCATTGACAAGAGTCCTGCTATGCAGAAACTCAGTGATGCAAGCACTGGGAATGCATTTAGATAGCCAATCTGAACTTTGACCACCAAATGTCCACACTGCTATTGGAAGCCTGTGTTGTGCACATCATAAGTCACGCCATCATATTGAGATCTCAGGATTGTATAGCACTGTAATCAAAGTTCATTACAGCACTAACAGAGTATAATGCTCATTTTTACATGTACCTTACCAGACAAATGTAGCAGATAGAGAGACCACAAGGCTTTCTCAGCAAGATAACACAGGGCCTACACACCATGCCATGATGTATGTGGATAAATTAAAAGCCATGTCACTGTAAACTTTATTGTATAGGATGAGGTGATGTCTGCCTGGTCTCCAGGCCAATCTCTGACCCTGTCCTGTTGGGAGTACTGCATATCCAAAAATTTGATATAGCTGATGACATCAGCAGTGTCTACTGAGGAAAAGATAACAATGCCCCAAATGCTGATGTAAAATGCTCTCTGTTATGTCAAGACAAACTTCAGACACACACACACACACACACACACACACACACACACACACACACACACACACACACACACACACACACACACACACACACACACACACACACACACACACAATTAACTGCAGTGAGAATAGAACACTACATATCTATGTACACAGACTACAGAACACAGTACTTAACGCAAGCACCAAAGCTCAAGTCTGATTTATACAGGAGTACAGGTGAACTTATATACATCAGCAGGCCATGTAGGAGACAAGAGGTTGGGAAGCCTGTATGAAATGGATATGTAGACATGAACAAGTATCAAAATACTGGCAATTCATGTAATTGGAGAAGTAACTGTAAGATACACATGTCTGCTCTGCTGTTTCACAAAACACTCTGTTAACTGCAGTGAGAACAGAAACCTACCTAAGTACATGGACTACAGAATACAATACTGAATGCAAGCATCACTTCACAAGACTGATATATACAATATTGCAGGTGAACTTATAGTAGATGACATCAGCCGACCATGTGGGAGACAAGAGGTTGGGAGGACTGTACAAAATGGATATGTAGGCATGAGCAAGTATCAAAATGTTGCAATCTATGAAATTGGAGAAGTAACTGTGGGATACACATGTCTTTTCTGTTGTCTAGACACACACACACACACACACACACACACACACACACTTGACTGCAGTGACAACAGAACCCCAACCTATTTATGTACATGGATTACAGAACACAGTACTTAATGCAAGTGCCACTGCACAAGTCTGATTTATACAAGCATGTAGGTGAGCTTATAGTAGATGGTACCAGCAGGCCATGTGGGAGACAAGAAGGTGGGAGGCTTGTATGAAATGTATATGTAGGCATGAGCAAGTATCAAAATACTGGCAATCCATATAAATGGAGAAGTAACTGTAGTATACACATGCCTGCTCTGCTGTCTTAGACACACACACACACACACACACACACACACACACACACACACACACACACACACACACACACACACACACACACACACACACACACACACATGCACACCCACACACACATGCACACCCACACACACACACACACACACACACAGTTGACTGCAGTGAGAACAGAATCCCTAAGTACACAGACTACAGAACACAAAGCATTATGCAAGTGCCACATCACAAGTTGTATTTACAGAAGAGTGCAGGGTGAATTTATAGTAGATGACATCAGCAGGCAGTGTGGGGTCAACTGGTTGTGAGTTCTGCATGGGCACATAGCTTCATATGAGGCTACTAGACTAACATCACTAGGGTGTTTAGTAGTCTAGCTGTGTGAAAACACAAATACTCTTATTCAGCATAGTTGGATGGTCATTTTTAGCAGAGCATGTTTGTGACCAGTAGTCAAGGTTGTACTTGAACAGGATCATTGAGGGGCACTGCTTCACATGCAGTGGGAGCCTATTACAGAGGTGTGTTAATTGCTATGGGATATATCTGTCTCCCCAGCATGTTCTGTCTAGGTTAAAATCCTGGGGTAAATTATAGTCATCCCATTTGAATTGCAGATGTCCATCATTTCCAGAAGGGCAGGGTCTGAGACAGCTCTGCAGGTCAGCCATAGGTCACCTCTCAGTAGCCTGAATGATACTGAGTACAGTGGCAAGTTATGTCAGTCTTTCCATGTGTGTCATGTTTTACTTTTATCACTCTTATATTTGATGAACTGCCTCCAATGTGACCCTGGCTTCAATTGTGTGTTCCATTGTACTGTTCTTGAAAAAGCCATTCTTTTGTATCTGTCCTAAATTTTTCAGCATCTGTCCTAAATTTTTTAGCCTTTAGAAAGGCTGATGTGAGCTCTTAAAAGAGCTGTTAGGTTGTCTTTTTTATTTGGATCTTTTGCAGCTGTGGGCTACCTCTTGCCCCTTTCCCCTTTTTTTTAGGTTGGTCTGTTATGATCCAGACCTGATTAGCTGCTGTGTCCCAGTCCATGTGGGCTGCGATTTTGTGAAATGGAGCTCTGATAAGAGCTGTTGTGAGCATGTGTAGCTGAAGTCTTTTGTTCCTTGAGCTCTGAAAAGAGCTGTTTAGTTCCTAAAATCCCTTGTTTTGTAGCCCTGTGAAGGGTTATTTTGCATATGCTTGATCAGGGAGCTCTGAAAAGAACTGTTGTGCCCCTGTTTTTGTGGGACGGGTGTTTAGTTTGTAAAGGCCCTTGTAGAGCTTCAGTCTTTTGTTATATGAGCTCTAAAAAGAGCTGTTTTGTGGTTAAGTGGTTGGAGAGACCTGATAAATGCTGTTGTGTTTCTGTTAGGTCTCGGATGCTTTATGGTATTGAATGGCGTTTAAAGCCTTGTGGTGGTCAGTCCTGCCTTTCAGATCAGTGTCTTCTGTGCTGTATTTTAGCCCTTAAAAGGACTGTTGTGTGCGCTCTGCAAGTGCTTGTCAGAATGACCTGAGAGCTGGTGGTGTGTGGCTTTTTATGCCTCTGGTGTAGGGGCGGGGTTCTGACACATCCAATCAGGTGAAGATTCCTCTGGTGGGTGTCAACTCTGGTTTTGCTGTATGGTCCGTGTTGTTGTCGGACCTGTTTGAAGTCCTCTTCTTTGGGGATGTCACCTTTACTGAATTTGTTGGTCCATGGACCTGTAGGAGGGGTTGGGTTGGATTTCAACCCTCTGACTTGCCTTTTTAGTCCGTTGTTCACAAGACCATGCTCCTAACACAGAATTTTATTGATTAATGTAAAAACACTGTGTAATGCATTCCCCCCCACTTGTTCTGTTAGCTGAGAAAATAAAATAAAAGTTATTAAAAAACTTTAAAAATCCTTAACTTTCATCTTGCCCATTTAGTTCCCTTGTTTAGTCAGTCACCTAATTATAGCTAAATTTAGAATGCATGGTTTTCCTGCAAAATACATTGATTAATTAAATCATTAATTAAAAAATTAAAAAATTGACTGACTAGCTACAACGGAACCTAGGAATTTATGTGGCGTGTGTTTTATGGACACGGCCGAAATAAAGCATGTCGTGCTGTTTATAAAAAAAGCGGCTACTTAATTGCTTAAACAATTTTATCTGAAAGTTTTATTGTGTGATCTACCTCGTGTAAATGGTGATGTAGAGAGCTGTGGGAAGCTGATGTTAAGCTAACCTGTATAGGGATAGAGGCAGGAAAGGTACAACCAAATGTGGGAAGAAACAGTAGAGCTCCATTACAGTGGGTTTAAATTAATCTTGAGGTATAGAGCATGAATGTCTCTACATCTAGTGTACTGCTAAGGTTTGGGGAGTGTGTTTGCCTGCATGTGTGGGTGGTTGAGGGGCTTATTTAAGTCGGACCAAGTGCTGGTAGCTTGGGTGAAAGCTCAGGCTTGGTGCTTGACGAATGAGCATAGAAGCGGAGTCTAAATTGTGTGTGTGTGTGTGTGTGTGTGTGTGTGTGTGTGTGTGTGTGTGTGTGTGTGTGTGTGTCCACCGCTTGTGTGGTGGGTGTAATGGGGCACTATTAAACAATGAATACTGAGTTTTAAATAAAACCAGATTAAATGAAAATATCCATGCCATAATTATACAGTTCAGCCTTATAACGAACGCTTGCTATGGAAGAAGTGGGGGAAGGAAGAGCATGAGAGAGAGAGAGAGAGATAGAGGGGGAGAGAGAGAGAGGGAAGGAAGCTCAGGGGGTAGAGGCTGTGTGGGCTGTAGGTGCATGGCACAGAGCTGCTGAAAGCTGCTGCAGTATCTGTGTTGCATCGGAGTGAGTTTAACTCAGGAGGCCGGTTTAAGTGCATGGCCCAGAGCTGCTGAAAGCTGCTACAGCTCTTTTAAGAGCTCACACCAGCCTTTATAAAGGCTAAATAATTTAGGACAAATGCTGAAAAATTTAGGACAGATGCAAAAGAACAGCTTTTTCAAGAACAGTACAACGGGAACACAGAATTGAAGCCAGGATCACATTGGAGGCAGTTCATCAAATATAACAGTGTGATAAAAGTAAAATTAGTTTTTCCTTCCCCCTGGGCAGGCTACACTCAAAGAAAGGGTCAACACCTTTTTTCTGTCTATGTATGTCATGTTTGGAAGCCTTAGAGTCTACCAGGCACAACTCTATGTTCTCGCCAGTTGCTGCAGGAGTCTGGTAAGTTACAGGGAGATGTCAGCATGGTACTCCATTACTGGTGTGATAAGGGTAAAGTACAGCAGAGGTATGACTACCCTGATCTTGGATGTGATGTCCATATGTATGATGTACGCAATGCAGATTGTGTGTGTCACCACTATTGGCGCATAATGATGAAAGTGTAGATTGCTATCAACATGTGTTCCCAAGTCTCACAACACTGTGTTTGAGATTAGGGGGGTGCTATGTATATCATAATTTGCAGGGGTATGTCATTGACAAAGGTGACAGAGAGTCATTCCATGCTTAAAGTTCAGTCAGTAAGTTTGTCACTAATAATCAGTCTGTGTCAGACCTAACTGTAGTATGTTACCATCATTGGGAGCCTCTGTATGAGTGTGTCCAGTTAACTGTCAGCTGCAAACTTGGTAAACTATAGCCATATACTGTTGTCTGTGCTTCAGGGAAGTGTTTTCCAAACAGTTGAGGGCCCAGCACAGATTCTTGTGGCAGTCCACTGGCGAGTGGGCTAGTGGTGGAGGTGCAGTCCCCAACTTTGAAAGTGTGTGCTTTGTCATTGAGACAGTTGGGTCTCCATCTAGTACTGTATGGCCTAATTCCCAGATGGGACATCTTCACTATGAGACACAAATGGGGACATCTTCACTATGAGACACAAATGGGGGGTAGTATCAAAGGCCTCAGATAACTCAACATAGGCAGTATGTTCTGTTATCCCTCATCCAGGTCTTTGGGGTCAGCATCCATGAAGTCCACAAGGGTCAATAAGCAAGATCTACCTTTGAGAAAACCAACATGAGTAGGGTCAAGTGTGTTGAAGGTCACCTATGTCCTTGTGGATATGGTCCATGCTGATTCTTGCAGTAGTCTTGCAGATAAGGCTTTTAGTCATATGGGTCAATAGTTGTAGTTCTGCATGTTACCAGACTGATCTGCAATGCATAGCACACAACATTTGATATTACATTTTGTAGTATGGTTGATATATGGTTTGAAAAAGTACTGAGACTCCAAGGTTGTAGTGCTTGAGGGGTGCCAACACATGGATGTATTTTAAATATATGACGTATAGTTAGATAGGGCCCTCACTTTGTAATGATTCTATATGTAATTTCATGTCATACTAAGGAAATGGATACAGCAATAATACAGCATAATATATACATTTCCATAGAACTGGAGCACTGGGTTCACACGACGGTTAGTAAAATGCATATACATGTGAGATACACATGTGTGAGCACTGCTAAGCACTGTGCAAATGCGAGCCCCATTGCTAAA
The DNA here is from genome assembly GCF_019279795.1 of Protopterus annectens. Classification (NCBI taxonomy): domain Eukaryota; kingdom Metazoa; phylum Chordata; order Ceratodontiformes; family Protopteridae; genus Protopterus; species Protopterus annectens. Next base: position 97,571,938 of record NC_056744.1, on the reverse strand, counting down.
GTAAGACAGTTATTACTGACTCTCTGGAATACACCTGCTACTTAACTGACTCTGTAACAGTACATGTTAATGCAGTTAATGCAGTGATACATTCCTTTTTGGGCCATATGTTACTGGGTTCGAATAGAAGTGTATGCCATACTTTCCATTACAGAGTGATAATGCAAAGATATGAATTGTTTATACCAGATGTGTTGCTGTGTGTTTTGGCATAGTGCAGTGGTGTTAAGCGGCATTGCTCTGGGGTAACCACAGCTGTTTGCTGCCACTCACCATTGGTGTGCAATGAGCACCACCACACAAACATGGAGCACAAAAATGAAGGGATCCATTGATTCTCCAGCATTGCTAGTCTGACAATTAGTATTGAGTCTCTGGAATACACATGCTACTTATCTGCCTCTGTAGCAGCACATATTAATGCATTTAATGCAGTAAACATTCCTTTTTTGGAGCCAGATGGTACTGGTTTGTATACAACTGAATCTAACACTTTTAATACTTTTGTATTACCATTGCTGCACATTGATGCACGATGCGCACCATCATGCAATAATGCATTAAAGAAAAGAAATGGGGAAAATAGGACAGTGGTGAAATGGGGAGCAGGCAGGGGGTAGAACAAACAGAAAGCAAAACAGGAATGTGCAGGAGAGAGGGAGGAAAGAACCATAGCTATCTATTTCTGATAATATATGCAGAATATTAGCTGAATTTGGACTGTCACCTCCAGACAGAGGGGTGACCACAACACCATAATGTTATATAGCCAATTGGACCGAATCAGGTGTGTGAAGAAGACACATGTGCAAAATGGAGAGCTACGCAAGGGACAAATTATTATTTTTTTTTTTGAGAGAGAACTGTTGGAGAAGGGACATAAGTATGTCTAGGTCTAGTAAGTTGGGTAGGTGAGGAAGCAATTGCACACAGACAAGACAAACAAGACAAGAGACAGGGATGGTGATGGCCACAAGAGGTTGGTAGACATCGTGGTTTGGGTGAGGGGGGGACATCCAGGACCCATGCTCATCAAGCTGGGTGACAGTGAGAATAGAGTCCTCACCCACTGAACTGTCATCACTGTCAGCTCACTACACCACTGGCTGCAGCACTCAATGTCTCCTTCTCCTCCTCTTGGTACTACATGAAATGAGTGAGTGCAGCCCCTCCATCTGATGTAGGTGTGCACCAACAGTGCTACGCACAGCCCTACACACCATCCATGGCAGATCAGCATGAGTGAAACTTACTACCTGTGCCACTGCTCCTGGGGGGAACCACTGGACTATCCTCCAAAGCAAAACTACCTGAGGCAGCAGGTAGTGCAGGGGCAGCAGAGGTGCTGCTGCCCGGCTGGCTCCCAGAAATGCTGGTCAATGGTGCTGGGGTAGGTGGAGTGGGAGCAAGTGGATCCTATGGGGCAAGCCTACCCTTTTGTGCTGTTGAGCATTCTGTGATATGGTACACATAGATGACATGAACACATTTTGATGACACAATAACAATGTAAGACAAACAAAAAAGAGAGATGAGGGATGGGGTGAGAGAAAAAATAGATAAGATTAGTATCTTCATATATAACTTACAATGCAGTAATACAATTATCTGACTGTATTATATTAACCTTTACTCTTAAGACTACCACCCACTAACAGATAACTATTACATACTACAGACTGCATCAAGTACTCCTTTACATGTGTATATATTGCAGATATGCATATTCTAACTATACAGATTACAATTTACAGCAGGGCATGTGTGCCACTGGTATAGAGCTTTTACTTTAAACCTTTAAGTTTCACATAATTGAAGAATTAACAGTAGTGTATAGTTGGGAAGTATAGTATTAAACCCACCACCTCTGACTATAGTCTAATATTGCACTCATGGTTTTTGCTACAAGCTAATGCATGCATACTTGCTTTTATAGTTGAGATTTGCATGTTCAATTTGATCCAAATCCAAACAAGCCATCTTTAACTTTTAATGCTACATCAACAGTACTCTTCTGTGTATACATACTACATGCCTCCCTCATCCTTGCCAATCTAGACCCATGGGTCCTAACATTGCACTCCCTTTCCAAGGCAGCTGTGGAAAAAACAGAACAGAACATAATACCATTATGAATACCAGTCTTGCCTACATTCAGCTTTTAAGCCTTACAAGTACTCTCTGTAGTTGATGCTTACACGTCTGTGGGATGTCTTCCATTCTAAATTCCTCAATCCAAGCATCAAGGCTACCCCTCTTCCTCCTCCAGAGGTCATTGTAATGATGCCTACATTGCTCACCAGTGGGAGAGATACCAGTGGCACTGGTTACAGCCTGGGCCAAACTATCCCAAGCTTTTGACTTATACTGGGACCCAGAATAGTCCCCTTGCAGCATATTGGCACTGTGGTGTTTCATTAAGAGTCCAACAAAAATCTTGGACTACCGGACACCCCATCTTTGAGTCCTAAATCTCACACCCTCTCCACAAATGCCTGCCCTGTCTATCACAGATCAAAATCAATGGAGAATGATGGTTTCCAACCAATTCCAGTTATCGCATTTACTGGGAGTGTGCTCACTATTTGAAAATGTTGCGCACCTCTTACCATCATGCAATCACAGTGTTCATGGGTGGGCACTGCTGAGCACCATGTTTGCATGATGGTAAGCAGTGCACAACAGTGGAAAGCAATGCAATTTCAAGGTTATTTGATGTACAGGCAGTTGTGTATGTGGGTTTGACAAATGTGAAGGTCATGGCAGTCAAGAGAGCAGAAATATACTTACAGGAAAACAGTACACAGTATAGCTCCAGTCATACATTTGATAATAAATGTGATAATAAGTAGATAAATAAATAAATGAATAAATAACAGACACAATATAGACACAATATTAGTGTCACAGCCATCATACATATAACTAATATCATGTACACTATGTCAAGTGTTATAAATGAGAGTGACTATAATGGAAAGTAGAACAACAGTAAAAGTGTATGGAATATGCTGTATTTGAACCAAGGAAAATGTATATGCCAGTCCTATACTAACACCTGTTGCCACAAGAGAATTAAAATAACATCTGTTCATATTTCAGTTCATTGCTATAAACTACAATGTCATACCAGTGAAAAAAGGTTGCACACCCTGTAATAGAACCAAGGACCATCTGTACTCCAACCCTGCACTTACACCTGCTGCCAGAGGATTAGTTACATGACATTCCCTATCTTACTATTCTTTCTAAAGATCTCGCTGTTAACCATGGTGCAATGTCGCTTAGTGGGTTTGCGAGATGCCCAATAGTATTAACTGAATGCATCCAATTTCTATTTTTGGCTGTCTGGGTCCTATCGACTTCCTGGGTGGGCCAGTCTGTGCACTGCTGCACTTGGTGCACACCAGATAAACACAGCCAAACCTGACATTCATTTTTATCCATTCCTCCTGCTTGCACTAAGTGGTGCAGTGTGCAAACTCTGGGAAAAAAAAGAGACAAAAGGATTTGAACCTAGTACCATCTGGATCAAAAGGGAAGTATTAATGCATTAACACCTGCTGCCACACAGTCAGTGAGATAGCAGGTGTTTTTATAGACTCAGTATCAATTGAGAGAGTTTAGCAATGTGGCTCATGTTTGCACACTGCTAAGCAGTATGCAAACAGGTGTAGCTCGCCATGTGTATACATATTGCTGCCTGCAAAAATGCAACTCTTGTGTCTTGGTACTTTTTCACACATATATCACCTACACTACAAAAAGTTATATCAAATGTTGTCTCACATGCAATGTACATCAATCTGGTAACCTGCAGAACTACAACTATTAACCCATAAACCTAACAAGCCTTATCTGCAAGGCTAGGGAAGGGATCAGCATGGCCCTTATCCACAGGGACATAGATGACCTTCAACACACTTGAGTTGGCCCATGTTGTGTTTGTCAAGTATAGATCTTGCCTACTGAACCTCGTGGATTTCTTTGATACTGACCCCAAATACCTGGATGACAGATAACAGGACACATTGCCTATGTTCAGTTATCCAAGGCCTTTGACTATATCCCACATTCATGTCTCATAGTGAAAATGCCGCATCTGGGAATTAATCCATACAGTGCTAGCTGGATAGCCAACTGGCTCACCAACAGAACATACACTGTCAAAGTTGGGGACTGCACCCCCACTAGCCACTTACCAATGGAATACCACAAGGATCTGTGCTAGGCCTTCAAATGTGAGGAAACTACTTTCCTGAAGCACAGGCAATGGTAGATGGCCTGTGGTTTACCACATTTGCAAATGACTGCTAATGGGACGTACTCATATAGAGTCCCCCAGTGATGGTAACATATTACAGAAGGGGCTGACAGAGGCAAATGACTGGTGCATAACTCACAGACTGAACTTTACAGCAAACAATGCCTCATTGTCCCCTTTGGCAATGAAGTACCCCTGATAATTATGATATACATAGCACTCCTGTCAGCTCAAACAGTGTTGTGAGGCTTGTGAACACATGTTCATAGCAATCTATGCTTTCATCACTATGTGTCCATAATGCTGAGACACACATTCTGCATTGCACCCTCATACATAAGGACATCACAATCAAGACCAGGGATCATATCTCTGTTGTACTCCATCCTTATCAGATCACTAACTCAGTACAAGGATCACTTCTGTCTGTACCTCACCAGGCAACTACAGCAATTGAAGAAAAAATAATGATTTATGACTGGGAGAATGCAGGTCCTCCAAACACCACATACATGGAAAGACTACAAGACCTGTCACTGTACTCAGTATCTTGCAAGCTTCTGAGAGGTAAACTATGCCTGACCTACAGAGAAGTCTCATACCCTGACCTACTTGAGATGCTGGACATCTGCAAATCAAACTGGACAGGAATAACTTGGCCCAGGGTACTCAGCCTAGCCTATGACATAAATAGCACATGCTTGAGAGACAGATACATCTCGCAGTGACTCATACTCCTCTGTAATAGGCTCTCACAGCATGTGAAGCAGTGCTTCTCAATGACCCTGTTCAAGCGCAACCTTCACTACTGGTTGCATGATTGTAAAGTCACCTCTGGGGTGGCACCTATGTCCCTCATAGACAGGCCCAGTGGTTGCTGCTAACAAAATCGCTCTGCTAATGACCATCTAAATATGCCCAATAAGGGTACTTGTGTTTTTTCATAGTTAGGCTTCTATTGGCTCATGTATACTGACAACCATGCACTCCTAAAACTTACAAATACAAAATGTGAGAGATGCAAATATACAATGAGTCTAGAATAAATGCTGTTTCTTTCAGGTAACAACAAACCAGATATCAAATAGGTTATCAACACACATGCTTCACCTCCTCAATAAACCAAGTGCACAACACATAACCCCACATATACAGAGGTACTCATTAGAAGCTTACCAAAAGGGCAGAGACCTCACAAATGCAAACCTTCTGCACACATTACAGTCCCAACAGAATCCACTACACATAAAAACAAAGGTATCAGTGTGTCAGCTATTAAGCCCTTAAGGCAAAACACCTGAAAACCAGTGTCTTGGTCATAGGTAAATCCATAGTGAGACACACAGATGTCCTGCTCACCAGAATGTACAAATAGAAAGTCATGGTCAGCTGTCTGTCAGGTGCCAGGATGCGCAAAGTCATGCACCCACTCAAGTCTTTCAATAACAAGCACAGTTACACCTCTGTCATACTCCATGTTGGACTAAATGACTTGAGACATAACTCACTGGACTATATGAAGAGAGGTATGAATGAGCTCTCAGATTATGTGTCCCAGCAGCTATGTCCATAGCCTAAGCAGCATTCTACCTTCACCCAGGATGATGCCTCAATACAAACAAAAGAGTTATTGCCTTCAATAATTGGCTTAGCTATTGGTGTCAATCACATTTATATCATGTTATCAAAAGATGAAAATATTCCACATGGACACAACAAATAAAACAAAACATACAACAAACACCAAACACATACACACAACACAACACTATACAACCATGGAAACTATACACACACTAGCTACTATCCACAACACTTAAACATCAAACAAACAGCACAAACACATACACCTAACCACATACACCTAGCAAAGTCCTAAACCCAAACATACCTAAAACCAAAAGTCTGTACCTACATCCACCCACACCTAACCCACTTCTAACCCTAAGGTCACACCTATCGCACACTTACCTAAGGTACAAACCCTAACCCTCATACCTACCCCTACCCAACCCATAACTCCACCACACCTAAGAATAGCAACCCTAACCCCGGCTTCCCAAATTATTTCCCTAGGAAAGAATTCAAACTGTTCCTGCTTTTCCACCATTCATTAGATTCAATTAACAGTTCAGCTGATATCTTAACCAAATTATTTACAGGAAAGGTACCCTGATTCTACATGGTCAATCTTCTTAGCACAGTTTCTCTTTGATAGAGATATCAGTCAGACAACCCAGCTGCTTTTATTTCTGTTCATGGTACTTGCCGTCCATTGTGAAGTTCCTATTTCTCAAATCTGATGCCTCATCCTCACAATCCCATAGGCCTTTGCTCAAATGGTCTTCATCTGTCACCTCTTGCCTTTTGGTTACTGGCCAACAAATAATTGTGCTGCTTAATGTTAGGTGTGTAAATATGAAAATTGCAAAATGTTTGAGCACTAAAAAAGAAGATATACAAACTCAAGGTTGTGCTGCTTAATGTTAGGTGTCCATAAAAGGTACTAAATGGATACGGTTGTTAAGGAATGAGAATATGTTTTGTATGGTCACAAAGACAAAAGCACCAAATGCAGAGGATGAGAGGGTGTATCCAAAGACATAAAAGACAAATATATCCACAATCCTAAAATGCTAAATAAACTCCCTGACAGGAGGTGTCCATCTTCCTAAAAAATAAAGACCCATGACACCTCAAGACCAACCACCTGGCCTACATTACTCCCAGTCCCCCCTCACGGCCCAAATAGGCCTCCACATCATATCATATTACAGTTCTCCTCCCATCACACATGACTACACTTAAATTCAATTTCACTCAACTATAGGTTCCTGCACTCTTTAAACACACATCCTTGGGTTCTGCAACTATCCTTCCCCCACAAAGGGCTGGAATGTCCTAAACACAGTCATGCTACAATTCTACTTTACTCCAACACACCATATCAGGAATTACTAGTCTGCACATGGACCAAAACCTGTCTGTGGTATGACCATAAACCACCAACGTGGGAGATTATAACATAAAAAGTCTTGTGACCATTCCCAATCATAACTGACCATAAACCCTGACAATAAAATAGTGTCCTTGTCCTATTTATTCAACAATAACAGTTCTCCATTTGCGCCAAATGAAACAGTCCTTTCTGCACCAATTACACAATAGCTGTTGTCACTTATGCACACCAACACAAGTAAAAATTCATATCCTAAAAAAAAAATATAAACTTGAACTTACCAAAACCAATAACCCTATACAACAAAAAGAAACCATCAAAACATACAGAAGAAAACAAAAGATATATGGAGGAATTAGAGGAACAGTCTCAGGAGAAGAACGCCTCCATAGCTTGAACAAGAAAACAGTCTCAGGAAAAAGCAAAGGTCTCCATAGCTACAAAACTAAATAAGACTCCACACAAGAGAATGATCACAAGATATTCATTAGCTATGTCTCTAAAAATAATAGGAAGTCCAACTTTGAAATTAATATCAAGAAGAAGGTCATCCTAATTCAGCTTTGAAGGTTTTTGTCATACTTTCTTTTAAATTTTTTTTTAGTGGGTTTTCTCTCTTAGCAATTTTGTTTTGTAGTAACATTTTTTTGTTTTGTTTTGTTTTGTTTTTTATTTTTTAGCTTTTTAATTTTGTTGTTTTTTATTTTTGAATTTTTTTTTGTTTTATTAATTTGTATTTTTTTTTTTGCTTTTAAAGAATGAGTATTTCTGTATTTATTTTTCTGAATTTCTATATTTTGTTTTGTGCCTCAATCACATTTATGATAAATTTAAAAAAATTTTGTTGATATTTAATTATAAAGGCTGTGTTGATATTTTTAAGTTGCTTGTTTTTTATGTTACAATAAAAATACGATTTTTTTTATCTAAGCGAGCGCTTGTGTTTTATGGCGCTTGTGATCTATTATTCCTAGACATCGCTAACCTGTACAGACATCTTCCATGCATAAATTTTAGTTTTGGCATTGTATTTACAATTCATCGCCAGCTTGGTAGCAACCAGTTTCTCCTACCATTACCTCCTCAACTCTTAAGTGCTCCCACCCTAAAACATAACTGACACCAGTCCAAAGAACATTACACCTCCACAAGAACAGACTCCAGCCACACTTGCCAAAGCCAAAACATAACCTAGTGGGACTACTCTTAAACCCACAGTCTAAGTAGTTATGTCTCTCAAGAGTTAGTAAAACAGAAACACACATCTCCTACCACAGGGGGTCCCACAACCAACCCAGGGAACTATAGACCCATAATCCTGATCAGCCTTGTCTGCAAGGCCATGGAGATAATCATCTTTGACCTTATCAACAAGGACATTGGTGACCTTCAAACTCTTGAAACATTGACATTGACCTTATCAAGGGCAGATTGTGCCTGTTAAACCTAGTAGAATTTGGCTTTCTTGTGCTAAGTAAGATTTGTGATGACAAAAAAAGTAGTACAGACTGCCTATCTCACTCTGACCAAGGGTTTTCACAAATCCCCCCACTCAGGCATCATTGACTTGACCCCCCAGGGTTTTTATTTACCATCTCTCATTAGATGGGGTTGCCAACCTCCACACCAACGGACTCATACAATCATAGTTAGGGATTCCGCCTCTACCAGACCTATTATCAGTGGTGTTCCACAAGGGTCTAGATTTCGCCTACCACCTATGCTATCAGGTGAAAATTTTTTTCTGTCAGAAGCCATAACAGATGGCCTGTGGCCTGGCAAGTTCCCTGGCAACTGCAAACTGTGGCCCAACTGATGTCAACAATTATGTCAAATGGGCTTACAATGGGCTTACATACATGATTGTTGCCAAAGCCTGGGCTTAAGCCTAAACCCCCCAAAGCCACACTTTGGCAAAAGGAGGCAAAAATGCAAATTTTGCAATTTGATAAAACCCCTCCACCCAAATTATGCTATTGAGAGATTTGATAATGGTTATTGACAATTGAGAGAGATTTTGGCTCTGTGTGTTGTGAGTGGTAAGGAAAGGAAGGGATTGTAGTGGAGTGGTAAGAAGAACACAGCATCCAAGACATTCATAGTTATCAATCCATTGTACAAGACTATGGTCTCAATCAATCCATTATACTTGTCCTCATCAGACAAGTAAAGTACAATGCTCCTGCAGCTGATGTACCTCAGAGGACACCTGCAGCAAAACAGACCTAAAGAGGTGTCTCACCAAAAATCCAAGAACTTCAACACATCATGGACATGCTGAAACTATGTATACTGACTCTATATGATATAGACTCTGCTGAGGTGACTCTTGTGCTTGAACCCTGACTTAATGGAACTGCTGCATCTCTGCAAATCAAATACTCTCTACTCATCTCAAATCAAAGACTTTAACCTAGCCTGTGACTTAAAAGACCCTAACCAGAGAGAGAGATATGGGAAGAGGAGAGAGTTCCCATTATGGAACAAACTTCCAACTCATGTGAAACCGAGCTCCTCAATTACCCTATTTAAGCATAACTTGCACAACTGGAAGGGAAATTATAAATTTACCCTATGGGTTTCATCTATGTCACTCTTCCATAGGGCAACCAGTACTGATCATGGATTCACAATTATGGACTACATATCTTGATCTATAAGGGGAACAAGGGTACAACTTTGCTAGGTTTGAAAAGGTCCTAGGGCCATTAGCCTAGTAGCCTACTCCTATGGACTAGGGCCACCTAGGTGCCTTGTTATGGTAGCTGTGAAGCTATGACCTATGACAGGCCTGCCATCTGCTCACACACACATGGCCTGTGATGTCATATATATACTATATGTTCAGCTGCAGTCTTCTTGCAACTTTGTTGCTGGTATGGGGTACTTGCAATAATGGTATTTGTTCTGTTACCTGTGATCTGTGGGGGTAGGGGGTTTATTCTCACAGTGTGTGTGTGTGTGTGTGTGTGTGTGTGTGTGTGTGTGTGTGTGTGTGTGTGTGTGTGTGTGTGTGTGTGTGTGTGTGTGTGTGTGTGTGTGTGTGTGTGTGTGTGTGTTGTGTGTGTGTGTGTGTGTGTGTGTGTGCTTGTATTTACATGACAGAGACCCTTTTAGCACAGAATGTGAGACACTTTTATTATTATATTCTCCTCAAGACACTGCTGATGTCATCAGCCATCAGATTTTTTTTATGTTATCCCACCACCCCCAGTAGTCATCACTGTACTGGAGGGAGGGCCTATGTCCCAGTCCATCTATTCAGGACAGATTACAGTGATGATATGGCTTTAATGGCCATACACATACATATGGGCATGGTTTGTAGGACCAGTGTTATCTTACTGAGAAAGCCCTGTGGTCTCTCCAGCTGCTGCATGTCTCTGCTGAGGTACATGCAAAAGAGAGCATACTGTTCTGATGAGGTTTTACTATAGTGTTGTCATACAATCCTAAGATCTGAATATGATGGTGTGACTTATGATGTGCACCGTATGTTTGTCCTGGAAAATCATTAAAGAGAGAAGTTAGAAAGTAAAGATACACACTGCAGTTTCTGACCTCACAATCCTTACAACAGCATTCACTATAAATTTGCAAAGTTTTGATACTATTGGCTGTCTAACTTTCCAAGGCCAATATAATTCAAATGTACAATGAGCAGTTTAACAATGCAAATGCAGATATACTAAGCACTATGTTAGTTACGCACCCTGAGCATCAGACACAGCTATTGTATCCCTGAATCCAAAAGATAAAAAAACAGGGATATGTCAGTTATCATCACTTGCAGAGGCTGTTGTGTGGCGGTCATTACAGAGAGAAGTTAGAAAGTAATGATACGAATTGCAGTTTCTGACTTCACAGCCCTTACAAGAGCATTCACTATAAGTTGTGAAATTTTGATGCAATCAACTGTCTAACTTTCGAAGGCTAACATAAGTCAAAGGTGTGATTATGTGAAGTATTGCCAGCTATGCCAGGAGAATTAGGTCAGTGGCTGTGTAACATATGCCAACATAGCTAGCTGGAGTTTTGTAAAGAATTATATGTTATTTGTATAGAAAATTGATTTGTGCAGTGCTTGTGTTGAAAATGTATTTCTAAAGTTGCTTGTGTTAAAAATTTGCCAGCAGTGAGTCCTGCTGGACAGAAAAGAAATACACCTGTATGTCAAACTGTATTGTAACTATTGAAATGAATATAGTGCAACAGAGTAGATGGAAGAAAATAGGTTAATCTCAGTAAAGCTAACTTTGAAAAATAGTCTGAAATTAAATTACCTGGCTCAGGCCATAAACATTGTATCTTACAGTTCTGACTGTAGGCAGAGACAACATGTCTGTGAAAACCAGGACTATGAATTGTACTGTATTGTTCTTAGGGGTGAAGTAATTGCTACCGTGGAAGGGTGGAACTTTTTGAAATGGTTTTATAGCTTCCAGATGCTATAACACATCTTAGCAAAGCTCTTTGTCCATACATGGTGACACAAATGTGCAATATTCTGGCTCAGTTTTGAGTAAAGGGGTATTGTGGGAAAAAGAAGTCAGATGACCAGATATATGTGATGTCTTTCTGTAATCCAGCACTGAAATGATGTTTAATACTAGATGAGACATAAGTCTCAGGGCAGTCTGTTTGTGAAACCTGACAAAGAAGGACAGCTTACCCACATCAACCTGCCTTGCTCTAGTAAGTGAATTAAGGAACAGTAATTCTTTAGTCTATCAGGAAAATATAGTGGGATTAGTTAAGTATTGTTTTTCTGTATCTATGTGAACCTTTCCTCCTGTGTTAGTTTTTATTTCCTGTGATTGAAACTCTGGTGTTTATTGTAAATAGATGTTCAGTATTTTCATGTTCTTTTATTATTTATTATAAAATATATTTAAACTTTTCATTGTGGCTGGTTTTTTAGAAAAAAATGTTAACATTTGAGAGTACTTATATTTAATTGGTGATGCTGTCACCTCTCCTGAAAGCCTTGCTGCACTGGTCAAACACTACCAGTTGTATTAATATTAATTTTACTCAGTATAATTGGGTACCCTTGTAAGAGCATTATAATAGATTGCTTTGAAGTGCTCTGGTGGTACTATCTACTGTACCTTACAGTCTGAGCAGAGGGGGCATATCCCGTAAATCTGTGCCAGCCTTTCCCAGATGTGTGTCTGTGTGTGTGTAAATCAAATCTCAAAGTGTGTGTGTGTGTGTGTGTGTGTGTGTGTGTGTGTGTGTGTGTGTGTGTGTGTGTGTATATGTGTCAGTTACTTGGAGCAGGGACACAAAGCACTGGCTTCACAGAGAGGGTGGTGGACTTGGCTTGTAACACTCGGCTGAGAACTCATCTCTACAGCTGTGTCAGTGGGGAGTCTTATTTGGTGACAGGGAGAGAGAAAGGAAAACCCAGCACCCAGAATAATTGTGTTCCCTGTGTTCTCTTAAGGGAAATTGTGCTTGGTATAGATAGCTGCACCTCTAAATACTGTGTGTATTGCATCTCAATTTCATGAATTCGTATCTGGAACTGCAGTATTTAACTGAATATGCAATAATATGTAAATTTTGTGATAGGATACACTTTTTTTTTTTCACACGATGATGATTGTTATTTGAAGTTGAAGTAATTGATTACAGTTTATATATATATATATATATATATATATATATATATATATATATATATATATATATTTGAATGCATAAGTGGGGGCGCCAAAGGTTTAATTCTGCAATAAAAGTTCTTCAGTATTAATTTGTTGTATTACAGTGGTTATTGTTGGTTTGTTCTTTTATGAAGTGATATGTCTGATTTGGCATTGGTTAGTTTGTATTATGAATATTGAGATTATGAATGGAAGAAGACTCCAGTACTGCCATCAAGGAATCATTGGATCAAGTTAATTGAAATGTAATATGCTTGTAAGTAATTGACTGGTTTGTATTTTAAATTCTGAAATTTATATTGTTTGGTTTGATCTCCCCAGTATATGTATGGTGGTGTTTTTTACACTCTTGTCACAGTCTGAAGAAGTCTAGAAACCTTATAGTAACCTTACACAAGGAGCTGAAGGATAGGAAATAATCTAGTTAAGAATTTGGAAAGGCTGAACAACTGGGTGGAAAGGTGTCAGTTAAGGTTCAGTGCAAACAAATACAAAGTACTACAGTTAGGCCTCAACAATGCTTATGTGAAGAATCAGGTAAGAGGAGTGAAATTAATGTTGACAAAGCAAGAAAAGGATCTGGGAATGTTGCTCACACTTATGTTGGACCACCAGTAACAGACTAAGGAGGCAGTGGCAGCAGCAAACAGAATACTTGGCTAGATCCAAAGGGGGTTAGTATCTAGAAGCAAAGAGCTAATCCTTCTACTCCACAAAGTTTTTTTTAGACCACACCTTTACTGCTGCATGCACTTGTGGAAGACATATAAGGAAAAGTAAATTAGTGTGTTGAAAGATTCATGTAAAGAGGCAAAGAATATCACATTACCTGGAATAACTAGATCTCTTTTTACTGGATACCAGAAAAGACATTGGAGCATGTTATCAGTGCCCAAGCTCTGTCAGGGAGATGTGTTGTGGTCACTCTGCACAAGAAGGACAGTGGGGAAAGAAGGGGGCACAGGTAGCAGATTGCAAGGACTAGTTACTCTCTGGACCTCTGAATGTACTTTTTCATAGAAAGACTACAGGGCCAATGGAGGTTTATTTTGTCAGTTCCTTTCTTTAGCTCATAGGTTCATAGATGAGTACTAGGTTAGCTGCCTTTGTGGGCCATTTTAAGCATAGCTAGCTTCCCTTTTAGTGCTCAAAATAACCTATCCCATTTGGTTATAGATTGGTCTTAACCACCCATGGTCAATAATTATATATTCCCACTAATGAGAATAACTAGGATCATATCACAGATAATTTAAGGGAACTCATGCATGGTAAAGCATTTAGGAGCTGTCTCTGTCCATTAGTAGTGCAGGGGTCAGCCCTGGGGTAAATTTTCTGTTTCCCATCCATAGATCTATTTTGCGCTTGAAAATGCGCAGGGATAAAGTTTGTTCTGTGTGAATAGGAATTCTGTTCCACAGCAGTTGTATTCTCTGCGAGATGTACCCATCCCTCCAAAATATTCTGTTGATGTTGTAGAAGAGGTTTAGATCCCTAGACTGAGTATTTCTGATGTCATTTGACTTGCTGACTTACTGATGTGCAGTAAATCCATCAGTAATGGGTCAGTGAATGCCTTCTATGCAGCACAGGTGAACGCCAAAGATGGACAGTTAAATTCAACAAATTTTCTGTAAAGCCCAGGCAGAAACATCCATCCACTGAGCTCTTCCATGATCGATTCTGGATAGCCACCCCTAGTGATAACAGTCTTCAACCTAGCATTATGGAGAGTTGGACTATCCTTGCTTCTCCTGCCAACCTTGTTGATTTGTGTCCCTTGAGGCAGTGTAGCAATTGCCTCATGTACACAGACAACCCTCTACTAACAACACACTCTAATAAAGAGTGTGAGAGATATATTTACACCAAGAATCTAGAATCCATGCTCCCTCTCACTCAAAACAGTAACACCGAGAAGATTGTCAACTCACCCACCACTACATATGCTCATAGTACCACTACTCATACACATACCACTACTAATACACATAGTATGCATCAAACAAGTAAATCCACATACATGGTGGTTCTCTCAAAAAACTTACCAGAGACCTCCAAAACACAAGACTGATACAACTAACATAGTCCCCAGAGCACCTATGATGCATAGCAACACCAGTATTTCACCCACCAAACCAGTAAGGTGTAACACTCAAAACCCAAATGTTTTTGTCATTAGAGACTTAATAGTGAGACACACAGATGTCCCACTCACCAAGCTGGACAAGGAGAAAGTCACAGTCAGCTGCCTGTCCAGTGCCAGGATTCATCAGATCACGCATGCACTCAGTTCTCTAAGCAAAAAGTACCATTATGACTCTCTCATAGTTCATGTTGGTGTGAATGACCTGAGATGTACCTCACTGGACTATATGAAGCGAGACATGGTTGAATTCTCTGATTATGTGTCCCAGGTAGGTGTGTCCCTAGCCTTGAGGAGTATACTATCTTCACCTAGAATGATGCCACAGTATAAACAAAAAAAAATGATTGATTTTATTGATTTCAATAATTGGCTCAGTTTTTGGTGTCATTCAAAGGGGTTCCAGTTCCTGTCAGCCTGGGAAGCCATGGTCAACAAACCTTGCTGCTTTGCCAGAGATGGTTTACACCTGGCACCTCTAGGCTTTCGGCTGCTGGCAAAGCCTCTTGCCTCCCCCATAGTGCCTTTTTTAGGTAAGGTCTTGAAAACAATATTACCAACGTGAAATTACCCAATCAGAATAAAATAAGGGTCATGGTGCTAAATTCTAGGAGTGGTAGAGTATACTCAACAAGGTATTAAGGGTGAAAGTAATTCTGCTACAAATATGCAACATAAATAAGGTATAAAATAAAGTTTGCTTAAATGTAGAAATAGAGTTTAGCAATATGTGATTAGCATCCATACTAAATGACTGTGGCTTGAAAAATAAGGAATTTGCTTAACTGACATGTTTTCCTACAGAATCAGCAAGAATGTATGCATTTCACACTGTCAGCAAGAAAGTTGACCTCTTACAGACTTAGCAAAAATGTAAAAAACAGGATGTATGCATTTCGCATTGTCTGTAAGAGCAAAAATGTAAAAAGACAGGATGTATGCATTTCACATTGTCAGTAAGAGCAAAAATGTAAAAAACAGGATGTATGCATTTCACATTGTCAGTAAGAGCAAACATGTAAAAAACAGGATGTATGCATTTTACATTGTTAGTAAGAAAGCTAACCTGCTTCCTTAAAGAATGGACAACAGGAAAACAATCTGTACATGTTTCTGTTATATGACACTGCTAAGCAAGGAAGTTTGAATGGATATGCTTTCATCAAGTCAGCATTTGCACAAGAAGTTTCCTTAAAAGACAATACCAGCATTATTTCTCTACAGGATGAAAACATATTTTTCTGCAAACACCAGCAAACAGATGTTTTCATACAAAGACCAAAATAGAATATCAAGGAGAAAAACAGGATGCAAAACCACTATAAAGAGACTATAACAGATAACATTGTTAGAGATATTTGTGTAGGAACACACATTTGTTCTGAGGTAATATTGTATCTCTCACATCATCCATGCTGTTTGAGAAGTAAAGTAGCACAGTACCTGAAGCTGTAACAGTAGTACGTATGGTTTGTTATAAAAAGTTATTTATTAATTACTGCTTTTAAAGTGACAGAGTTTGATGCTGCATCATTGTACATTCAGCAAGTTTCTGTGGGCAACAGACTGTAAATGCAATTATAACTAGACTTTGGTTTCAGCAGAATCCAGCCAGTAAGACCTTAGTGCCTTAAGAAGACTTCGGATCCATCACAGTAAGCAGCACCTTGATAATTAATTCTTTAAGGAGCTTAAACCAAAAACTGCACTCCCTGGAAGTGCTTCTATCACTAGAAGATGTAGATGGCTGTGCAGTCACAGAAACATGGTTCAAGGCCTCAGAGAGTACCCCGGCCTTGCAAGGCTACAATGCCTTCCACACCTTTAGACTGCAAAATGAACATGTGAAAACCAAAGAGGTGGTGTTTTAATCTATATTAGAGATAAATTCACCACCTGTCTAGTTAGACTGGATGACTCCATGGAGTTACTCGAAGTCCAGATTATGGTAGGTAAGACCCCCATTCAAGTCATAGACAGTTATAGATCCCTCTCCATGGGTCATGATGCCCATGAAGTCTACTTGACCAAACTGGAGACAATCCAAATTTTACCAAACACACTGGTTATGGAGGATTTCAATTATCCCACCATCAGCTGGGAAACCTATGCTAGCCCTAACTCACTAGCGCAAAAGTTCCTTAATTTTGTTAATTCAAATGCCATGGAACAAGTTTTCCATACCCTGACAAGGGCAACATTCTGGATCTGGTCCTCACCAACATGTCAAACAGATGCACTGCCTCAATTGTCAGACCCTCATTACTTAAAACTGACCGAAAGTCAGTTACCTTCGAGCTGGCACTAATGCCAAAACTCATAAAGGGTGAAATCAGACTAAGAAACTTCACCAAGGCAAACTATACCCTGCTAGGTGAAGGTATAAATGCATTCCAAGCCAAACCCCAAGCTGGAAGTGGTAACTATGCTGAAGCTTACACTAAAGTCCTGTACAACCACTTGCATAAGTATATAAACTCAGCCATACTAGAAGGAATCAAAGCCAGAGCCCCAAGTAAAATGAAGCTCCCATGGTGGACATCCAGCATCAGCAAACTTTACAATTAATGGAAAAAATTGCTGTCCAAGACAACAAGGGCAAAGCCCCAACAATGGAAAAGCACCCTCATCAGCCTTAACAGGCAAATAAGACAACTTGTCAAATCCTGCAAGGGCTTCTTTGACAGAAACTTAGCAAGTACAGCCAAGGATAACCATAAGGCCTTTTACAGCTATGTATGTAACCTAAAGGGTAGGACCCAAGCATATGAAGAACCAGTGGCCAACAGTTTCACACACACTGACCCCACAGAGATAGAAAACCTGCTAGCAGATAGGTTTGGTAAAAATTTCACTCCCTTATCCCCTTCTAACTTACAACAAACCTTCCCACAAACTCCTCCCACCCTATATATCAGAACAGCAGGTCCTCAAAGCCTTGTCCAAGACAAAAAATGCAGCCTCTATGGGACCAGATAACATCCCAGGCTATCTTCTAAACAGGCTAAAACATGAACTAGCATCATTACTAAGGACCCTTTTCAATCATAGCCTAACCACAGGCTTTGTTCCTGTGGAACAGAGAACAGCAGGAGTTATTTCCCTCCACAAAGGTGGCCTAGCAACAGACCTGGGGAATTATAGACCTATAAGCCTTATCAGCCTCATCTGTAAGATCAATGTATCATTATGGACCCCATATATAAAGACATAGGTGACCTCCAAACCCTGGACCCTACTCAATTCAGCTTCATGAAGGGCAGATCCTGCCTGTTAAATCTGATGGATTCCTTTGAAAATGTGATTAAGGCCATTGACGAGGGTAAATCTGTGCACACTGCATTCCTCAACCTGGCAAAGGCTTTCAACACAATCCCTCTTTCAGGCATTTCTGATAAACTTAGCAAACTGTATGTAAGCTCCTTCATTGTAAGATGGGTTGCCAAATGGCTCACAAACCGGACACACACTATCAAAGTGGGGGACTCTACATCAACCAGCAGACCTTGTACCAGTGGGGTGTCACAGGGGTCAGTGCTGGACCCCCTACTGTTTGGTATATACTGTACTTCTAAGAGGTTCAGGTCAAAACTAAGGGGTTGTGGCTGACCAAGTTTGCAGATGACTGCAAATTAGACAAAATCATTGAATCTTCAAATGATGTCAGTCTACTTCAAGAGGGTCTCACACAGACCAACGACTGGTGTATTAGTCATGGTCTCAAACTAAATGCAAAGAAATGCATCATCATTCCCTTTGGCACAAACAATGTCACCTCACACTATCAAATCAACAACAATACCCTAAGTACCCATGAAGTGGTAAGGGACCTGGGATCACAAGTTGACTCTGACCTTAACTTTGACCACCATGTGTCTGCTGTAGTAAGGAAAGCTTTCTATGGAGCACATTTGAGTAGTAAAGGCATCGGCTTGAGAGCAAAAGAAGTTATACCCCCCATACTCTGCACTTATCCAGCCCATAATTGAGTATAACACTCCATCTGGCATGTACCATATTAAGCACCTATAGCAATCAGGGAGACATCAGAGGTTTCTAACAAAGAAGATCAAGAGACTCCAGCATGTGCCTTACCCAGACCAACTAAAGTCCATATTGTATAGACTTCTTAGGGGAGATTTATGCCTTGCCTACAGAGCAATCCAAAACCCAAACCTAATGAACTTGCTGCATATCCATAAATCAACTGGGACTAGAGCTACCCATTCCAGGGACCTAAATATGGCCTGTGACCTGAATAAGACATGCTGGAGGGACAGATTTATCTCCCAGCAACTACTACACCTTTGGAATAGGCTACCAATTCATGTGAAGCAGAGCACTTCTATGACACTGTTCAAGAGGAACCTGGATGAGTGGATGGGGCACCATAAATTCTTAACGGGGATAGAGCCCACAACCCTCCTGGACATGGGCACTCATCACTAAATGCAATCTTGGATACTGACTAACATTTCCATGGTATTACATTGGGAAGAAATGGCTAGGCTTAAAATGACCTCTGGGTCAATAGCCTAGTAATCTTCTATGATCCTATGGTCCTATGACACAGGTCGCTTGTTAGCAGTCTGTAGGATACCAAGTATAGTGACAGGGCTTTGAGTCAGTCCATGTAGGACATGTTGTTTAGGCCTTGCATCCTTTTAAAAAGCTGAAAACTTCTCATTGATTTTAATGAAATCGTGTAACAGTAGGGGTAAAGAAGCTGGCTTCTCCTAAATTCCATTGTTGTGCAGTCTCAGAAATATTATATTTTAGTTTATTTATGAAGACACATGGGATGAAAATGAGTACATATAAGACAGCTGTAATGACAGCAAAAGAGGGAAATCAGAAGAAGCTAAGAAATGAGATAGAAGAGAAAATAGTGGAACAGGTTAAGTGAGGTGTGGCTGAGGAGAAGCCAAGTCTGAATGAGGAGGTCAAAGGTCGAATTAGAGGAGCTGCAGCCAACTGACACAGAGTATCAGGGGGTAGTAAATGACAGAAGAGTGCCAAAGAAATGAAAATTAAGATGTACTAAACAGTGGTGTGACCAGTACTACCGTATGGTACAGAAACCAGTAAAGACAAAACAGTTGAGGAAGACTAGAAATGATAGAAATGAAGTGCCTGATATGGGTGGTAGGATGCACAGTGTGAGACAGGCAAAGAAATGAGGACATAAGAGCAGAAGCTAAAGTAGCTCCAATTGTAGAAAAGGTCAAAGAGAATGGATTATGGTGGTTCAGCCACATGTGCAGAAAAGGAGAAGACAATCAACCTCTCCTCCTACCACCCAACACTACAACCTGTGAGAGATGCACTTATACAGCCAAACTGGAAGCAAAGCTCTCTTCACCCAAAACTGGACCAGACAGTCAAGAGGAGAAGGTAAACACTTGCACCACACCACACTCATCACATAGTCCCTCAAAACCTACACCATCAAAACACACACATAGAAACAGGAAACACACACCTACATTCACAGAGGCTCTCAATAAAAATCTGCTCAAGCAACAGAGACCTCCAAAGCAGAAATCCAAGCAACATCCACCCTCCAACACAACCCAAATGACACATAGCCCACAAACTCAGTGTGACACTCAACCACAGCCCATAAGGCATAACAACGTACCCAACACTCTATTCATAGGTGACTCTATAATCAGGCAGACTGATGTTCCACTCTTCAGGCTAAACAAGGAGAAAGTTACTGTCAGCTACCTGTCGGGTGCCAGGATCCGCCACATAATGCACGCACTCAGGTCACTCCACAACAAGTACAAATATGATTCGGTCATTGTTCATGTTGGTGTGAATAACCTGAGACATACCTCCCTGGACTACATGAAAAGAGACATGGAGGAGCATTCCGATCTTGCAGCCCAGGCAGGTATGACCCTAGCCCTGAGTAGCATTCTGCCATCACCCAGAATGATACCACAGTACAAGGACAAAATGATTGACTTCAACAATTGGTGTCATTCTAAGGGGATCCAGTATTTGTCTGCCTGGGATGACATGATCGACAGACCACGATGCTTTGCCAGAGATGGCCTACACCTGTTGCCCTTGGGATTCCGGATACTGGCTAAGGCTTTTGCCACCCCTATAGTGCCTTTTTTAGGCAAAGTTCAAAGACAAATACACCACCTTAACAGGTACAAGCAAGCATAATCTGAGGGTAATGCTACTCAATGCTAGAAGTCTAAACCTCAAAATGCATTCACTCGAGGCACTCTTTAAAATGGAGAACATCGACATATGTGCAGTGACAGAGACCTGGTTCAAGGCTCCAAAGAGCACCCCTGCATTACCAGGCTATAATTCATACCACACTTTAGCACCTCAGCAGAAAAGCACTTTTATTCCCCCGTATACAAATGAATGTGTGAAAACTTTTTCTGAAATGGTAAATGATGCAATTGAACAATTGTATACTGACTTCTTTTTGAAAAAGAATGTAATAAGTTATAATTTAACTAAGCAGGAATGGATTTCCCTTAAGGATTTCCCTTAAGGATTTAGCTAATAGGAAAGAGTTAATTGTGAAGCCAGCAGATAAAGGTAACAAAATTATTGTGATGCATTATACTTAATACTTGGAACATTTGGATGATGACACTGTATATGAAAGGAGTAGTATGGAAAAATATCTAGAAGCAATACAAAGATTTAAAATGTTATTGATGAAAGGTTGTTGTTTAGGGTATATTATGGAACAAATGACCAAGAAAGAATGTGATTTAGAAAATGTCAGTATGGCAACTTTTTATTGTCTCCCAAAATTGCATAAAAATGAAAAAAAAATCCACCTGGGCGACCAATAGTTTCAGCAACAAAATATTTTTTACATAATATAGGTATTTTTTGCATAATTTTTTGGTACCTTATGTTCAAAAATTGCCATCATATATTAGGGATACAGCGTATTTTTCGCATAAAATAACAGCTATACAATGGAAACTGAATATGTATTGGGTATCCATAGAAGTTAAAAGTCTGTATACAAATATTAAACATACAAATGGAATGGCAGCCATTCAATATATTTTTAGAAGACAGTCCAGTATGTAACTATATATTACATTTTTGTCTTGTAAATATTTTTTTAGTTTTAATAATGTGTTATATCATCAGTTGCAAGGTATGGCCATGGGGGCTTCTTTTGCCCCCATGTATGCCAACCTATTTACGGGTAAATGTGAAATTGATTATGTTTATAGACATGTATTTTTTCAACAATATGTTACATTGTATTTTCGTTATACTGACAATTTGATTTTTGTTTGTGAAAATGGGAAAGAACATGTGCAATATTTTATAAATGATTTACATCAGAATCAATATGGGTTACAATTTGATGGGCTGCAGTTTAGTGAAACAGTGAATTTTTTGGATGTACAACTATATGTAAGTGATGAGGGACAAGTTAGAACAACTATTCACAGAAAATTTAGAGATGGGGGGGCAATATCTACATGGCAATATTTGCCATCCAGATCAAACTGTTCAAGCCCTCCCATATGGAGAACTGTTGAGGGTGTGTAAAATATGAAATAATAATATGGATCTGGAGAAAGAGATTGGCTATACTATTGCAATGTTTATACAAAGGGGTTATAGTAAAGACATTCTTAGAGAAGCAACATAATGGCAATATATTTAATAGTGAAATATTTAAGACAGAAGAAAAAGAAAAAAATATTTTTTGTCACTACATATAATGTTCTAAGTGAAAAATTTGATTAATTGTTATTGGGATTTTTACATAGAAATGTAATGTTATGAAAAATTATAGATAAAAAACTATATATGTCTTATAAAAGAGGGCAGAGCTTAAAAGATATGTTAGTTAGATCTTATTTTGTGCTACCGGAAGAAAATATATACAGGTCTTTAGAGTTTAAAGGAATTAAGATTTGTAATAATTGTAACTATATAGTTCCTTCTTTTAATAAGATTAACAAGACGTTTGAAGTTAGTGGTAGTTTTATATATTTTACAGAAGGTATTGTGTATTGTCTGAGGTGCCCCTGCAGCCTTTTCTATATAGGACAAAGTAAAAGAAAATTTAAAGTAAGACTGCAGGAGCATATCAGAGATATAAAAAAAAAAAAATTAAAGTTCTGTAGCCATGCATTTTATGGAAAAACATGATGGGGACTATACTTTACTACAAGCGACTATTTTAGAGAAAGTTTTTGTAACAATGGGTGATATAGGACAATTAAAAAATGTGCTGCTGTATAAAGAAGCAATATACACATTAAAGTATAATACTCTGTATCCAAGAGGACTTAACATGGAATTGAATTGGAAATGTTTAATTTAATTGTTTTATTAAGTGAGCTTTTGTATTGGATGATTGATTGATTTATGGCTTTTTATAATAAGGGGCTTTTATTTAATTTGTATCACTTCTTGAAGGCATTTTCTGCCGAGGTGCTAAAGTGTAATAAAGATAGTAGAACGGAGCTTTGTGTTGTTTTACATTTTCATCTTTGCTGTTCGGTGTGGTATCATATAATTCATACCACACCTTTCGTCCACCTAACCTGGACCGAAACACTAAAGGCAGAGGCATGTCCAAATTCATTAAGGATATCCACACCTCCAGGCTAGTTGCTCAGCATAATGCATCCAAGATTATCCAAGTGCAACTAACTCTGGGCAAGGCCGCAATTCAAATTGTAACTTGCTACATATCCCCCACCATGCCCCAGGATTCCCACTCCTCATTTCTTAATACACTGGAAAATATTAGGGTACAACCCAACACCCTAATAATGGGCAATTTCAACTACCCCACCATTAAATGGGAAAACTACTCATGTACCAACTCTTTTGCTCAACGTTTTCTGGAATTCATAAATTCCAATGCCTTGGATCAACTTATCCACACCCCTACCATGTGCAGCAATATCCTAGAATTGGTCATTACCAACATGGGCGACCGGTGTTCCACACCAGAGGTCAATTCCTCATTGGTCAGATCTGACCACAAGCTAATCACCCTAGACATCCACATCCCACCCCCACCCCCATTAGGGAAACCACCATAAAACATTTCTCCAAAGCCAACTTCACGCTTCTTAAGACAGAAGTGGCAAAATTCACAACACCCATGCAGACAGACAATAGAGGTACAACTGCTGAATCCTACACAAATGCACTTTATAAGCACTTACACGAGTGCATGGATCATGCTATCCCTAACAGAACCAAGATGCTATCCTCCAAAAAAAGGAAGCCAATCTGGTGGTCCCCTGCCATAAACAAGCTCTACAACAGAAGAAAGAAACTGTTGCAAAAAAGAGTAAAATCCCATGATTGGAGGAACTCCCTGGTCAGCCTCAGTAGGAAGCTGAGATCCCACATAAAATCCTCCAAAGCTAGTTATGAAAACACAATTGCCACTGATTCTAAAGACAACCACAAAGCATTCTATAGCTATGTCAAGAATCTCAATGGCAACACTCAGATCTGCTCTGAGCTACAGCACAATGGCACTAAATATACAGAGCCAACTGATATTGCCATCATCTTGGCAGATATGTTCAGTGCTAACTTTACCCCCCCTGTCATTCCCATAAAGGTCCCATCTCTATACCGGAAGAATGCAAAGTTCCTGTAATCATGGCTGCACAGGTAAAAACCACACTCTCCAAAGCCAAGAACACAGCATCCATGGGACCTGACACCATCCCAGGCTGTGCTCTACATGAACTTCAGAATGAACTGGCACACCACCTAAACACCGTGTTCAATCATAGCCTCAACTCAGGCTTTGTGCCCACTGAATGGCGCACAGCGAAGGTTATCCCACTCCACAAAGGGGGAGCCAATATGGACCCCGGGAACTACCGCCCCATTAGCCTAAAGAGCCTGATCTGCAAGGCCATGGAATGTATCATCATGGATCTTATACACAAAGACATTGGTAATCTCCAAACTCTGGACCCCACCCAGTTCGGGTTTGTAAAAGGCAGATCATGTCTCCTAAACCTGATAGACTTCTTTGAAGCATTCACCAAAGCCATAGACGAGGGTAAGGTGGTTCACACAGCCTATCTAGATCTCGCCAAGGCTTTTGACACCATCCCCCACTCTGGAATTATAGATAAACTTACTAAAATAGGTATAAATCCCTATGTCACAAGATGGGTTGCCAGCTGGTTCACTGACAGAACCCACACTGTGAAAGTAGCTGACTCCAAATCCGACTTCAGACCAGTGACAAGTGGAGTACCACAGGGTTCAGTCCTGGATCCCCTCCTGTTTGGTATCTACTTTTCTGAAGTACAGGCTAACACAGAAGGTCTTTGGCTAACAAAGTTTGCAGATGACTGCAAACTGGGAGCCATAATCGAAACTCCTAACGATGTGGACATCCTACAAAAGGGCCTCACGGAGACAGATGCCTGATGCCAAAGCCATGGCCTCAAGCTCAATGCCAAAAAGTGCATTGTCATTCCCTTTGGTAAAAACTCTGTACCCATGAGCTACCACATAGGTGGTAGTCTACTTAACACCGAAAGTGTGATAAGAGACCTTGGGACACAGGTGGACAGTAGTTTCTCCTTTGATGATCACATCACCACAGTAGTCAGGAAATCCTTCTACATGGCACACCTCATCACAAAAGGTTTCTCATCCAGGAAAAAAGAGGTTATTGTTCCTCTCTACTCGTCACTCATTAGACCCATTATAGAGTACAATGCCCCTTTTGGTATGTATCTCACAAGACATCTATAACGACTGGAAAGGCCACAGAAATACCTCACAAAGAGGATTAACGACCTCAAACAGATTCCCTATGCAGACCATCTCGAAAAACTCCAGCTTTACTCCGTTGCATATTGCCTACTCAGAGGTGATCTCTGCCTAACATACAAAGCTATGTCAAACTCAGAGCTGTTGGACATTCTCCACTTAAAGAAATCCCAATCCCGTTGAGCTACATGCTCTAGGGACCTAAACCTTGTCACTACAATAAACAGAACATGCTGGAGGGATAAATTCCTGTCCCAGAGACTTCCCATACTCTGGAAAAAACTACCTGTCTATATTAAACAAAGCTCCTCATTAGCACTCTTCAAGAAAAATCTTGATAATTGGATGGGAAATAGGAAATTCACCCTGGGGATCACCTCTGTGGCTCTGCTTGACAGGGGCACAGTAAAATTATTTTCTTGGGTGGCGAAAGCCAGGGTACCTTTTTGGCTAGGCTTATATAGGCCCTAGGGCCAATAGCCTAGTACCTACCTATGAACCTATGGTGAAGAATATTTGGGACAGACAGGAAGAAGTTAAGAGGAAATAAGGGTGTCCAGCAAAGGGGAGGATGAATTGTGAGAAAGAAGACCCGCAGCAGTCAGGCATGAGTGTCGAAAAAGGTAGGAGAGTGGCATTGAATAGCTAGAGATGGCAACAGTTGACATGACACCTTGACCCCATGTAGAAAATGGGAAAAGGGGATTAATGATGATGATTATGGATCTGCGGTTATGGGGAAATGCTTTATTTATTTTATTTTATTTTTTTTTATTTTTTTGTTGAACTTGCTATGCAACCTTTTTTAGCAGTAAAGGGCTGTAATGAAAGGTACATTGATGTATAACTTTTGATCTATTACGGCATGAGAAAGGTGAAAAGCTAGGGATGGAGGGAAAATAGAACATTAAGCTGCTTAAAGTGGTAGACTACAAAGAGTTATTATCTTCTTATGCCATTAAGTACATATAATGTAATATAATTAAAGCACTTCCTGTACACTAAATGTTTGAATATCACCCCCTTCATGTTGTGTTTTTTTTCTTTCAAATGTTCATGGCACTATGAACTTCTTAGCTCTGTTTATCAATTTTTGTTTAAGCATCACAACATTGTTTTCTTGTCCTGGAGTCTAGTACTAAGCTACATCTTGTCAATAGTTACCTTAGTAGAAAACTCACTTCTGTCAGGTTCAGAATGAACTTAGAAAGATACTACATCATTCCTGAAATCTCATGAGAGCTTGTTTTCCTCCATTTGAGGCATCTGCACTATGACTGTTAGTTTATCAGTATTTGGTTTGAAGACTTCCAGTTGTAAGTAAGTTGTAAGTCGAAGTTCAGTACGTAAGAGTGGTACAGGATCTGTACGAAGGTACTATGAGAGCGGTGAGGTCTGTAGTGGGAGTGACGGATGCATTTAAGGTGGTGATGGGATTACATCAAGGATCAGCTCTATGCCCTTTCTTATTTGCAATGGCATTGGACAGGTTGACAGACGAGATCAGACAGGAGTCCCCGTGGACTATGATGTTTGCAGATGACATTGTGATCTGTAGTGAGAGTAGGTAACAGGTGGAGGAGACCCTGGAGAGGTGGAGATATGCTCTAGAGAGAAGAGGAATGAAGGTCAGCAGGACTAAGACAGAATATATGTGTGTGAATGAGAGGGAGGATAGAGGAATGGTGAGGATACAGGGAGTAGAGGTGGTGAAGGTGGATGAGTTTAAATACTTGGGATCAACAGTTCAGAATAATGGTGAGTGTGGAACAGAGGTGAAGAAGAGAGTACAGGCAGGATGGAGTGGGTGGAGAAGAGTGTCAGGAGTGATTTGTGACAGAAGAGTACCAGTAAGAGTGAAAGGGAAGGTCTACAAGAGGGTAGTGAGACCAGCTATATTATATGGGTTGGAGACGGTGGCATTGAGAAAAAGGCAGGAGTCAGAGCTGGACGTGGCAGAGTTAAAGATGTTAGGATTTGCACTGGGTGTGATGAGGGTGGACAGAATTAGGAATAAGTACATTAGAGGGTCAGCCCAGGTTGGAAGGTTTGGAGACAAAGCCAGAGAGGCAAGATTACATTGGTTTGGATGTGCTGAGGAGGGATGCAGTGTATATTGGGAAAAAGATGCTAAGGATGAAGCTGCCAGATAACAGGAAAAGAGGAAGGCCTAAGATAAGGTTTATGGATGTGGTTAGAGAGGACATGCAGGTGGTTGGTGTGACAGAGCAAGATGCAGAGGACAGGAAGAAATGGAAACAGATGATCCGCTGTGGCGACCCCTAACGGGATCAGCTGAAAGAAGAAGAAGAAGGTTTGAAGACTTCCAGTTACAAAACTTGATTATTTGTCTCAGTTTTGTAACTCGGATTTTGCACTGTCTCTTGTTTAACTTCAGGTTAATCTGCTCAAGCTTTTTCCAGCTGCTCAGTTCATCTTGGATAGTATTATTGCTTACTTTGATCCTATACATGTTTATAATCATCTGTGTTTAACAAAAATATTATGCCTTTTAATTATCTGTGCAACAGTTCTCTGAAGCACTTTAGATTCCAATGAAATTCCAAATAAAAAGATCAGCAATCTGTACTTTCAAAGATAAAGTTTTGTAATATGCTTGCCAACTTCCTCATCAAGCTTTATTTACTCAAATTCCTGATTTATATGAAGTACAGAAAAAATACTTTGTTTCTTGCAGGACACATACTGTATGTCATACATCAAATGTATGAAGTAACTGAAGCACCCTTTTTATAGTTTTCTTACATTTCCATTGATGTAAACAAATAATATTTTGTCTGGTTTTACCACCAAGACCATGCTGCCAACTCATTCTGTAAACTGTACTTAATCACTGTATTATACCCATTTTTCCATGCAATATTATCTTATTCTCATTTGTAACCCAAAAAGCTGCTGGAACTTTCATGTTATATTTTCATTCATGCACTGCATGCTGCAGTACAGGATTCACCTAAATATGACAACTCTTGGTAAACAGCCCAGGCTAATGAATACATGCTTGTAATTTGGAACTCTTTAAAGCTAACATTTTTCTTCAGACCAGGCCAACTGACAAGTAAATAAATAATTATATTTTGTCATTCACACTTATCTAAATTCATATTATGAATTCTTTCCACTACGCCAAGCTTCTAACAAGTAAAGTATTCCAGTATAGATGGTACATACGTCCAGTTTCAACTATGTGAAATAGATTCTCACATGCTTTATTGCTCTGTTCACACAAGCCCTTTCTGACCCTTTACTTTTATCTGCTACCTGGAGTAATTAATTTACAAAATGACTTCTGCTTCTTCAAGTTGCTCTGTTTCTGGACCATTGATTTGAATATCTGAACAAATATTACATTATTCTCTGCCCCAGTAGCTAGTCTTACTTACTGAAACTTATTTAAATAGACATGACCTTAAAGAAGTTCTAATCTCTAGATTTAATCAAATTAATTAATTAAAATTAGAATTAATCTAATCAGCTGTACAGCTGTAGCCTGCTTCAAAGCAGTTATACATGATGATGAGGCTTGTAATAAACCTGCTTGCTATTTTGATACTATAGCTTTATAAGATGATTGTATAATTATATTTAAATAACAGATTTTAGTATCAAGTTATTTGATGCTGAGCAATAAACATTTGTTGATTCTGTTCATATTAAATGGTGCAGTTCTAGTGTGTGCATGTATATTTACATATAAATAAGCATATGTATAAATGCAATTTGATTGTGCATATGTATACTAATATACATTCTAAGCCATTTCATCTTAAGGCGTCTTATGGGTGCCTACTGTTACTAAAAATATAAGAAATGGTAGTAATTCTGAATGTTAGTAATTCTGAATGGCTAGATTACCCTACTTGACATTTTAGGTATATATTAGTTTAATTCACCCAGTAAAAGGAATGATTTCTTGTTATGTGATTGTTTTATTTATTTACAATATAAAATGTTTAAGGCTTATTGAGATTCTTAGAGATCAAAGATTAGATTGTATAACTTGGCTGTTAAAACACTGCATATGTACATATATCACATGGGCCTTCTCTACAGGAGGTAAAAGTATTAGGGTACAAGGCATTACTGTGTCAGTCTCCTAACTATCAAAAAACTTTCTGTAACAAAATCTTCAACAGTTTATCAGCTTTTCACTTGAACAATTTGTCCATGAACCACAAAGGGCTCAATAACCAACAGCTTCAGTAATCAAGCGCATGGGGGGCAGGGGAAATAATTTGCATTGTGCTTGGTGAAGTCTGCTATTGAACATAGGATCATAGGAAGTTACTAGGCTATTGGCCCTGAGGCCCTTACAAGCCTAGCCAAGACTTTAGCCCATGTTTAGCCAAGTCATCCCCCGATGTCCCTGTCCAGCAGGGACACAGGTGGAATTCCAGGGATGTATTTTCTGTTTCCCATCCAGTTATCCAGGTTGTGCTTAAAAAAGGGGTAAATAAGTACTCTGCTTGACATGGAGAGGGAGTCTATTCCACAAATGGAGGAGTCTCTGGGACACAGACCTGTCCTGCCAACAAGTCCTATTGATGTCACAGACCAGGTTGAGGCTGCCCGTGTGGGTTACTTGAGTGGAGCTTGACTTGCATATATGCAAGAGTCCCATCAAGGTGTGGTCCAAGATCGCCTTGTATGCCAAACAGAGGTCACCTCTGAGGAGTCTGTATGAAAGTGAGTAGAGAGATAGGGCTTTTAGCCTATCTGTGTATGGTTAATTTTTGAGGCCCTGGATTCTCCTAGTGAGGAACCTCTGTGGTCTCTCCAGCTGCTTCATGTGCTTTGCGAGGTACATGCCAAATAGGCCGTTGTACTCAACAATGGGCTTTATAAGGCAAGAATACAGAGATGTTATTACCTCCTTGTCCCTGGATGAGATACCCTTACTTATGAAGTGGGCCATGTAGAAAGCTTTCCATACAACGGAAGCAACATGGTGGTCAAAAGTCAGGTTGCTATCAACCTGTGTGCCCAAATCCCTCACAACTAATCACGTGCTTAGGACATTGTTATTAATGTGATAATTTGTGGAAACATCACTCTCCCCAAAGGGGATGATGATTTTTTTTCTGGCATTCAGCTTGAGACCATGTTTCTGGTACTAGTCATTTGTTTGGGTGAGACCCTCTTGGAGGATGTCCACATCACTAGGGGAAGTGATGACAGTGCCCAGCTTGCAGTCATCTGCAAACATGGTCAGCCATAGCACACTGGTTTTGGTCTGCACCTAAGAAAAGTATATCCCAAATAACAGAGGCCCAAAGACTGAACCCTGGGGTTCGCCACTTGTTACTGGTCTATTGCTTGAGGTGGCTTCCCCTATTTTGACTAGGTGGGTTTTATCAGTGAGACAGTTAGCTACCCATCTAGTAACATACAGACTGATGCCTAGTTGAGAGAGTTTATCTACTGATATAGATTTATCTATGGGGAATACTGTTGAAGGCTTTGGCCAGGTCAAGGTAGGTGGTGTGCACTGTGTTCCCATCATCCATGGCTTTGGTGACTGTCTCAAAGAAGTCAACCAAATTTAACAGACATGACCTCCCCTTGATGAAGCCAAACTATGTAGGATAGAGTGTTTGGAGGTTGCCAATGTCCTTGTTAATGAGGTCTGTGATTATCCATTCCATGGCTTTGCAGACCAGGCTAGTTAGGCTGATGGATCTATAATTTCCCGGATCGGAGGACACTCCACCTTTGTGCAAAGGGATGACAGTGGCTGTCCTCTGCTCAGCTGGGACAAAGCTAGTACTCAGGCTTTGGTTGAATAGGGTGCCTAATGGTGCTGCTAGTTCCTGCCTGAGTTCATGCAGGATGCAGCCTGGGATGTTATAAAGTCCCATGGAGGCAGTATTTTTTGCTTTTGAGAGTGCACTGATGACCTGTTCCCTAGATATAAGGGGAAGGGGGCAGTTACTGGGAATGTCCTGATTTAGTGATGGGGGGACAGAGGGGTAAAGTTTTCACTGAATTGGTCAGCCAGCAAGTTTACTACATCTTCGACATTTGTATATGTGGTGTCCTTGACCACCAGATCTGAACAGATCTGAGTGCATCCTTTGAGATTGTGGACATATGTGAAGAAGGCCTTATGATTGTGTCTAGTATATGTGGCCAATTTGGACTCGAATTATGCTTTGGAGGATTTAACTAGTGCTCTTATTTGCTTGTTCAGGCTAAGGAGAGATTGCTTCCAATTGGGCACCTGCTCCTTCTTTGTCCTGGATAGCAATTTTTTCCTTTTGTTATAGAGTTGATTTATTGCAGATGTCCACCAGACAGATTTACTCTTTCTTGCGGAGGATGATTTAGTCCTATCCAATATTCCTGATTCCATGTATGTATATGCTTGTATAGTGCTTTGGTAAAATTTTAGATACTAGTGCCAGTTCCTAGAGAGGGGAGGGGGCTGTGAAGCTGTTTATACCATCCCTCAGAAGGCAGCAATCAGCTTTGGAGACATTTTTTTGTTTGACCCTAGCTAGAGGGGAGTTGGGGGAGATGGTGACTTCGAAAGTGACCACTTTATGGTCGGATCTTACCAGGGAGGATGATACAGCAGGGATGCTTCAGTGGTTACTCATGCTTGTTAATACCAAGTCCAGGATATTATCACCTCTTGTGGAGGTATCGATTAGCTGGTCCAAAGCATTTGCACTGACAAAAATCAAGGAATCTCTGGGCATTTGTGTTCTGGCATGAGTAGTTCTTCCAGTCTATGTTTGGGTAGTTACAGTCAGCCAGGATCAAGGTAATGGGTTGAATTTTCATAGATTTGAACAGGTCCAGATAGGTGGATTGGGCATCTTGAGTCAGAGTTGGGGGCCGGTTGCAAGCTATGATTTGTATAGGGGACTTGTCAATGGTTAACTGCATCTGGAATGTCTCTTGTGAGTCATACTGTTTAGACACTGAGACACTGAGAAGGGGATAATGGTCCACACATACCATTAAAAAAGCTGTATAAAGTTAAGGCAGCAATGTAGTTTTGATATGTGTGTGTGCATATATATATATATATATATATATATATATATATATATATATATATATATATATATATATATATATATATATATATATATATATATATATATATATATATGAACACTACTAAATCTCGAACTTTTGAAATCTCGAATTTCAAAAGCTCGAGACCATGTAGCCGAAATCGCACATTACCGAAAGACCAGAAGCGCAAAATTCAAAAATACCGATGGTAAGGGATTTTGAGTTAGTGCTTCTGGTGTTGCGGTTCAGGTAAGTATGTGTGTGTGTAAGTATGTTTGTGAGGGGCTTTAGTGTGTGTGTGTGTGTGTGTGTGTGTGTGTGTGTGTGTGTGTGTGTGTGTGTGTGTGTGTGTGTGTGTGTGTGTGTGAGGGGCTATAATGTGTGGGTGTGAGTTTGCCTTGTGTGTATGTCTGTGCGATCTCGGAATTAGAATATTAAAGTCGGGGGATGTGGGGAGCATCTTTAGTGTAGGGTGGTTTGTTTGGTTATGGGGGGAGGCTGTGTATATGTTTGTGTGTGTGCTGTATGTATGTAGTACTTTCGCAATTTTGAATTTCGCGCTTTTAAAATGTCGGTAATGTGTGGTTTAGGGATTTTAGTCTCGGTATTTTGAGCTTCGGGATTGTGTAGTTTCGGTATTAAGTAGTGATTCCATATATATATATATATATATATATATATATATATATATATATATATATATATATGGGTCTACTTCACTTTATCAAATTACCACAACACTGAAAATAACATTTTTCCAACTCCGAGATTGAACTACAGTGAGGATAAGGTTAGATTCCCTGATCCTGACTGTACAGTGATCTCCATTTAAAATATATACCTAGTTCAGTTTTCTAAGTTATGACCTTCTGCACTCTCATTCTTCTAAACTTTTGATGTTCTTGTCTCACTGATTTTAGTTCCGGTGTTGTGGTAATAAAATAATGTGAAGTAGATCCGTGTGTGTGTGTGTGTGTGTGTGTGTGTGTGTGTGTGTGTGTGTGTGTGTGTGTGTGTGTGTGTGTGTGTGTATATATATATATACATATATATATATATATATATATATATATATATATATATATATATATGTGTGTGTGTGTGTGTGTGTGTGTGTGTCTGGTGTGTGTGTGTGTCTGGTGTGTGTGTGTACTTATATCTGAGCTTAAATGATTTGCTAACCATAAGTTATAAAATGGCCAGGGTGAGATGTACAAGGCTGGAGTTGCCAAAAGAGTGTTTGCAAAAAGTTATGAACAACATATTTTCTTTATGTACACCAATATTGCAAAAATGCAGTGAGATGTCATGTTGGTGGCAGTATATGCAATTGTAGATATTAGTAAAAATGATATCAAAACATAACGGGTAATGTGAAAACATTCTGAAACATAAAAACATAAATATTTGGTAAAGCAGTTCTAAATGTATAGCTGTGTAAGAGCTTATAACAGTAGATGTCTGACTGATCACTGCTGCAATATTACTAATTGTTGGATTACCCCACCAGGGATAGCTATATGTCTGTCCAGGATACCAAAGCCTGGGTATCTTCCTCTCAAGCCATAATGTCTGACATACGACCAAAATGCTCCACGGCTATGAGATAGATAAGACACAAATGAGTGCAAATTACCTCAGGACTGTCTTGTCACAGACTAAAAAGCCAGGAATGCAGCAAAGACAAGGGGTCGCCAAAAAACGCAAAATAAGGGAAAGGGAAAAGGAGACCACCTCAGTCTAAACACAACAAAGAAGAGAATAAGGGGAAAGGAGGAAGGAATGTAATAATGCAACAAGGACCAGTCAGACATCTACTGTTATGGTAAGTTATTACGCAATTGTACTATGTCCTTCCTATGGTCACTGCTTGCAGTATTACTAACCACAGGGTAGAGTCCCAAAGCTTTGTAAGTGTTCAGGGAGGAGGAGGAATGAGAAACAGCACTAGAATCTAAGATTCCTTGCAAGACAGACCCAGCAAATCCAGTTCTAGCCTTATATGGCATCAGTTTTGCAATGCTTGGTAAAAGTATTTCTATAGTAGATTTGGAGGCTAGACCTTGAAAAAAAGATACCAGAAGAAGCAAAAGCTCTAGCAGAATGAGCTTTAACCAAACCCAGATGCTCCTTACCATGAACAAAATAATAAAAGGGAATGGCATGGGAGATACATTTGGAAACTGTTTCCTTAAAAAACAGGAAGGACCAACTTTGTGTCCTAAAAGGAAATGAAAGCTGATCTGACTTTCTAGTGGACTTGGTTTTGTCAAGATAAAACTTCAGTTGTCTATGAACATTTAAAGACTGTAAAATTCTCTTGCCCCTGTTTTTTTTTTTTTTGGGGGGGGGTAGGAAGATTAATAACCTGGTCCATATGCAGCTCATTGACCACCTTAGGCATTAAAGAAGGTTTAATCCTGAGTATAGCCCTATATTTATGAAATCTCCAAAAAGTAGACAAAACGAGAGCATGTAGTTCAGAAATCATTTTGACAAAAGTAAGGGCTACTTGGAGGGCTGCATCCCAGGTCGAAAACTTTAAAGAGCAGTCAAACTGGAAGAAGAGTCATTTTTCCATGTCATAATTCAGGTCCCAAGAAGGAGGGGTGGATTTCCTGGGGGCCTGGGTTGGAGGACATCTTTTAAAAACTGTTTGACCTCAATACATGAAAATAAAGGTAGATCAAAGGGAAGGCTGGCAGAAATGGCTGACAGATAAACTTTTATGTAAGAATATGACAGCTCTGATTTGACCAGCTCATACATGTAAGACAGAGTGATAGGAATACCCACTTGATAAGTGCTGTGATCCCTTTTGTGGAACCACATACAAAATCTCTTCCATTTAGAAACATAAGATTTTCTAGAAGCAAATTTTTTAGCCTCCTGTAACACCTGTAGCACTTCATTTGAAAAATGGTACTTAAAAGGGATTACAATTCGATCATCCAGAAGGTTAAATTCAGAGTCTAGAAATTTGGATAAATTAATAGTTCCCTTTTGCTGGATGAGAAAGTCCATCCTGTGAGGTAACTTATGGTGGTTACCCTGAGTCAGATGAATGAGAAGGGTGAACCAAAAGGGAGTCACCAGCAAGATTTTTGTCTTGTCCTTTTTTATTTTTAGAAATATACTGGGAATCAGAGGAAGGGTAGCAAAGGCATAAAATAATCTCCCCTTCCAGGAAAAGACACAGTGTCCATTCTTCAAGCTACTGGGCAGAAAATTCTTGAGCAAAACAGCCTGAGTTGCCTGTTTTGATTTTAGGCAAAGAGATCTATCTGTGGAGTACTCCAGTGAAGGACAATCTGTAGGAAGACCTCTCTGTTCAACAACCATTCATAAGAGTGTCCTTGGATCTGCTCAAGTAATCTGCCACTAAATTGTGGCACATCTAAGGGAATGTAAACTGTTTGAAGAAACATATTGTGTTGTACAGCTATGTCTCAAGCAGTCATTTCCAATATGCAAAGGTGGCATGATCATATCCTGCCTTGCTTGTTTATGTACCACACAAGTGTTTTTTTGTATGTAAATATTCAAAGACTGCCTGGAAGCCACATGTGATGCAGGGATTGTAAAACTAGAATCACAACTTTTATTTTTCTGATATTAATGTGTTTCTTCCTGTCCTTCCTGGACTATAAATCCTGGACCTTAACATTCATTGAATAGGTTCCCCAATCCAGGTTTGAAGCATTTGCAAAGAGATCTTGGAAATGGGAAGGAGCTAGAAAATGTACCCCTGGGTTGAGCGATCCTTGCGTGATCAGCCAATGAAGTTCCCTTTTGATAAATGGCAAGTGAAGAACTGTGAAGTTCAGAGAGTGACAATGTTGTTGCTTCTGTGTTTGGCCTACAATGTAGCAATTGCAGCAAGCAGTTTGCTACAGTTTAAAAGAGAAACAATTTGTTTTGCTTTTTTTATTTTAACTAAAACCTGAGCACCGTTTCAACTTTTTTTTTGTTTTCCACTCGAAGAGCTGAGGGGGTGAGGTGCTAGTTTGTGGTACTGACACAGGGTGCCGGTTGAGCCAACTATACTTTGGACTAAATCTTCTTCATCTGGAGCTTGGCACATGGAATCATAAGAATGGCTGAGATCATAAACCCCCATCTAAGTGAAGAAGAGACTGAAAGTATTGCTTTACTAAAGAAACCTTTTCATAGGTTCATAGGTAGGTACTAGGCTATTGGCCCGACGGCCTATATAAGCCTAGCCAAAAAAGTACCCTGGCTTTCGCCACTCAAGAAAATTATTTTCCTGTGCCCCTGTCAAGCAGAGCCACAGAACTGATCCCCAGGATGAATTTCCTATTTCCCATCCAATCATCAAGATTTTTCTTGAAGAGTGCTAATTAGGAGCTCTGCCTGACATAGACAGGCAGCCTGTTCCAGAGTATGGGAAGTCTCTGGGACAGGAATCTATCCCTCCAGCATGTTCTGTGTATTGTGGTGACAAGGTTTAGGCTCCTAGAGCATGTAGCTCAGAGGGATTGGGATTTCTTTAAGTGGAGCTTGTCCAACAGCTCTGGGTTTGACATAGCTGTGTATGTTAGGCAGAGATCGCCTCTGAGTAGGCGATATGCGATTGAGTAAAGCTGGAGTTTTTTGAGACGGTCTGCGTAGGGTATCTGTTTGTTTGAGGCCAGTAATCCTCTTTGTGAGGTATTTCTGCGGCCTTTCTAGTTGTTGTAGATGTCTTATGAGGTACATACCAAAAGGGGCATTGTACTCTATGATGGGTCTAATGAGTGATGAGTAGAGGGGAACAATGACTTCTTTATTCTGGATGAGAAACCTTTTGTGATGAGCTGTGCCACATAGAAGGATTTCCTGACCACTATGGCGATGTGATTATCAAAGGAGAGATTACTACCCACCTGTGTCCCAAGGTCTCTTATCACACTTTCGGTGTTAAGTAGACTACCGCCTATGTGGTAGTTCATGGGTACAGAGTTTTTTACCAAAGGGGATGACAATGCACTTTTTGGCATTGAGCTTGAGGCCATGGCTTTGACACCAGGCATCTGTCTCAGTGAGGCCCTTTTGTAGGATGTCCACATCGATAAGAGTTTTGATTATGGCTCCTACCTTGCAGTCATCTGTGAACTTAGTTAGCCAAAGACCTTCTGTGTTAGCCTGTACTTCAGAGAAGTAGATACTAAACAGGAGAG
Source organism: Protopterus annectens (assembly GCF_019279795.1). Classification (NCBI taxonomy): domain Eukaryota; kingdom Metazoa; phylum Chordata; order Ceratodontiformes; family Protopteridae; genus Protopterus; species Protopterus annectens. The sequence continues at coordinate 97,533,891 of NC_056744.1, read as the reverse complement.
GACCCAGGTCTGAACCCTGTGGTACTCCACTTGTCACTGGTCTGAAGTCTGATTTGGAGTCTGCTACTTTCACAGTGTGGGTTCTTTCAGTAAGCCAGTTGGCAACCTATCTTGTAATATAGGGATTTAGACCTAGTTTAGTGAGTTTATCTATAATTCTAGAGTGGGGGATGGTGTCAAATGCCTTGGCGAGATCTAGATAGGCTGTGTGAATCACCTTACCCTCATCTATGGCTTTGGTGACTGCTTTAAAGAAGTCTGTAAGGTTTAGGAGACATGATCTGCTTTTACAAACCTGTGGGGGTTCCAGAGTTTGGAGATCTCCAATGTCTTTGTTTAAGAGTTCCATGATGATACATTCCATGGCCTTGCAGACCAGGCTCTTCAGGCTAATGGGGTGGTAGTTCTTGGGGTCTGTCATGGCTCCCCTGTTGTGGAGTGGGATAACCGTCACAGTGCACCATTCAATGGGCACAAAGCCTGAGGTAAGGCTATGACTGAACATGGTACTTAGGTGGGGTGCCAGTTCATTCTGTAGTTCATGTAGAAGGCAGCCTGGGATGTTGTCAGGTCCCATGGATGCTGTGTTCTTGGCTTTGGAGAGTGAGGTTTTTACCTGTGCAGCCATGATTACAGGAACTTTGCATTCTTCCAGTATAGAGATGGGCCCTTTAGGGGTGAGAGGGAGGTAAAGTTAGCACTGAACCTATCTGCCAGGATGTTGGCAATATCAGTTGGTTCTGTATATTTAGTGCCATTGTGCTGTAACTCAGAGCAGATCTGAGTGTTGCCATTGAGATTCTTGACATAGCTATAGAATGCTTTGTGGTTGTCTTTAGAATCAGTGGCAATTTTGTTTTCATAACTAGCTTTGGAGGATTTTATGAGGGATCTCAGCTTCTTACTGAGGCTGACCAGGGAATTCCTCCAATCATGGGATTTTACTCTTTTTTGCAACAGTTTCTTTCTTCTGTTGTAGAGTTTGCTTATTGCAGAAGACCACCAGATTGACTTCCTTTTTTTGGAGAATAGCATCTTGGTTCTGTTAGGGATAGCACGAAACATGCACTCGTGTAAGTGCTTATAAAGTGCATTTGTGTAGGATTCAGCAGTCTTATCTCTATTGGCCATCTGCATAGGTGTTGTGAAGTTTGCCACTTCTGTCTTAAGAAGCGTGAAGTTGGCTTTGGAGAAATTTTTTCCGGACGGTTGTTTCCCTAATGGGGGGTGGGGGCGGGATGTGGATGTCTAGAGTGATTAGCTTGTGGTCGGATCTGACCAACAAGGAATTGACCTCTGGTGTGGAACACCGATCGCCCATGTTGGTCTAGGATATTGCTGCCCCTGGTGGGGGTATGGATAAGTTGATCCAAGACGTTGGAATTTATGAATTCCAGAAAACGTTGAGCAAAAGAGTTGGTACATGAGTAGTTTTCCCATTTAATGGTGGGGTAGTTGAAATCACCCATTATTAGGGTGTTGGGTTGTACCCTAATATTTTTCAGTGTATCAAGAAAAGAGGAGTGGGAATCCTGGGGCATGGTGGGAGGTCTGTAGCAAGCTACAATCTGGATTGCGGTCTTGCCCAGAGTTAGTTGAACTTGGATAATCTCGGATGCATTATGCTGAGCAACTAGCCTGGAGGTGTGGATATCCTTAACGAATATGGACACGCCTTCGCATTTAGTGTTTTAGTCTGGGTTAGGTGACCGAAAGGTGTGGTATGAATTATAGCCTGGTAATGCAGGGGTGTTCTCTGGACCAGGTTTCTGTCACTGCACAGATGTCGATGCTCTCCCCTTTAAGGAGTGCCTCGAGTGAGTGCATTTTGAGGTTTAGACTTCTAGCATTGAATAGCATTACCCTCAGATTTTGCTTCCTTGTACCTGTCACAGTGGTGAATTTGTCGTTTGAACCTTGCCTAAAAAAGGCACTATGGGGGTGGCAAGAGCCTTTGCCAGTATCCGGAATCCCAAGGGCCATCTCTGGCAAAGCATCGTGGTCTGTCGATCATGTCATCTCAGGCAGACCTCTTTTGTGTTTGGTTTGAATAAACATTCACTGTGTGTTAGGTTGGTGCAGTTCCTTCGTTTTTGCTTACATATTTTTTCTGCACCTTGGTTTTACCCTTAGCTGTTTCTTTGTTTCTACTCACAGATACTGGATTCCCTTAGAATGACACCAGAAGCTTAGCCAATGTTGAAGTCAATCATTTTGTCCTTGTGCTGTGGTTTCATTCTGGGTGATGGCAGGATGCTACTCAGGGCTAGGGTCATACCTGCCTAGGCTACAAGATCAGAGAGCTCCTCCATGTCTGTTTTCATGTAGTCCAGGGAGGTACATCTCAGGTCATTCGCACCAACATGGACAATGACAGAGTCATATTTGTACTTGTTGTGGAGTGACCTGAGTGCATGTGTTATGTGGCGGATCCTGGCACCCGACAGGCAGCTGATAATAACTTTCTCCTTGTTTAGCCTGGTGAGTGGAACAACAGTGTGCCTGACTATAGAGTCATCTATGACTAGAGTGTTTGGTACATTATGCCTTATGGGCTGTAGTTGAGTGGCACACTGAGTTTGTGGGCTGTGTGTCATTTGGGTTGTGTTGGGGGGGTGGAGGTTGCTTGCATTTCTGCTTTGGAGGTCTCGGTTGTTTGGGCAGATTTTTATTGAAAGCCTCCGTGAATGTCGGCATGTGTTTTGTGCTTCTATGTGTGTGTTTTGGTGGTGTAGGTTTTGAGGGACTATGTGATGAGTGTGGCGTGGTGCAAGTCTTTACCCTCTCCTCTTGACTGTCTAGTCCAGTCTTCGGTGAAGAGAGCTTTGCTTCCAGTTTGGCTATATAAGTGCATCTCTCACAGGTTGTTGTGTTGGGTGGTAGGAGGAGAGGGTTGTCTGTGTACATGGGGCAATTGCTGCATTGCCCCAAGATGCCCAGATTCATCAGGTAGACAGTAGAAAACATTGGGAGCTGACCTTTAGACATGCCTGGATAGGTGCTTATTTATTAAGTACTAAAAACTGTTTTCCTCTAGACACGTGTGGAAAGTTTAGTGCTGTAGTAATTTGTAGCTTATTTAGTGCTTACAACGAGTTCTGAACAAGTGCTTAGCTCAAATAAACAGATTTGAGTGCTAAAACTAAAAAGCTGGCTAGTTGCAAGGGAAAATTTGAAGAGCAGACTTTATGGTGCCAGGAATAGTTTAACCCTAGTTAAGTGAGGGGGGGGGGGGCGCAGGAGCTTACAAACAGTCCTGGATACAGCAAATCTGTATCTGGACTACACTTGTTACAGGAAAGGGGGGAAATGTTTTTTCAGTAAAGTGGAAATGGAGAAAGCTGGAACAGAAGTTAATTCAAGGTTAAGAATCTGAGTGGATTAGCCTTCACAAATGCTCTCTATTAGATTGAATGAACTAATGACACTAGACTGGGAGGAGTGTCACAGATCAAATATACAGTATGGGTGGGCTACTGCAAAGCCACCAGGTATAAGAACACCACAACAATAGGGAGGGGGTGAGAAACTACTACAGCTCCTACCTGTAACCACTAAATGAAAGTTTTAAACAGATCAAGGAGCGAGCAGACTCTACACCCACGCTACTTAAATATACCAACTCCGAGATTACGCTACAGTGTAGGAAAGGAAAATTTTCCCTTTCCGTACCGTAGTGCATTAAAGTGCGATTTCAGAGTTGGTTGGAACTTCGATCATATGGAGTCGACCATATGGTATTCAAAGTTCCGCAACTTTGATTTTCTAGTAGGTAACCATAAATATGTATATACACACACACACATAAAAGGCCAAAACTTTCCTAAGAATAAATACATAGATACTAATGAAATATGTTAAAAATACATTCATATAAAGAAAGTTAATACACCTGAAAGGTACTCACCTTTCAAGTGCCTTTAATTTCAAAAAGCAAGCCAAGGAAAACATATCATTTGATCCTGGCCAAACGGTTGCATTCATTCTAAGCTGTCAAAATGCTTCCAACCTCTCTAACTACAGAGGCCATGGACCCCCCCCCCCACCTTGTATCCCTTTTCAGCACATCAATAACAACAAACTTAAAGGAATGTCCCACATCTTCAATACAATGCCTTGCTAAGGCATTCCCTTTATTCTTCAATCTAATGCCCCTGACATGCTCACAAATTCAATTCCTGAGTTTCCTCTCAGTGTTACCTACATAGAAACAGGGACATTGCAAACATAAAGCACAGTAGATAACCCTCTCCGATTGACAGGTGAACGTGTCCCTGAAGCTTAACGCCTGCACATTGATGATTACTGATGAGCCCTCCATAATAAAACCATACTGGTTACATATCCCACATTTTTTCATAAGGCCTTCACTGGGATCACTTCTAGGGTTCTCGAGTAAGCTTTTCAAACATCTACCCTTCCTATAAACGACCACTGGGGCATTACTGATACATTTCCTAACCTCATCACGAGAGGACAAAATCACCCAGTTCTTATGCAAAATGTCAGAAATTGATCTGCTATCTGCACTAAAGGTTCTAACGAATGCTGAATTAAAATTTCTGTCAGCCCTTAAGTCGAGCTCTCCCTCAATGTTAGCACACAATGCCACAACAGGTGTCCCAAAACTTCCAATAGTCATTTCAGACATATCATTAATTGCCCCATCCCCAACTTGGGATAAGATAGCCTTGAAATGACCCCTTTCCCTTTTGTTAATACCCTCAATTATTACCTCATGGACTAATAAGGGGGATAACCTCTCCTGAAAAACATGCCCTTCAAAACATCACATTCATTCAGGAATGATTCAAAAAGGGACAATGTAATGGACCCCCGCCTGTCCACAATTGGCCACATAGAGGGATTATTCAAGCTCTTGTGGATTTTAGACAAGCCAAAAATGGTGGGGCTTCTTGGATGCGTCACTACCATATAATTAAGCTCTTCTATAGTAAGTGACCCTTCAACAAACAAATCATTCAACTGCTCCCTCACATTATGATATTAACCATTCAATTCATTTAGTGAGATTTTCTTATAATCTACACTCCCTAACATTCCCCTCATTCTTGTGTTATAATCATCCAGATACATGACGACCATGCCCCCACCTTTGTCGAGCTTAATAAACCACACATCAGGATTACTTCTAAGTTTTCCAAGGCTTCTCTTCTCGGCTATGCTCAAGTTCAGAGAAGGTTTACACCTAGGAATACTCCTCATATCTATTTCACATGCCCTTTTGAAGAGGTATGAAGAGGGGTGCAAGGGTGGATTAAAGGTACTTGATATATGTAAGGGGTCACTGACATATTCAACTGAATTAAAATACAAGTTTAGATTCAATTTCCTAACATACTGCTTCAACTCTACCAAAGTTCTTGACTGGTACAAAAGTCGTACCCCTAGCTAATAAATCACAATCTGTAAACTCAGTCTATAGTGATGAATAATTAAACAGAGAATTATATGTGTAGGGACTCTTGGGATTTTCTGGATAGAATTAACAACCTTGATTGTTGTGAATCAGGTGCGTTTATTATGGTGATACCCCACAATATCAGTTTAGAGTGGGCCTGTGATTTTATGCTGTCTAAGGGTGTGCCCCAGTACAGGATTAATGTGTATGAACAGCTTTTGAGCTTGTATTGAAGAACAACTGCATCTTATTTGAGAAAGAGTTTTAACTTCAAACTGATGGTGTGACCATGGGTTCACCGTGTGGATTTTTTTTTGCTAACATCGTTATGATCAAATGGGAGAAGAAATTCCTATATGAGTCCCTATCTTTTTCTTATTGTAAGCTGATACCTTGATGATATTTTTATCTTCTGAGATGGCCGTTTTGACCTAATGCCTGATTTGTTGTCTTACATCAATGGATCCACCCCCTTTTTGAAGTTCACACATACGGTGGAAAGGAATGAAATTTCCTACTTGGATGTGAAATTATTCAAAGACATGGGTTCCTGGTCTTTTATTGCTGAAATATTTAGAAAAGAGTCCTATTCAAATAGCTTGTTACACTTCAGCAGCGCACATCCATTCAAACAGAAAAAAGCGGTCATTAAGGGGCAGTTTGTGAGGGCTCACATGGTGTCCCTTTTTGAATCATTCCTGAAAGAATGTGATGTTTTGAGGGGCATGTTTTTGAGGAGAGAATATCCCCCCTTATTGGTCCATGAGATAATGACTGAGGTTATTAAGAAAAGGGAAGGGGATCATTTCAAGGCTATCTTATCCCAAGTTGGGGATGGGGCAATTAATGATACATCTGAAATGACTATTGGAAGTATTGGGGCCTCTGTTGTGGCATCGTGTGCTGGCACTGAGGGAGAGCTCAACTTAAGGGCTGACAGAAATTTTAAGTAGGCATTTGTTACAACCTTTAGTGCATATAGCAGATCAGTTTCTGACATTTTGCATAAGAATTGGGTGATTTTTTCCTCTTTGTGATGAGGTTAGGAAATGTATCAGTAATGCCCCAGTGATAGTTTATAGGAAGGGTAGATGTTTGAAAAGCTTACTCGAGAACCCTAGAAGTGATCCCAATGAAGGTCTTATGAAAAAATGTGGGATATGTAATCAGTGTGGTTTTATTATGAAGGTCTCATCAGTAACCATTAATGGGCAGGCATTTAGCTTCAGGGCCAAGTTCACCTGTCAATCGGAGAGGGTTGTCTACTCTGCTTTATGCTTACAATGTCCCTGTTTCTATGTAGCTAAAACTGAGAGGAAACTCAGGAATGAAATTTATGAGCATGTCAGGGAACTTTAGATTGAAGAATAAAGTGAACGCCTTAGCCAAGCATTGTAATGAATATGAGGGACATTCCTTTAAGTTTCTTGTTATCGATGTGCTGAAAAGGGATCTGGGGGGGGGGTCCATGGCTTCTGCAGTTAGAGAGGTCAGAAGCATTCTGGCAGCTTAGAATGAATGCAGCCATTTGGCCAGGATTAAATGATATGTTTTCCCTGACTTGCTTTTTGAAATTAAAGGCACTTGAAGAGTGAGTGCCTTTCAAGTGTATTAACTTTTTTTTATATGAATGTTCTTTTATATGAATGTTCTTTTATATGAATGTTTTTTAACATAATTTAATTAGTATCTATGTATTTATTCATAGGAAAGTTTTGGCCTTTTATGTGTGTTTATACGTATTTATATGTGGTTTTTATAACCTATTTATCTTGGACCTGCATTGAGACTTGGTTTTATTGATAAAAAAATATTTTTTTTTTTTGGGAATGTTTTTTAAAAAAGTCCTGTAGGTTTTAGGAAAAGGAAATTAACTGTGTGATTGCTTGTTAATGTGTTAATTGGGTTGGGGTTATATATGGGGTGTTTCCTGTTTTGTGCTTGTATCTTGATAAAGTCTCTGAACTGACAGAGACGAAATCACTTGCATCTAATAAAGAAGTGTGGACTCTGGCACCAAGGATTCCCTCTGTTTCATAGTAACTGTACTCTTATTTTATTCCTGCTGGCTCCTGGTTTCAGTTTTTTCATGTGAACCTAGTATTTCCTCTCAGACAAGAATCTGAGGAATGCTGTCAGGTCCCTATGAAATAATCAGATTTGGTTCTCCCTTCACAGCCAAGGCCTCTATCTGATATGTCAGTGTGGATGTGCTAAGAGGCTGCAGCATGGATTTACAATGGAGAGAGCAGCTGAAGCATCTGGTTGATCCAAAGACTCATCAGGAAGCAAAGTGGAGATATTCTAGCTGGACAGCCCCAGTATTGGATTTAGACTTTTTCAGCTGATGTGGGATGTCTGAGTAAAAAGGGTTGGCATCCCACCCTGCATGTATGTGACTTATTTTTATGTACATGTGTTGTTTTCCCTTGCAACTCATGGTGCGCACACTAACAGCCCACGGCTGTATTAATTCCCCAACTGTCTCCCCTGTTTTTGCCACCCCTCCCCATTTTTAGGAAGCTCTCTCTATTCCTATATTTTACAGGAACACCATTAGATGATGTCACATACCAGCTCTTTTTTATCCTAAGTCCTGGTAATATCGTGTTTCCCCTGCAACCCTAGGGATTGAAATAGTTTCCTAGAGCTTTTTATTTTTATATCTCTGTTTTGACCTGGTAAAGCCGAGCAGAGTTGGATTGAAATTAACATCAGTGATAAGCTTACCTCCAAGTTTGCTTGCATTTTAATAATTGTTTCTCAGACCTTTTCATGCCTCCTCTCAGCTCTGCCCACTTCGTTCATCCTCTGGGCTCACTCCGCTCCCCTGCCCTGCCCCCATATCCCACCCACCCCCACCACCTCTACTTTTATCCTCTCCACTATTCCCTCCTATCATCCAGATAGCCAATCATAACAACTCTTGCATTCTTCTATCCTGTATCAACCACAACTCCCCACCCACCTCCTAGCTCTTATCTCCACTGACACAACCATGCTACTCCTACACTTACTAAAATTTCTTACATGCTCTCTCCTAACACTACTTACCATCTTCCATACTACTATAATTAACCTTCCAACCCACTTTCACTGCATCACCACTACCAATGTTATCCATTACCCACCCACTAATTAGTTCTCTCTCCCCACCTCAATCTCCATCTCCATTTACCTAATACACTATCAGTTACCAACAACATACAGACAAAATATATCACTAAAACATGACAGGCTCATTACCAAATTTATTAAACTACTGAATACTGCCATACCCAAAATAGCCCTCAGTGGGGACATTCACCCTAATCCAGGACCAAGCATTTCCAACTCCACACCAAATAACCTAACACTTCTTCCTTCACACAACTATAGTATAAGTATATCCAATAAAACCCATGATCTCCATGCCAACATATCTCTATACTCCCCAGATATAATCATCCTTACTGAATTCTGGCTGAAACAGCACATCAAAAGTGAGGAAATACTCCCACCAGGCTATAACATACTTTGCTTGGACAGCCTATCCAAAAAAGGGGGAGATGTTGCTCTAATGTTTAAATACCACCTAGGCATCCACACCCTTAACTCATCAGCTCCCAGACTGGTAACGAAGAAATCCTCTATGCCAGTCTCAAACTAAATTCAAATAAAACAATAAACATAATAGGATGCTACTTCCCACCTGGCCATAACATCCCACTCCTGGAAAACCTCCTCAGTTGGGCTAACCAAACTCTCCCCCATGAAACCATAATTCCAGGTGACTTTAATATTGACTGGCTCTCATGTTCTAACAATCATCCAGCCAACCATCTAAATCTTCATGGGTTCTCACAACTTATAAAGTCTCCTACCCGCACTGACAAAAAGTCCAGCAAACTTTTCACCCTCGACTGGATATTAGTTAATAAAGCTCCTCTGTCATACCTAGCTAGCTGTCTACCAGGCAGCCTCAGTGACCACAATCCAACATTCCTTCTGAGACACCACTCAAACAGTATCAAACCCATCATCTATCAGCAAATTCGAAACAGAGTGAACTTTAACCCCCTCACCTTTACATCTTCACCAAAAAGCTGTAACTGGTCACCACTAAAATACCTCAACCTGGATGAAGCAGTTCATTACTTTAATTCAACCTTCCTTAACATCCTAAACAAACATGCTGTTATACGAAATGCCAGAGTCAAGTCACACTTTGCTCCTTGGCTTCATAAAGACACTAGGTCATTAATGAAACTTAGAGACAAGACATGGCACCACTGGCACCTTACCAAAACCTCATCCTCAAGATAGTCATTCATAGAATTGCACAACAAGATCAAAAAGCAAATAAAGTTCGACAAAGTCCAATATTACCAGTCTGCCCTAAACTCCTCCCAAAACAACCCTAAGCAGTTCTGGTCCTCAATAAACTCTATTCACCACCCAAGTAAGGTTGGCACCCCCACACCTACCTCTCTCACTTCCTCCAGTAGTATCCCTGCCTCTTTCAACAAACACTTTACTGAATCCATTCTATCTCTAGCCAAGCAACACAACCCCACCCCTACCCTTCCCACATCAACCCCAAATATTCTTTCCACTCTTTTCTTTTTCTCCCGTGCCCACCTACATAATAAAAAAACTTCTGTTAAAGCTTAAACCTACAAAACATGCTGCAAACAACCTTCCCTGCGATTACCTGGAAATAGCAGCTGATGCCCTATCATACCCTGTCTTTGTCTTAATAAACCAATCCTTATCAGAATGCTATGTCCCTTCACTGTGGAAGATTTCCCACATAATACCCCTCCATAAAGGTGGCTCCTAGAGTGAACTCTCCAACTACTGCTCCATAGCCATCCTTCCTCCACTATCCAAAATACTTGAAAAATGCATTCACTCTCAGGTCCTGGACTATTTACAAACTAATAACCTTCTCTCCAACATCCAGCATGGCTTTAGGCCATTCCATAGTACTACCACAGCCTTACTCTCTTTCACTAACACTATCCTACATCACAAAAACAATGGCCTGTTCTCCTTTGCCACATTCCTGGACCTGTCCAAGGCTTTCAATATGGTATCACACAAACTGCTACTCTGTTCTCATTAATCTCTTCTTTTCTCAATCAGCTACAAACTGATTTCACAGCTATCAAGATGGCCACCAACAATCCATTGTGTGGCATAATGACCTATCACCTCAGCTTCCTGTCATACTTGGTGTCTCCCAAGGCTCCATCCTTGGGCCACTGTTATTCTCACTCTTCACCAATAATCTATTCACAGCCACCAAGCAGGCCACTCTAATTCAGTATGCAGATGACTCAGCTCTCATCTGCTCAGCCCCAACTATACCAGAACTTCAGAAAATCAAACAGGAAGCCTTTTCCTCTGTAGAAAACTGGCTATCCAATATCCAACTATTATTCAACCCTAACAAGACTAATCTCCTCATCTTCCAACCCACTAAACTAAACCTAACTAACCCCACTTCAACATTCTGGCCAATAGCAACAACATCATCTCCTCTAAAGAGCACGCCAAACTACTTGGCATTGAGATTGACAATCATCTTAAATTTGACACTCACATTTCTCTAACCATAAAAAAAGTTCACAAAAAACTAGGATTGCTGTATCGACATAAGCAATACCTCACCAAAGCAGCCAGAATTTCAGTTGCCAACTCCCACCTAATTTCAACCTTACTCTATGCCTCTCCTATACTCACAATTCTTAGACAAAATGTTCTAAATAAACTAGAGGCCTGCTATGACAAAATAGCTAAATTTGCCAGTGGGGCATCTTACAGCAGCCATCACTGCAACTCACTTAAAAAACATGACTGGCTCAAATTCCCACAACTTCTCTGTCTCAATCAGCTCTCCCTCACTCATAAATTAGTAAACCATTCTCAAAATGTATCCTCCCTTCAAAAACTTCTCCGCCCTACTATACTACTAGATCACTACACTCCAGCAACAAAAATCAAATCCAAGTTTCCAAAATCAAAAACTCAGCTGGTGAAGCTCTTTTCTCCTGCATATTTAAATTATGGAATACTCTTCCCCCCACTATTACCATCCTACCTTTATCTCATCATTTCAAATCCAAACTAAAAGCCCACTTAAAAAAAACAATGTTTATGCCCTTGTACCAATCCTGACTAAGACTCACTTATACTTCCCCACTTAAAAAAAACACTGGTTATGTCCTTGTACCAGTGCAAACTAAGGCTCACTTATATTTCCTCTCCTCACCTCCTCTCCTTCCCTCCCCCCTTTTTTCTACCTTGCCTCCCATACTCAGATCACTATACCCCCCCCTTTTCTTCTCATCTCCATCTGATTTATTCCTCTTCCCTTCCTGCTTACATCAACATTTGATGTATGTCAGCTATATGTCTGGTAGAGTACTTAACTATAACTGTCAATTTAAACAGTTTAGAAGATGTAATTGTTTATTCTTATCATTTCTCTAACATAGTTATCAACATATTATAATACTGTGCAATCTATGTCATCCGATATTTAAATGTCACTTCTAAATTTTTTAATGTGTTTTGCTACTTCCTATGTACCCCTATTGGTTCTTAATACATCCTTGCTGTTTATGTACCCCTATTGGTTCTTAATACATCCTTGCTGTTTATGTCTACCACAGATTTTACTTGCTTTTCATTGTTACTTGTGTTTTGCTTGTGTGGAGCTTTTCACCCCGGGCCTCAGCTGAAATTGGACCTGTGTCCAGTCAGAATTTCCCGGTAAACAAATGTAAATAAATAAATAAATAAATAAATAAATAAATAAGAAGGGTCAGTCTTCATTTTAACATGCATGAGCTATTTGAGTCTTTTGATTTTCTAAGTAAATCGTAAGGGAAGACAAATGGCTCCTTAGGGTCTGAGATGTAAAAGATTGTAAAATAGAGTCATTTCTGTAGATACGATTAGCTCCTAGGCAAAAATAGACATTTAGTGTGGCCCAGTAAGATATTTGTTTATCACAATCACATTTTCCCTTCTTAGTTGATTTAATTTTTTTTTTTTGTCAAAAAATAGTTAGAGGTTGTTTTCCCAAAGACAAATACATATGTCTCATGTCTGACAGGCCAACAAAGAAACACAAGTTCAGGGTTTGAGCTGGCACCAAGATACTTCTGAGGTAATTTGTGCTCATACATCCCTTATGTACCACGTAGCTTTGGTGCCCTTTGGTCATGCACTGGACATGCACTTTTGAGAGGAAGATGCTGGTCCTGGCCAGGCATATGGCTTTGTCAGAATGACCTAATGGTTAGTAATACTGCAACAGCGATCACAGTAAGGACAGCACTAACGATAATTACATACGTGTTCTAATATGCGTGATCTACAGGCAAACGGATGCTATCTCCTTATACACAACATTAAAGAACAACATCTTACCACTGATATCTGCCAGTTGTCTTGAAATATTGCAAAAATGCTATATGCATAATTTGTCCTAGAGATAATGCAGAGACTTTGAGGCATGAATCACTTGCCAACATTTCTTTTATATTGATGTGCCTTGATCTGTCTGAACTATCACACAGTCCTAGCACTTTTACCCCCAATAAATCTGTTCCCCAAGCCAAATCTGAGGAACCAGTTCGCTATAAATTGTGTTGTGGTAGAAGGAAAAATAGGGAGACCTGGACTGTGAGACATGTGATCCCTGCACCATTACAGTTCTGACTTGATAAAGCCCAAGACTGGAATCTGACACTTCAGAGGATGAGAATGTTGGGTCCACATGTTTTTGAGGTAATGAATCTTTCTTATATGGTTGCTGCAAAGGGAATCATGAAAATCATAGAAGCCATCAGACCTAATATCCTGAGGAATTTTCTGGCTGTATCCTGAGACTGTAGCGATCCAAATCCATTTTCCCCTAGGGAAGAAAAGCCTTTTGAGACACAGTTTCTGTTAAGCAACCTAGAAACACAATTAGATGTGACAGAGTAAGGGAGAATTTTTTAATGTATTTCCAGAATCTGAGCTGCGCTACGAGTGAAGATACCTTTGTTAAGCACTCCTGACGAGTGGGAAAAAACTCTGCCAAATAAGCAAGTTGCCTAAATAAGAAAAAAATGTGGATGCCCGGTAATTTACAGTGTGCTACTATTGGGGCTATAAACTTTGTAAACATTCTTGGTGCAGTGGGAAAAAAAACAAGGAACTGATAATGTGACGCACACACACAAAATCTTAGATATCTCTTAATGTTTCTTGCAACTGGAATGTAATGGCAAACATATGTGAGATTTAAAGGTACCACAAAGCTCTGATCTGGGGATAGAGCTAATAATGTTTAAAGGGTCAACATTTTGAACTCTGGAATCTTTATAAAAGATTGAGAGAAATAAGATTCAAAACTAGTCTCCAAGAGGGCTCCTTTTTGGGGACCAGAAATATTCTGGAATAAAAGCCCATTACTATTTGATCTGCATTTAAGTACAGCTGTGTAAATAAACTTACCATAACAGTAGATGTTCGAATGATCACTACTGAAGAAGCTTTAGTTATATGGGTTATATCCTGCTAAGAATATAACAGCTAGCCAGCTTTCAAAGCTTTAAGGCACCTCCCAAGCATTCAGTCAGTCAGCTAGAGCTGAGCTGACTAAAAGACAAGTTTGTGTGCCAAGCCCTTGAGAACTTTCCTGCCAACAGAGAGAGAGGGAGGCTGAGCTCTGAAAGGACAATGTTAGGAATTACAAAAAATAAATAACCACATACTGGCGTATACAACACAACAAAAACAAGGGGGATGGAAGAAGGGAGTGGCTACTGCAGCACTGATCATTTGAACATCTACTGCAATGGTAAGTTAACTTACACAGCTGTACTATCTTCGTCATATTGATCACTGCTGTAGTAGTCTTAGCTACATGGGGAGAACATCCCAGCTTACTACATCTATGAAGTGGAAGGAGAAGAGTCCAGGAGCCCTTGGAGAATGGTCCTTGCAAAGCCTGATCTAGATGTAGAGATGGAATCAAACTTAGAGTGCTTTGCAAATTTATGTACAGAGGACCAAGTTGCAGCTTCTACACTACATCTAGAATCTAGCCCTTTCCTAAAAGCCATATATGAAGCCAAGGCCCTGGTAGAGTGGGTCTTGTCCCTGCCTGGCATAGTTTTGTTGTGCTAAGTAAAACAAAAGGTAACAGCATTAGACAACCATTTGGAAATATGTTTTGACACAGGTTGTCCCTTCTTACCTTCACAAGAAATGAGCAGTTGATCTGAAGAACTGAAAGATTTAGTTCTGTCAAGATATTCCCTGAGTTGTCTGTGGCAATCCAAGATATGGAGTACCCTTTCTCCCTCATTTTTGGGTTCAAGAAAGAAAATGGGAAGATGTATGGTTTGGCTTACAGTAAACTTAGATACCACTTTAGACATAAAATAAGGATTAGTTCTCAAAGAAATACTGTCCCTATGGAAAAGGAGAAACGGCTGACCCTCCATCAGAGCTTGCAACTCAGATACAGTTCTCGCAGAGGTCAAAGCAATCAGTAAAACTGTTTTCCATATTAAGAACCTCAAGTCAGCCAGGTTAGTTGGTTCAAGTAGAGCATGTATTAGCTTCTCTAACACAAAATTAAAATCCCAAGGAAGGCCACCAATTTTTTTAGAGGCCTCGTATGCAAAACCCCTTTAAAAACATTTTGACATTTTATGCATTGAAAGATGAGAATCCATGGGCAGACATGCTGAAATACCTAATTAATGAACCCTGATAAAGGAGTAAGAAAGGCCATAAGATAGTAACTCACACAAATATTGAAAAAAAAAAACAGAGAAAAATAGTCCTGAATAAATGGCGGTTATGTTGCTGGCACCAACTAGTAAACCTTTTCCATTTGCTAACATATGATTTTCTACTAACAGGCTTTCTTGACTCCATTACTACCTGATGCATGTCCTCAATAAGCAGGTGCCTAAAGGGAATTAAGACCCTATCATCCAGGCGGTCAACTAAAGTTAATTGGTATCAGGGTGTATCAAACATTCCTGTTCTTGTGAGAGTAATTCTAGTCTGAGAGGAAGTTTGTAGTAGTTGACCCTGTCTATTGCTAGAAGAAGGGAGAACCATGGTTTCCTGGCCCAGAAGAAAGTCACCACAATGATCTTGCGAGGGGGGGGGGTTCCTTCTGAATCTTCAGAAGTACCCTGGATATTAGCAGAAAGGATGGAAAAGCATGCACAAACATTCCTGTCCAAGGAAAAGAAAATGCATCTGTTCTTCAGGTCTTCTTGCATGAAGTGCTGGAACAGAATCTTGCCAACTGATTGTTCAGACAGGAAGTAAAGAGGTCTACTTGAGGAAATCTCCACAGATGGATCAAATCTTGGAAGGCTCCCTGATCAAACTTGTATTCATGAGGGTCTGCACTTGACCTTCTCTGCTTGTCTGCCACACAGTTTTGCTCTGATAGAATATAGGATACCTGTAGAGTGAGACTTTGCTGTGAATCTATATCCAAACTTAATATGGCTAGTCTGCAGAGGGTGTATAATCTGGTTTCCCCTTGCTTGTTCCTGTACACGTGACTGTGGTATTGTCTGCAACAACTTGAAGAGGTCCTGAGGACCAAAGATGATTCAGAGAGTTAAGTGCCTTGATCAGGGCAAACATCTCTTTCATATTTATGCACTTGCATCTGGCCTTGGTATCCCACACATCTTGCACTTTTATCGCTCCTGAAGCTGCTCCCCAAGCAAAATCCAAGGTGTCTGTAGTGACCGACTACTTTAAGAGGGAGGGAAAAGGGGAGACCTGGATTTAGGGATATCTCCTATCTGCAACAAATGCTTTCCCTTAGGGCAAACCCCAGCAATGATATCTGAAAAGTCAAGGGAAGATGGTGCTGGGACCAAAAAGACTTCAGATACCACTGCATCTTACTCATGTGGAGCTTTGCAAGGGGCACCATAAAAATCACAGAAGACATGAGACTGAAAATCCTGAGGTATTCCCACACAGTGACCAAAGTTTGAGTTGAAACCCTAAAAACAGGTCTAGATATATATCTATTTTTTCCCATGGAAGAAAAGCTATTTCAACTGTGGTGTCTAGTTGACATTCCAGAAAAACAACCTTATGAGAAGGAGTCAAAAAAGAATTTTGAAAGTTTTCTTAGAATCCCTTACTCAAGAGAGAGAAATTCCTAGCACTTTGAAAAGACCTTGCAAAGATAAGCAACTTGTCTAAATATGGAAAAATGTGGATACCCTGTAGCCTGCAATGAGCTATAACTGGAGCTAGACACTTTGTGAACACTCTTGGTGTAGCTGATAGTTCAAAATGTAAGGCATGGAATTGATAATATGATCCAAACACACAAAGCATTAAGAAACACCTGAAGTCTGGATGAATAGGAATGTGATATAAGCATCTTTTAAATCTAATGTTACAAGGAAAACTTGAATGAGGAAGAAGAAGTAACATAAAATAAACACATAAAACATTTCAGAGCTTTACTAGAAAGGCTCACCCAGACTCTGTTACACTTTGCTGTGAGGGAAAGGTCAGTTTGCTTTTTATTTGTTGTATTACTTTATTGCCTTTTTCTATTTTGAATACTATGATTTGTTTTATTTACCTTGTGTTTTACTTGTATTCTGCTTTTAACTGCATATTAAAACTTGAAAAGAGACAACCTCTTGTGAGTCAGGCAGAATTTTTTTCCCCACCCAGTTACTGTAGTGTTCTTAAACACCACTGTCATTCTAGCTGTCTTCCCCTTATGTTAATTTGACCATATATCTAATTTCCTCTCTGTTTTTACTGGCTTGTGTGAATAAGAACAAAATTATCATTTTGTGAAATCACTCCCCTTCAACTATTTAAACTTATTGGCCAGCCTACTGTATTCCATAGTACCAGAATACAAAAGTGACTACTCCCTTTTAATATATCTTGCTGTTTTAAAAATAGTGACTCTCCACTCAAGCACTAACTTTTTAGACAGGTAAAACTTAAGTTACCTACTTTCACATCTAACTCCTCTAGTGCACACTGCAGTGTTTAGGATAAACCATTTTTTCATCTTACCTTTAAGCATCCCTGTGACTAGCATTTGCTTTAAAACCTGCTGGAAAGCACTAGGAAGTCTTAAACTGATACAAGCACTCAACTCTCCTTGTTAATAAGGAGAAATTAATCATAGGCACTAAACAGCCTATAATTGCAAAGTACCTTGCTAAGGTAAGGGAAAACAACTCTTGTACTTTACAAAAAAAAAGCACCAAACCAGGCATGTCCAAGGGTCAGCTTCCGGTGATTTCTCCTGTCCACCTGGTGAATCTGGGCATACTGGGGCAATGAAGCAATTGCCTCATGTACACAGATAACCCTTTCCTCCTACCATCCAACACTACAACCTGCAAGAGATGCACTTACATAGCCAAACTGGAAGCAAAGCTCTCTCCACCCAAGATTGTGCTAGACAGTCAAAAGGAGAAGGTTAACACCAACACTACACCTCAAGCAACACATAGCTCTTCTAAACCCACACCACCAACACCCACACATAGCAACACTAAACCCACATATGTGGAAGCCCTTAAAAGTAACCTGCCCAAGCAACAAGGACCTCCAAAGCTGAAACGCAAACAAACACCACCCAACAACAGCCCCTAAGGCAAGCAATGTACCCAACACTTTAGGCATAGGTGACTCTATAGTCAGGCACACTGATGTCCCACTCACCAGGCTGAAAAAGGAGAAAATTACAGTCAGCTGCCTGTCAGGTGCCAGGATCTACCACATAACGCATGCACTCAAGTCACTCCACAACAAGTACAAATATGACTCTATCATTGTCCATGTTGGAGTGAATGACTTGAGACGTACCTCCCTGGACTACATGAAAAGAGACATGGAAGAAATCTTGAATCATGTGGCCCAGGCAGGTATGACCCTAGCCCTGAGTAGCATCCTGCCTTTGCCCAGAATGATACCACAGTATAAGGACAAAATGATTGACTTCAACAATTGGCTAAGCTTCTGGTGTCATTCAAAGGGGGATCCAGTAGCTGTCTGCCTGGGACGACATGATCAACAGACCACGATGCTTTGCCAGAGATGGTCTGCACTTGTCGCCCCTGGGATTCAGGTTACTGGCTAATGCTCTTGCCACCCCTATGGTGCCTTTTTTAGGCAAAGTTCAAAGGACAAAACCACCACCGTAACAGGTACAAGCATGCAAAATCTGAAGGTAATGCTACTCAATGCTAGAAGTCTAAACCACACTTTTCGGCCACCAAACCAGGACCGAAACACTAAAAGTGGAGGAGTGTCCATATTTACCAAGGATATTCACAACACCAGACTAGCTGCCCAACACAATGCGTCTGAAATTCTCCAGGTGCAACTAACACTAGGTAAGACTGCAATCCAAATTGTAGCTTGGTACAGATCCCACATCATACCCCAAGAGTCTCACTATATCTTTCTAAACATACTGGAAAATATTAAGATACAACCAAACACCATAATACTGGGTGATTTAAATTACCCTGCCATTAACTGGGAAAACTACTCGTGTACCAACACCTTTGCCCAACGGTTCTTGAAATTCATAAATTCCAGTGTCCTAGATCAACTAATCCTTAGTCCCATCAGGGGCTCCAGTATCCTAGACTTGGTCATTACCAACATGGGAAATCGATGATCCACACCTATGGTCAACCCTCGTTGGTCAGGTTTGACCATAAGCTATATCACCCTTGACATCCACATCCCACCCCCTCCCCCCAGTAAGGAAACCTCTGTAAAAAACTTCTCCAAAGCCAACTTCATGCTACTCAAGTCAGAAGTGACAAACATCATGACACCCATGCAGATGGGAACTGAAAGTTCGACTGCTGAATCCTACACTAAGGTACTGTACAAGCACATCCACTCATGCATGAATCGTGCCATCCCCAACAGAACCAAGATGCTCTCCTCCAAAAAAGGGAAGCCAATCTAGTGGTCCCTTACCATAAACAAACTTTACAACAAAAGGAAGAAACTGTTGCAGAAAAGAGGAAAATCCCAGGATGCTCCCTTACCAGCCTCAGTAAGAAGCTGAGATCCCTCATAAAATCCTCCAAAGCTAGTTATGAAAATAAAATTGCCAAAGATTCCAAAGACAACCACAAAGCATTCTATAGCTATGTCAAGAATCTAAATGGCAATGCTTAGATCTGCTCTGAGCTACAACAGAATGGCATTAAACATACTGATCCCAAGGATATTGCCAATATACTGGCAGATAGATTCAGTGCAAACTTTACCCCCCTCTCACCCCCTAAAGGGCCCATCTCAATACCGAAAGATTGCCAAATTCTGGTAATACAGCCACACAGGTACAAAAATACACTCTCCAAAGCTAAGAATACAGCATCCATGGGACCAGACGACATCCCAGGCTGTGTACTGCATGAACTACAAAATGAACTGGCACCTCACCTAAGTGTCATGTTTAATCATAGCCTCACCTCAGGCTTTGTGCCCACTGAGTGGCACACAGCTACAGTTATCCCACTCCACAAGGGGGGATCCACTTGGATCCCAGGAACTACCGCCCCATCAGTCTGACGAGCCTGATATGCAAGGCCATGGAATGTATTATCATGGAACTTATAAACAAAGACATTGGCAACCTTCAAACACTGCACCCCATGTAGTTTGGGTTCGTGAAGGACCAATCTTGTCTCCTGAACCTGACTGAGTTCTTCAAATCAGTCTCCAGAGCCGTGGACAAGGGTAAGGTGGTCCACACTGCCTATCTGGACCTCGCCAAGGCCTTCAACACTATCTCCCTCTCTGGAATCATAGATAAACTTACTAAGCTGGGCATTAATCCCTATGTCACTTGATGGGTTGCCAACTTGCTTACTGACAGAACCCACACTGTAAAAGTAGCCAACTCCAAATCCAGCACCAGACAAGTGACAAGTGGAATACCTCAGGGTTCAGTCCTGGGACCGCTCTTGTTTGGCATCTACTTCTCTGAAGTACAGGCCAACGGTAAGGGACTCTGGCTAATAAAGTTCGCTGATGACTGCAAACTGGGAGCCATTATTGAATCCCCAAATGATGTGGATATTCTACAAAAGGGCCTTACAGAAACAGATGCTTGGTGCCAGAGCCATGGGCTTAAGCTCAATGCCAAGAAATGTATAGTTATCCCCTTTGGGAAAAAACATGTACCCGTGAATTACCACATAGGTGGCAGTACACTAAACACCGAAAGTGTGATAAGAGACTTAGGGGCAAGGTGGACAGTGGTCTCACATTCGATAACCACATTGCCACAACAGTCAGGAAATCCTTCTATGTGGCACACCTCATCACTAAGGGCTTTTCATCCAGAAAAAAGGAGATCATTGTCCCACTGTACTCATCCCTCATTAGACCCATTATAGAATACAATGTCCCGTTTGGTATGTACCTCTCTAGACATCTGCAACAACTGGAAAGGACGCAGAAATACCTCACTAAAACAATCACAGGCCTAAAGCAGATGCCCTGTGCTGACTGTCTAAAAAACTCCACCTATACTCTGTCGCATATCGTCTACTCAGAGACGATCTCTGCTTAACATACAAGGCCATGTCAAACCCAGAGCTGTTGGACATGCTACACTTAAAGAAATCCCAATCCCTCAAAGCACACACTCCATGGATCTAAACCTTGTCATCATAATGAACAAAACTTGCTGGAGAGATAGGTTCCTGACCCAGAGACTCCCCAGACTCTGGAATAGACTGCCCATACATGTCAAGTAGAGCGCCTCTTTGGCCCTCTTCAAAAGGAACATTGATGATTGGATGAGAGATTGGAAATTCACCCCGGGGATCACGTCAGTCAACCTGCTAGACAGGGGTCCAGGGAAATAAATACTGTGGGAAGAAATAGCCAGGGAATTGTTATGGCTAGGCTTGTATAGGTCGTAGGGCCGATAGCCTAGTACCATCCTTTGAACCTATGAACCTATAAGGTTGTAAAATTGCATTATTTTGATATTGGGCACTATCACAAACAAGTAAAGAAAAGAAAGATCCAGGATTGGTCTCCAGGCAATTTCTTTCTTTGGCACTAAAAATATCCTTAAATAAAACCCCCTTTCTGATCTGTGAAAGGGTAACTGTTTCTATCACTCCCTGTCAGCACGTGATGCAGAACAGGTGGAAACAAGAGAGTCTGGTCTAACGTATGAGGAATTACCCCACTGGAAAGGAAGAATTTCTTTCCAGTGCTATCTTAACCCTGATGATCTTCAAAACCCATTTCTCTGAAACAATCTGTTGCCAACCAGAAAAGTGGCAATTCGGACTTAATGGAAGAAAAAAATGGCCTACCAAGGCGGGAGGAGTGAACAAAGTATCTTAAACAGTCATTCTGACTTATTCGACTGTCATTGGTTTTGAGAGTTTCCCGAATTCTTCTTTGAACCCTACTGTCATTTCTTCTTAAACATCTGTCTAACTGTACTTTGTTGAGACTGTTTATTTTGTTTCTTACCATAACTGAATGAGGAGTTAGAGAATCCCTTGAAAAACTTGGAAAAGGAGGTCTGAAAAACCTTTGAGATTTCCTGTATCAGCTTACCGCTTTCATCACACTTTTTGCTAATCTCTGCAGCAGAGGGGCCAAAAATTAAACCTCTGTCCAAAACAGAATTTAAAATCTAATTTTCAATATCATGTAACAGGTTCTAAGAATGCAGCCATGCAAACCTCCTCAAAACAGCACCAGTGGCCATAGCCCTTGAAGACGTATCAACAGAACAATACACACGCTGTAAACAATGAGTAGTGACTTGAACAGAAGAAATTAAATTATTTAAAGCAAATTTTTCCTCCCAAGAAGAAACTGCAGATAAAATATTCCTCATACTTTCACAATTAATAATTACAATCCTTAACATATGAGCCTGACACTTTAAAATTCTGAAAATCAAAGTTACAGAAGCATAAGCATTTTCCCTACTTATCAATAATCTTCTCATCCTTATCAGAAAGAGAAGGATTGGAATTAATTAAGTGTTTAGCAACAGAAGGATCAATTAAAGCTATAGCTTGAGGAACTTTACGCATTCTATCTGCCTTTCTAGGGGCAACTGGCTGACTATTAGGGAAATTGCCAGCGGTAACTAAAACATCCTCCAAAACTGACAGAACTAGAGGAATGGGTGTAGGTTCTGGAAAATCTTTCAGTAACATATTCATATTATTTTCTGAGGGACTGAGAAACCTCAGTGTTCTCCCACTGAAAAAAACTGGCACATTCTGGAAATAATCTCAATGAAAGAGAACCCTCCAAAGGGGGAGTTAGAAACTGAGCTCTCCTCTGAGTCTAAGTCAGAAATCTGAGAAGAAAACTCTTTATCTGTCCCTTTTTCCTCCTATCCAGACTCAGAATCGTGAATCTCTTCAAGAAAAGAGGACTCCTTCTTTCTTTGACCAGAAACTACTTTATAAGAAGAATCAATAGCCTGAATTAAACACTGAGACAGACTCATTAAACTTTTCCTGTCTAACGAAATTTGAGTTGAAGTAGATACAGGCTTAGTATTCTGTTTCTTTTTGACAGGAAAAATGGGACCAACTGTATTATTAATGGCAGCAATGGGTTACCCAGGGATGAGCACAAAATTCTAGCAAAACAGGGAAACTATCCTGTTCCCTCTCCCAGGGCTGACAAGAGTGGCTTTCTTTTGCCCAATGAGGGGATCCCAACAGCTGCAGAGGATGTGGCTAATCCCCGCTCCATAGTGGCTGTAACTGCTACAACAGATGGATCCAGAGTAAAAGATGAGTGATCTGAGGTACAACTAATGGCCACAGTGGGGTCACCCACCTGCAGCTGAGGCAAATAACTAGCCTGCTGTGATGGCAAAAGTTATTTGCTTAACTTTTTCTTTTATGGCTGGAAGAAGAACCAAGTGTGGAACTGACAGTTTGTTCTATGGTGAAGCCAAAAATGGTGCCTCTGTTCTGGGAAAACAAGCAGCAAATGCTGGTAAAAACTAAAAGTCTTTAAATGTAACTTTTCTCACAGATAAACACAGTAAAAAGCACTTTAACATGCTTTACCAGCCCCAAAAAGTTAAATAAACACAATTTCTCCACAGAAAAAAAAACATTTTCAGTTACTTTAAACAACTTTTAAACTAACAGGAAAAACAGCACTCCCGTTTAAAAATACAGTGCAGTCTTGTAATAGTCTGTTAAAAAACAAACTCATAGCTTTAAAATAACTTTTCTGAAGAGGAAAGCAGTAATAATAAACACAATTTACTGAACGGAACCTTTCTTATCCAAAGGGAACTCATCTGCCCAGCAATGAACAGCACAAACCGGCCACCAATCCTCGGAAACCTCAAAGGAACTTACTCTTCAACAGCTGTAAAGGTCTGAAGGGCTTGGCACCCAATTAGTCTTTTAGTCAGCTCAGCTCAAGCTGACTGACAGTTTGGGCACATGGAAGGTGCCCTGAAGCTTTGGCAACTGTCCAGCTGTTATATCCTTGGCAGGATATAACCTGTATAGCTAAGGCTACTGCAGCAGTGATCATTATGATCAACACCATGCTCTATGACTACCATTTCAAATGTGCTGGAGTACTGGAGGAAACAGATCTGTGTGACTGGGAAGATGAGAAGGGATTCCCCCTGAAAGGATGTGGCTTGTTAATTCATTGTCACCTGTATCACTCCTGAATCACATTCAAAACCCATTTGTTTTAAACAATAAGTTGCCAAAAAAATGGAGCATTTAGAGTTAGTTTCTGAGGAAGAAGAAAAGATGCTGGTGCAGGAGGAGTGGAGGAGGTGACTTGGATTCCAGCATAGTCATTCACTGGAGAACACCTGACCCTTTTTTGGAAAAACAGTTTTCTTTTTCTAATTTTCATTAGTCCCCTCCTGTCATCTTTTCTTAGATGTCTGTCTGTTAGCAGGAGGCACCACCTGCTTGAGATAAGAAAAAAAAAGAAATTTATTAGCTAGAGAGGCTATATACAAATTATTTGCCTTTCTCGGTACAAATAGTTGAGAATTAGGAGTTTTTCAGGCAGCATTAAAGCATCTTCCAAGGCTGGCAAAACAGACAGAATAGGAGAAGTATGCAGGGTTTCTTCTCCTAATAAATCATAATATCTGCCCAACTCAGGGGGAATATCCACCTGTTCCCAAGCAAATACTTCCATCAGTCTGGAGACAATCTCAGAAAAGGAGAAAGTTTCTAAATGTTCAAATTCAGACTCTCTGTCTAAAGAATCAGAGTCTTGGGTGATGGACCTCTTGGTGACACCATCCTGTCTGTGTCAAAGTCAGAACCCTCGGAACAATTCCAAGATGGCTGCCGACTAGACTAGTCCCTATTCTTTGAGCTCCTCACAGATTTGTAACATCTCTATTTTTTTACAACTTTGTAATAATATTTTTCCTCAGTTTTTTTTCATAAAAGGATTCTACAAATCTCTCTACATACATTTGGATTATTTTTATCTTCGGAAATTTTATTTTGGGATATATTTTACCTCAGAACAGTTTGTGGTGTTATCTGATTTGGTCATCTGCTGCTTCAGAATCTTCCTGGAACTTGTCACTCTGGCATCAGCATCTAATCTCTGGGCATGGCTACTAAATCTGACTCCATGGAGACTCAGTCTACGAAGGCCAAATTTTCTTCAGTGCACTCACCTGAAAAAGATACCACTTCCAAGAGATTGAGAACATCTAAAAATTCTCCTGAAATTTCTAAAGTAAGTAACAAAGACTTGAATGACTCAAACTTTTATTTAGATGAACTAAAGCTAGCATTAAAGCCTATACAAAGTGCTATTCAAAACTTCTCAGAACAATTTGCTGACTTTGGTAATACTTTAAAGCAAATAAATGACAGAATGAGTACTATTGAAAACAGTAATTCAGCTTTAGAGATAAAAATTGAGTCATTGGAAAGTGATCTAAAGTCTAAAGATAAAGCTATTTCTGAAATACAAACTAAATTGATAGACTTAGAAGCCAGGAGTCGCAGAAACAACATTATTATTCGTGGTTTGCCAGAATCTTATGATAATAATAATCTGCTGTCTGTGTCTAAGAGTATCTTTGAGGCATTATTAAACTGTGAAGCATCCTCTAAAAATATAACTGTAGAGAGAGCACACAGAGCATTACGTGCAAGTCAAGATGCTTCTTCACCAAGGATTATATATACAAAGTTATTAAACTTCCAAGATGCATTTCAAATTTTGCAAGCAGCTAAAAGTAAAAAACAGTTTGTATGGAAATCTCACAAATTGTCATTCTCATGGGATTTTCCTTCTCAAATAAAACTAAATAGACAAAAACTTTCTCCCTATTGTGCAGACTTGATAAAAAGAGGGATAAGATTTCGTATGTCTTATCCAAACACCTTGTCCTTTACATTTAATGAAAAAAGATTTATGTGTTCTGATCCTAAGGGAGCAAAAGATGTTTTTTTTAAAGCATTTAAAAAGCTTCCGGATTCAGTCTCCTAATACTTCATTTACTTGTTGGGTACAAATGTGATGATTATAGTTTTTTTCCTATAAATGATATGTTCCTACAGATAGTATGTGTAATTTACTGTTAAATCTATTCTTACCAAGGGTGTACACAGTGTTTATATATGCACAGTATATTCTTTTCCTTTCTTTTGAAAACAGGAAGAGATACTGTTTTATTAGAACAAATATATTCCTTCAGGAATATAGACTCAGTTTCTAGCTTTTAAATAAGCCTTGTGGTTCCTTTATGCTTTGCGATGTAGTTTTCATGTTTTGTTTAATTATAACAAGTACAATGCTTTATTTCAATTACGAGCATTTTGGAGGGAGATTTTAGAGACTCTCGAGGATATACAGAGCGAAAATCTTCTGTTTTCTCCATCAGCTGTTGTTTCACTATGCCACGCACCTTCTATGAAGCTACGGAGTTCAGCAGTGACGTCATCACTCGCAGAAGACACTCGCTGGTTTAGTTTCAGATCAGGCTGTTGAAAGAAACGCTTGTTTGCTCATATACATTAAAATATGTGTTTTTTTTCTGTTTCTTTTGTTATATTTGACATATGGGCTTATATAATTGATCTATTCTTCAGTCAGAAAGCACACTTCGCTTTAGTCAACTGCTGTCAGCTGGATACTTTCTCGTTTTAGTGAGGCTTTGCTTTTATGGAAGAAATGATGGAAAGTGTCTTCATAGGTCCAGATATAGCTCTGCTACATCTATTTTCAAGGTACAATTCTTATTTAATATATATAATAGCTTATTTTCAAGTCATTATGTATTGTTTTTCATATCAGGTAAAATACTTTGTTCTTTTAAGTAAAAGTGTGCATAGTTTGAAGCAACATAAGAGTATTTTAGATAAACTGATTTTCACATCTGAATACTCAGATAATACACTTAACAAATATACTCTGGGTTATATGTTGTAATAGAAACATGATATAAATGTATATATTTGTACAGTATAATAATTTTGTTTTCCTATTCAGATCTAAATGTTTTGTTTAAATAATTTTTTGTGTCCATACAGGAGAATTGTAGACTACATTTCTTGCTAGTTTAAAAATTAATTTGTTATATTTATGTTTGTAAGTAAAGCATATGTATATGGACACATTCCTCCAAATGATTAACTTGTTACATTCCAGCACAAACAACAGACAATGGAAATGTATGTTGAATTTGTTTTGTAGAATGTCTTCAGTGACAAATCCATACATGTTTGGTTAAAATTCAGGTAAAATGCAACTGGCTAAATGCATGTAACATGTAACATGATAAATAGAAACTACTGTGTAAGATTCCAGTAATTTTTCTTTACATTTTGTTTGGTTTCACCAATAGATGCTTATTAGTAAAGTGTGTTTGCTTATGATGTTAAAATATGGATGCAAACACATTCTTAAGATGGTTAGTAGTCCAGCAGCTCTAAGCTTTTATTTTGCTGGCTAGGGAGGGAGACTTCTCACTTTTTACCTGTTTTAATTTTTAGTTGTTAACCATATTTCATATATTTATGCTGTGAGTCAGATTTTAATGTCATAGTTATTCATAATATCACTATAGTCAAACATGATTTTTTACATAACTAAAACATTAATGTTAAATTTATCTTTCTTATACTTTTTATATACGGTAATTTATATATATTTGATTCATTTTAATATTTAGAATGTGATGCTGAGGAAACTCTTTAAATTGTTGTATATCTCACTTAAAATTGGAGCTCGTATACTAAATACGTGAGTAGGGATTGAGTATGTTGGACATCTTGTATTTAGGTAGTTATGTAAATATGTTTGATATTATAATAATGTTTTCTTGTTTAGTTAGGTTTTTATATAAAGTTTACTATGCTTATTTGATACAAATGTTTTTGGTAGTGTTAACCAATATCACTTACTTGATTCACTTATATTTTTCTTCTCTCGCAGGGGGTGGGTGGTTAGGCACCGGGGTACTTGGGAAGGAATATTACAGGATCTTTAAAATAATCTTTTTGGGAGATATCAAGTTACATTATAATAAGTATAAGGAACTGAAGTTTATAGTTATCAACACATCCTACCAAGCCTTAGATATATGTTATATATCTATTTTTATTTAATTATATGACCTTAAATATTGACTCATGGAATGTGAGAGGGCTACAAAATAAAAATAAGAGATCCCTACTATTTCATCTTCTATTTAAATCACAGGCTAATATTTGCTTCCTACAAGAGACACACCTAAATAGAGAAGACTTTGATAAAGAAAAAAGCAAGAAATGGATTAAAATGATAGTAGCAGCTGGTAATAGTACAAATTCAAGTGGGGTGGCCATTATAGTTAAAAATAATTTTCAGGGAACTATTTCTGATGTGAAATATGACGTGAATGGAAGATGGTGTTACATTATCTCCTGTTTCCATGATATTGATAAACCAATTATATTTTTTAATCTTTATGGCCCTTGTGAACAACAACATATCTTCTTTATACAAATTTATAATATTCTCTCCTCTTTTAAAGATCATTACTTTATTTTGGGGGGGGGACTGGAATGCTATCATTAATCCTGACATTGACCGTACTAGTAAATCTTCCTCGTATAATTTCCAAGCATCCATCGCCTTGGAAGAAATAATAATGGACCTCAACCTCACAGACCCTATTTCTCATATAACACAGTATGACAAAAAAGAAAATTTCACATACTATTCAAAATGTTATAAGTCATGGTCAAGATTAGATTTTTTTCTTATTTCCAACTTCCTTACTAATAGGAAAATTAGTTACTCTCTTGAACCCAGATTTTTTTCTGATCACTCTAGAATATCTCTTGGAATTAGTTTGGCTTCAAATACATTAGATACATCTTTATACAATAATTGGACACTGAATAATAATTTACTTTCAAATGAAAATACACATAAATTAATAACTGAAACATTGAAAGAAACATATCTTAATTTAGTCGAATCAGATATTCCTTTAGATATACAATGGGCTGCATGTAAGGCAACCCTTAGAGGTATATTTATTAACAAAGCATCATATCTTAAAAAACAATATAGAAATAAAGAATTACAATTAAAAACAAAAATTCAGAATTTGGAAAATCAATACAGAATATGTCCTAATTCCTCTACATATGATTTATTATTAAGTTCCCAAAAAGAATTACTGCTTCTACACCAACATAATCTTACCATATCAGAGCAAAGGCTCTTAGCTACATACTCTGAATGGGCACAGGTTCCTTCTAAAGTGCTAGCCAGAATAATTAAAGGTAATCAATCTCTTCCTAGAATTTCGTCAATAAAACATAACAACAAGTTCTATAATACTGATTCAGAAATTATGCAGCTCTTTACATCACTGTTCTCAGAGATATACTCAAAGGAAAACAATTCTAGGAATAAACAACATATAGTGGATTTTGCGTCCTCTATCAAATTTCCTAGGTTAAATGATCAACAAAAGAATACACTTTCTGCCCCGCTGACTATTAAAGAAATATCGGAAGCCATTAGCAGACTTAAGACTAGTAAATCTCCGGGACCTGATGGCTTTACACCCGAATTTTTTAAAACTTACTCATCTGAGCTTTCACCCCTTCTTTTTGAAATTTTTAACTACATAATGATTAATGGTATATCTGACCTGTATTGGAACACCTCAAAAACCATTTTAATTTTGAAAAGGGACAAAGAAAAAACTGATCCTAATAATTATAGACCTATTTCTCTGATTAACATTGATATAAAAATTTTAGCTTCTTTACTTGCGTTTAGACTAAAAAATGCCTTACCATTCTTGATCTCTTCGGAACAGGCGGGTTTTGTGTCACATAGACACTCATGGGGTAATACCCTAACAATCGATTCTCTTATACACTTTGTTAAAAAAGATTCAAATCCAATGTATGCACTGATCCTGGATGCTGCTAAGGCTTTTGATAGGGTAAACTGGGATTTTCTTTTTCACATTATGTCTTGCTTTAATATACCATCTTCTTATATAGACTTTATTAGAATCTTATATAAAAATTCTTATACCTTTCTTTATATTAATAAGAAAATATCTAAAAGTATAAAGATCATTAATGGTACAAAGCAAGGTTGCCCGCTAT
The DNA here is from genome assembly GCF_019279795.1 of Protopterus annectens. Lineage (NCBI taxonomy): Eukaryota > Metazoa > Chordata > Ceratodontiformes > Protopteridae > Protopterus > Protopterus annectens. The sequence goes on along the minus strand of NC_056744.1, from coordinate 97,503,789 downwards.
CTCCTTTTTTATTCAATTTATATGTAGAGCCTTTATTATTATATATAACACAAAATACCTTCCATAAGATTCCTAGAATTCTTAACACTAAAGTTTGTTTGTCGGCTTTTGCAGATGATCTTATAATATATTTTCAAACACCTTGCTCAGACTTTTCAAAACTAATTGGTTCCATTGAAGGATTCTCTGAGGTCTCAGGATATCAGATTAACACTCAAAAAACATATATTCTCCCTATAAACCCACTTGCTCACAAATCATATTTGTTTCCTGATCACACTTTCCAGATAGTTCAGAATTTTAAATATTTGGGGATTTTTATAAATCATAATGGTCTCTCCACATTTCAGAATGATTTAGCTAAAGTATGGTCGTCTATTATACTTGATCTAAATAGATGGAAATTGCTTAATTTATCACTTCTATCAAAAGCAGCAATAATAAAATGAATATTCTCCCCAGACTGCTATTTCAATTTAATGCTGTGGATCAGTTGATTCCAAAATCTTTTTCTCAAAAATTAATAAAGTCCTGGCTAGTTTTTTATGGTTTCCCAAATCAGTGAGAATTTCTTACATTAAATTAATTTCTCCTAAAAATAAGGGAGGACTTGGTCTTCCGAACTTTCATCTTTATTACTTGATTATCTCGGCCAATAAATTATTATCTATTCTGAATATAAATACTGAGAAATATAATCAATACCCTATCTGGACAAAATTATGGTATCAACATATCTTAACTAAAAATATTAATCCATTAGCTCTTCCTTTTCTTTCTTTAGATGTCATGAAAAAATTAAAAATTCCTAATTCTTTAAAACAAAAATTTTTTGCTTTCCAAGAACTGCTAAAACTTGTCAACTTAGAAAATACATTTCAATTAATGCAACCTCTCCATCTCAATCCTAATATCAATTTAGATAATACTTCTTTTAATCTTTCAAACTTTCCCCTGATCAAAGATCTCACTGTTTGGGATCTGTTACAATACAAAAATGAAACTCTCACTAATATGCGCAAAATTCTTAAGGTTAATGTTAATTATTTAACCACCTTACGTCAAATAAGAGATATTGTCAATGCTAATTTTCTATACACCAAAGTAGATAATATAGATATTACTAATTATAAAGTGGTTATACAGGTACTTACACTCCCAAAGAAAATGTTATCTAAATCCTATAATCTTATTAATCAAATAATTCATAATACAATTTGTCTCTTTTCCAATTATTGGGACAAACATAATTCTCATATATCTATAAATCAGAAACTCTCAGCTATTAAAAATACACTAGAACACTCGCCCTTCAAAAAACTCTTTTACACCCAACTAATGATTAATAATAATGCATATTTTACTCCTTCTAAACTTAACAAATTTGACGCTAATAAATCGGCTTCATGTTCTTGTTGTTCTCACCCTAATGCAGATCTTCTACATATTTTTTGATCTTGCTATCACTCACATAAACTTTGGACTTCCCTAAAAGTCCGTTTACAGAAAATGGGCTATCATAAATCCACCCTATCTTGGGAGACTGCATTACTACATATACCAAATATTTATCTCTCCAAATTGGATTCACAAGTACTAATATACATATGTTCACTTATAAAACTTTATATCACCCAAAATTGGCTAGATCGTATTAAACTGAATTGGAATAATTTTAAAATTCTAGCCTGTACATATATCAGTGCGCAGAAAATGATAGTGAAAAGTCCTAAGAAGTCGATACAAATCAACAAAGCTATAGAAAAGGTGTTACACATTATTAATAGTGTATAGTTGGCTACTCTCCTTTTGGGTTTCATGGACCTCAGTCGCCTTTATATCTATATACCTGCTTTATTTTAGATCTATATCTATTTTGATATATTTTTTGGTTAACATTAGTTTATGTTGTAGATAGTTATTGTATGTTCTTAGACTGCATTGAGATATAAACATTTATCATACAAAATTGTGTTATTATAAATATCTCCTAACGTTTCATTTTTTCTCCTCAATATGTATTTTAATGTTTGTTGTTGTTGTATTTTTATTTCAATGTCCTAAAAATTCAATAAAATTTTTTTGAAAAAAAAAAAAGAACCCTCGGAACAAACATCCTCATCCTTATGAGTGGAGGAATAAGGAACAGGATGAAACACTTGACACCAAGGGTTAAAAGACTGCAACAAATACTTACTTAAGGTGATAACATCATTTTAGTGAAATAAACCATGTCCTTATTGTCACAATGATTAATTTTTTACTTCTTTTTACCTAGGGGCATCTGTGTATGAAGACTGAGAAGGTGAAAACATATCATCCCAAGCAAGAGGTTTCTTTCACCACCCACCCTGAAGAGAGCCACATGGGGTTTCTTCAGAAAATAAAATGGATGGTTCTCCCATGCCCATATCGGACACTGGAACAGCTGAAGAGGACATGTCTGACCCTTAATCCATAATAGATGGCAAGGCTACAACAGAGGGATTCAAGGAAGCCAGTAAGTAATCTGAGGATCCAGCAGTAGCCACTGCAGAGTCAACTGCCATTGGCTGAGGCACTGACTAAGCTCACAATATAGCAACAGTTTGCCTTTTGATAGCTTTTTTAGGTACACTGGAGGAAAGAAGAGAAGGACCAGGAAAAATATCCATGCTTTAGCCAGGGGAAATCCCTGATTGCAGGTAAACACTGCTGGAAGACTCAGTCGGAAGGTAAGAAATCAGACAAATGTCCACAAGAAGCACATTTTTGTCTTTTACAATGGATAGCGGATTTGGAAAATAACTTAGAGACCTGAAACATCCTGGAAACCTCCCTGCAGTGGTTTACCTCTCTCATCACACTATTTGAGCACCTATGTAGCAGAAGACCCACATAAAACCTCTCTATCTATCTAGAGCAGAGTTCAGGGTTTCTGACTTTAAGCCATCTGAAAACTTTTAATTACATATCCAGACAAATCTGTGGCAGAAGCAGAAGCCCTAGAAACAGTACCAGCACATTCATACACACTTTTTAAGACATGTTTAGATATTTTGAAACAAATTAGCCACACTATGATTCAAATCTCCCTTCAAAATTCAAAAGGAAAAGCAGAAGCACTTCACTGAAATCCTGTCAGAAAGTACAGTTGTGTGAGTAAACTTACCATAACAGTAGTTGTTTGAATGATCACTGCTACTGTAGCCTTAGCCTTATATGGATTATATCATGCATAGGATATACCAGCCAGACAGTTTCCAAAACCTCAAGGCATCTTCCACAAGCTAAACTGTCAGTCAGGTTGAGCTGAGCTGACTAAACAGAAATGTCTGGGTGCCAAGCCCTTCAGAGCTTTCATGCCAACAGAGATAGGGAGGCAGGACACTAAGACCAATACTAGGAATAACAAAAAAAAATGTCTAGACCTTGTCATAAACAACACACTAAAAAACAAGGGTGGTAGAGGGAGGGAGGGAGCGGCTACTAAAGCAGTAATCATGTAAACACATGCTGTCATACTATGTTCATCATATTAATCACTGCTGCATTAACCTTAGCTATATGGCTAGACTACCCAGCCTTACTTCAATTGGGAGGTGGAAGGAGAAGAGTCCAGGAGCCCCTGGGGAATGGTACTAGCAAAGCCTTATCTAGACTTAGTGAAGGAATGAAGCTTATAGTGAATTACAAAAGAATGTACAAAGGACCATGCTGCAGCTTCAAGAATTCCCCTAGAATCCAACCCTTTTCAGTAAATAAATAAACATTTTTAATATTAAGCTAAGGCTCTACTAGAGTGGGCTTTGACTCTGCCTGGAATAGTTTTATTGTGTTGAGTATAACAAAAGCCATAGAAAACCATAAGGAAATTGTTTTGACAAAGGTTGTCCCTTCTTCTTACCTTCATAAGAACTGAACAATTGATCTGAAGATCTGAAAGATTTAGTTCTGTCAAGCTATTACCCGAGTTGTCTGTGGACACCTAATGTATGGACTATCCTTTCTCCCTCATTTTTAGATTCAGGAAAGAAAACAGGGAGATGAACAGTTAGTCATAAAGTAAACTTGGACACCACCTTAGGCATGAAATGCATGCAATGAGTAGTTCTCAAAGAAACCCTGTCCCTGTGAAAAATGAGATAGGGTTGACTCACCATAATAGCTTCCAAATCAGATTCACTTCTTGCAGAGGTCAGAGCAATCAGTAAAACTGTTTTCCAAGATAGGAACCTCAAGTCATCTAGGTTAGCTGGTTCAAATGGAGCATGTATTAGCTTTTCTAACACAAAATTAAGATCTCAAGGAGGTGCCACCAGTTTTCTAGGAGGCCTTTTACAGAAAAGCCCTTTCAAAAACATTTGAACATGAGAACACGTTGAAAGAAGAGGATCCATGGGCAAACATGCTGAAACGGACAAAAAATGAACATTGATAGAGGAGTAAGAAAGGTCATAGGTCAGTAACTCACACAAATATTGTAAAACCAGAGAACACCTAGACCTGAATGGGTTTTGGTTATGTTGTTAGCACCAACTGGAAAACCTTTTCCAATAACTAATATATGATTTTCTAGTAGCAGGCTTTCTTGCCTCCATTAGTACCTGCTGCACATCCTCAGTAAACAGGTGCCTAAAGGGAATTAAAACACTATCATCCAGGCTGTCAACTGAAGTTAATTGTGGTTGGGGTATATCAAATGCCCGTTCTTGTGTGAGTAGATTCAGTCTATAAAGAAGCTTGTGGTAACTGTCCCTGGCCATTTCTAAAAGAAGAGAAAGCAAGTCAAAGCTCAAACTGATAAGGCACTCCTATTAGACTCTTAAAGCTCAACTTAGCCTCCGTTTTATATCATCCTATTTTAACTACCGCACATTGAAATTTTCCAAGAGTAATATGAATTGTGTATTGTTCTTTTCTGCATTTTCCTTGTTTTAACAAAAAGTCAACTTTGCACTTTTAACTTGGTTTGAGACCACAGTGTTGTAGTTACCTTCATGTTAGTGGAAGAATTGTGAGCTGCTGCAAAATCCAAGTCTAATTTATTTAATTTCTACTGCTTTTCTTACTGTTTGTATTTCACTTGGTCTGGAAGTCTTAGTCTTGTAGTATAACTTTACAATAGTGAGAGAATTTTGAATTGCTACAAGATCTGAGCCCCATGTATTACATTTCTACTGTATTTGTTCTGCTTGCATTTTACTTGGTCAGGGGATCTTAGTCTAGTCTTGCAGTATCACTCACAATAGTGAGAACATTGTGAATTGCTGCAGGGTCTGAGCATGGATGTGCAGTGTTTTACTGTCTCTATAGCTAGCCTGGCTGAAACAAGCATCCTGAGACAATGTAGCAACTCTCTCATGTTTATTAGCAACCACCTTATTCTTAAATAGACTGACACAGTATGCGAGACATGTAATTATACTATGTCTTAGGAGGTCAAGCTCTCGTGCGCGCACACACACACATACACACACACACACACACACACACACACACACACACACACACACACACACACACACACACACTGATATCTCCAAACAGGTTGCCAGTACCACACACACTACACCTACTGTGGATCAGATACATAAGCTCACACATGCTGAGACTCTTAAATGCAATCTACCCAATCTTCAAAGGCCTCCCATACTCTGCTCTCAGCAACCTTCCAAACACACTACAAAGACAATACTTTCCAGGATACAAACACATCTCACAATGTCTCTTCCTGTAAGCCCTTAGGCAAACTATCACATTACCCAATATGCTGGTCATGAGAGAATTTGTTGTGAGGCACACGGATGCCCCCCAAACCAGCTGAGGAAGAAGTCAGTCAATGTCCATCTAACCTTAGGTAAAGTCCAATAAAATATCCTTGCTAGCTACAGGTCCCTGTCTATGACCCAGGATAACCATACCACATACTTTAATGTACTGGAGTCACTCCATATACATGGGTGACTTCAACCATAATTTGGGGTACATCAACAACCACTAACATGCAGGCTCAGAGATTCCTGGATTTCATGGATGCAAACACCCTGGAACAGCTAGTCTGCACACCTACTAGTGATGCAAATATTCTGGATCTGGTACTCATAAATATGAGGGAACATTGCATCTCATCATATCAGATCACAAAGTAGTTACCCTTGAAATAATTATAAAGGCTTAACTCTCAGCAAACCCCAGAACCTTTGAAATGTTTCCAAGGCTACTATCTCCTGTTACAAAATGACATAGCTAAATTCCAAGCCCTACCCAAACTCAAAGAAAATGGTGGCCTGTTAGGATGTGTCAACGGAAACCCTGTACAAGTATGTAAACAAATGCACAAAAATAGCAGTACCAATCCAAAATAAACTTGGGATAAACTCCAAAAATAAGCCCTCTTGGTGGACCTCCAGTATAAATAGCTTGTACAACAAAAGAAATTAAATCCCTTTCAAAAATAGTAAGAGCTATGCCCAAAGACAAAGAACTCCCTCAAGAGTCTCAACAAGTAACTCAGCGAAATAATTAAGTCCATAAAAACCAACTTTGAGGCAGAAATAGCCTCCCAGGTTAAGGATATCCATAAGGCATTTTTCACTTACATGCACAACCTTAAAGGGAACACCCAACAATGTGCTAAACTAATAGTAAATGAAGCTTCCTATACCGAACTGGGGGATATAGTAAATTTTCTGGCCAATAAATTTAGCTACAAAATTTCACTCCTCATCACCCCCGGTCCCCCCAGGAAATACCTTCTATCATTTCTTCCCAAACTGTCACTACAGAATAGGTTGTTATTGCACTCTCCAGAGCTATAAACACTACATCAACAGATCCTGATAATATCCAGGATGCCTCCTAAATATCTTGAAGCACGACCTGTCAGGCCCACTAGAATCTCTATTCAGCCCAGCCTCCAGATCAGCTTCATCCCTATGGAAAGGAAGGCTGCAACAGTCATCTCTCTGCACAAAGGTGGACCATCAACAGACAGGCAACTACATACCCATAAGTTTGACTAGTCTTATATGAAAGGTCATGGAAAATATTATCGTGGACCTGATAAACAAAAACAAGAAATCTTCAAACACTAGATCCATCTCAGTTCAGTTTCATCAATGTCAGGTCATGCCGACTAAACTTGGTGGACGTCTTCGAATGGGTCACTAAAGCCATGGGCGAGGGCAAAATGGTATATACTGTCTACCTTGACCTGGCAAAGGCATTTGATGCAATACCTCACTCGGGTTTTATAAACAAACTCACAAATTTAGGTACAAATCCCTATGTCACCAAATAGACAGCCATATGCCACACAGATAGGACACATGATGTTAGGGTAGAGGTATCTACCCCCACCAAGAGGCCTGTTACTAGTGGTGTCCCACAGGGCTTGGTACTGGGACATCTCCTGTTTGGAATACACTTTTCTGAAATCAAATCAAATACAGGACATTTGGCTAACCAAATTTGCTGATGACTACAAGCTTGGTGCAATCACTGAATTCCCCCAAGGATACAGATATCCTTCTAGAGGGTCTGAAAAGGACAAATAACTGACATCAGAACATGGCATAAAACGTAGTGCAAAAAAATGTGAATTATACCTTTAAGATAGATGACCACCCCTGCAAATTACAGTCTTGATAACACTCCCCTAAGAGCAGACCTAGTGGTAAGGGACTTGGGAACTCAGATTGACAGTAACCTGAACTTTGATCACCATGTGTCCATGGCAGTGAGAAAATCCTTCTACATGGTGCAACTTAGAACTAAGGGCATGGCATCAGGATCTAAGGAGATCATAATCCCAGTATACTCAGCCCTCAGACTAATAATCAAGTACAATAAACCCTTTGGCATGTACCTGACCAGGCATTTGCATCAACTGGAGTGACCACAGAGGGTCCACACTAAAAGAATACAGAGTGTAAATAATATTCCATATGCAGACAGCCTCAGAGCCCTGCCCCTGTACTCAGTCTCCCATAGACTACTGAGGGGTGATCTATACCTAACCTATAAGGTATTCTCCAATCCAGCCCTGATGGATCTGCTACACATTCGCAAAGCAAGCATCGCAAGAATTACCTAATCTGAGGACCTAAACCTTTTCGGTGACATAAACAATACATGTTTGATTGACAGGTATATGTCTCAGAGATTACCCCTTCTTTGGAACAAATTACCCACTTAAGTGATACAGAGCTCTTCCCTAAGTCTGTTCAAATGCAATTTAGACTGATAGATGACAAATCACAAATTCACCCCCTGGTCTGTTGTCTGTGGCCCTTATGGACAAGGGCAGATTGTAGATGCCCTAAGGCAAAGGCATATACCCAAGCCATTCTAGCCCATGGGCATTGATAACTGATAAAACTGAGGCATGAAGGGCTAGGCTTAAAAGGTTTTTAGGGACATTAGCCTAGTAACCTCCTATGATTCTGTGAACCACAGTTGCCTGGTCCAGAAAGGGGTTACTACAATGATCTTATGGGATTCCTTCTGAATATCAGAGAAAAGGGTGGAAAAGCATGCAGGAACATTCCTGTCCAAGAAAAAGAAAAGGCATCTATCTTCCAGACATTCTTGCATGGTCTTTCTAGCTGATTGTTCAGAGAGGAGGCAAATATGTCTACTTGAGGAACTCCCCACAGACAGATCAAATCCTGGAAGACCCTCTGATCTAGTTTCCATTCATGAGGATCTGCCCTGCTCAGCTTGTTTGACATGCAGTTTTGCTCTGACAGAATGTAGGATGCTTGCAGGGTGAGACTGTGCTGTGAAGCTATATCCCATGCTAACATGGCTATTCTGCAAAGGGGGTACAACCTAGCCCCCCCCTTGTTTGTTGATGTACCATATGCGGTATTGTCTGTAATGACTTGAAGAGGCCCAGGTGACCAAAGAGGGTTCAGAGAGTTGAGTGTCTTGATCACTGCAAGCATCTCTTTTATATTTATGTGCTAGCATCTGTCCTTGGTGTCCCAGATACTGTACACTTTTATTCCTCCTGAAACTGCTACCCAAGCAAACTTTGAGGTGTTTATGGTGAAAGACTGCTTTGGAACAGGGGGTAGGAAAGGGAGACAGTTTTAACGATATTTGCTGTCTCCACCAAGTGATTTCCCTTCTAACAAACCCCCAGCACTGAGATTTGAAAAGACAAAGGATGCTGGTGCTGGAGCCAAAGAGACTTCAGATACCATTGTATCTTTATCATGTGGTCTTGTCAGAGGTATTATGAGAATCCTAGATGCCATGAGACCCAAAATCCTGAGGTATTCCCTCACAGTGACCTAAGTGCAAAACTTTAGAAACAAATCTATATATACTGTAGATCTATTTTTTTTTCCTTGAGAAAGAAAAGCTATTGAACTGAGATATCTAGCTGACGCCAATGGAGCACAATCCTATGTAAAAGAGTCAAAAAAGAGTTTTGAATGCTTTCTTGGAACCCCAGCTTGTATAAGAGAACTGTTACCCAAGTAAGAGATTCCTGACACTTTGTAAAAGAATTTGCAAAGATAAGCAAGTTGTCTAACTATGAAAAAAATGTGGATACCCTGTAGCCTGCAATGAGCTATAACTGGAGCTACACATGTTGCAAGCATTCTTGGTGAAGCTGATTGTCAAGAGGTAAGGCAGAGAACTAATAATGTGACCCCGTCATTCTAACTTGCTGGACTGTCCTTGGTTTTGGGAGGTTCCAGAATTCTTTTTAGAACCTCCTTGCGATCTCTTCTTAAATATCAGTTTACCTTCTTTTTGTTGAGACTGTTTATTTTGTTTTTTTGCCAAGACTGGATGAGGAGTTAGAGAATCCATTAGAAATTTTCAAAAAGGAGGGATAAAAATCAGCTTATCCCTTTCACCACACCTTTTGATCACCTCTGCAGCAGAGGGGGCAAAAAAAATTTAATTTCTAGCTAAAGCAGAATTTTAAATCTCATTTTTAACACATATGGAAGGTTCTGAGAATGCAGCCAGACAAACCTTCTCAAAACAGCACCATTGGCCATAGGCCTGGAAGAAGTATCAGTTGAGTCATATACACACTGTAAACAATCAGAAGTAACTTGTACAACAGAAGGAACTAAATTATTTAAAGCAGATTTTTCTTTGCAAAAATAAATTGCAGACAAAACATTCCTCATACTTTCACAATTAATCAGTGCAAACTTTAATATATGAGCCTGACAATTCAAAATTCTGAATATCAAAATTGCAGAAATATACACATTTTTCCATACTTATTAATAATCTTCCCATCCTTAGCGGAAAGACTAGTATTGGAATTAACTAAATGTTTAGCAGCACAAGGATTAATTAATGCTATAGCTGCTGGGTCAGGTTTGGGAATAGTGTAGTAAAACTATAAAAAGACTGAGGAACTTTATACATCCCATCTGCTTATTAGAGGCAGCTTGCTGGCTATCAGGAAAATAGCAATCAGTAACACACATGTCCTCCAAAGTTGACAGAACTGGAGGAAATAGTGAAGGTTTTGGAAATTCCTTCTGTAAACAGCTCACAGTATTTTCTGAGGGACTGAAAGACTCAGTGTTCCTCCACTGAAAAAAATGTCACATTTTGTAAACAGTCCCAAAGACAGAGAAACTCCCAAAGGGAGATTCAGAAATTAATCTTTCCCATACTTATCAACCTCTTAGAACAAGAAATCTGGACAAAGCCATAAATAAAAGTGGGGCAAAGGCCCAAAAAATAGGGACAATGTTTAAATTTTGCTCTTGCAAGCTTAGAATGTTGATAGAATAACAGGTTATGCATTAACATGAATTTTCTGAAGGGGATGAAGTCTGAAATTCAATTGTCTGTCATTATTTTCTAAGTTTAATTTTTAATGATTTGCTACTAATTTGCTAGAAAACCACAATTTTATGAAAAACAGAACAAAACTATGGGGCAAAACTCTGGACATTCTGCAAAAATCTGTAAAGCTGACAGGTATGAATTATTTCCTCTGAGTCTGAATTAGAAATTTTAGGGGAAAATCCTATATCAGTCCCTTCTTCTTATTATTCAGATTCAAAATCTTGAATCTCTTCAGGAAAAGAGGCATCCCTCTTTTTTACCAGAAACTACTTTATAAGGATCAATAGCCTGAATTAAACACTGAGCTAGACCATGTAAACTACTTCTCATACCTCTAAACTTCTTAGCAGACGAAATCTGGACAAAGCCTAAAATTATTACCCAAGAATAGGGACAGGTTTTGAATATTGCTGTTGTAAACTTAGAAAGTTGCCAGAATTACAGGATTTGTGTTAGCAAGCATTTTATGAAGAATATGAAGTCTGAAAGTCAAATGTATATCATTATTTACTGACTTCAGTCTCCAGAGATTTGTCAAAAAACTACAAGTTTTATGAGGAACAGACGAAAAAAATCTGGACATTCTGCGAAAATCGGGACAGTTGAGAGGTATGTATTCCTGTCTAAGGAAATCTGACAGAGTAGATTTTTTTTTTCTTTTTGACAGGAATAATGGGACCAGCAGTGTTATTACTGGCAGCAACAGCATCCCCAGAGATGGGCACAACATTCTGCCAAAACAGGAAAGCCTTTCTTGTTCCCTCTCCCAGGAATGACAAGAGTGACACTCCCTTACCCAATGACAGGACCCCAACAGCTGCAGAGGATGTGGATAAACCCTGATCCATATTGGCTATAGGTGCTGCAATGGGAGCATCTAGGATAAAAGATGAGTGTTCTGAGGTATAGCTAATGGCCACAGCAGAGTCACCCACCTGTGGCTCAGATAAATTGCTAGCCTACTGTGACAGCAAAGGCCATTAGCTTAACTTTTTCTTTTTGTGGTTGGAAGAAGGACTGACTTTTTTTCTACAGTCAAGCTGAAAATGGTACCTCTTTCATGGGGAAAACAGTCAGCAAAAGCCAGTAAAAATCAAAAGTCTTTACAAGACACATTTTCAGATTATACACAACAAAAAGTACTTTCGAACACTATGCCAGCCCCAGAAAGTAAAATAAACAATTTCTCCACAGAAAAAATAGGTTTCGATTAGTTTAAACAACTTTTAACCTGGCAGGAAAAAAGACTGCTCTCATTTAAAAGTGCAATGCAGTATAGTGACAGTCCATCAAAATACAAACTCCTAGCTTTAAAAATAACTTTTCTGAATAGAAAAGTGTTATTCAATAAACATTTTTAAATGGAATTTTTTTCCCCAAAGGGAACTTATCAGTCCAGTAAAAGAACAACACAACCCATCCAGTGATCCTTAAAAGTCTCATAGAACTGTACGCTTCATCAGCAGGAAAGCTCTGAAGTGCTTGGCATCCAAACTGGTCTTTTTAATCAGCTCAGCTTGAGTTGACTGATGGTTTGGGCATGTGGAAGGAGCCCTGAAGGTTTCCAAGCTGGCCTGATATAACCTATAGAGCTAAGGCTATTGCAGCAGTGATCACTATGAGGAACATCTCTAGGTCCTTTTTCAGAGAAAGTGCACTGAGAGAAAACAAGAAATGAAGAAAAGATTTCACAAAGTGTGCTCAAACACCAAACATAAAACACATTTCTTGCACTGAAACATACTTCACACTGCTTAAATATAACACATTCAAGCAGAATGCCACAAAAAGTAAATATAATAAAAGCAAATAGTCATGAAGTATACAAAAGCAACAAAAAATCAAATCCTGTTTCAAGTACATAAAAATAATTCATAAGCTTTAAATTCTTACACTTCAGTTAAAATGCCTCAAAAGTGAATACATTTTTATCATAAAAAGACCCTGTTCTAACAACAAAAGTTTTTGACAAGAAACATCTGATATTAATAACATTGCCAGCATTTTTCTGAAAATAGAAATTATGTCAAAAAATATTTTAAAGCATTTTCTGCATGGAAGGGTCCTCCTATGGGAACTTCTCTGTCAGAAAAAGTAGCCAGTTGCTGTTTCCTATAAAACCTCTCAGATGTTATTCTTTGAGGCAGTTAGAACATTCTGAAGATTTTTAGTCACTCTTAGTGCTTATATAGCTTCCTCCAAAACGTGTCCAGCCTATAAGCAGCCAGAGTGATGGTGTGGTAGGCGATGAAAGCTTTTACAAGCTGGCCTGTTGTATCCTTGACAGGATATAGCCCATAGGCCTCTACAACAGTGAGAAAGATGAAAAGCCTTGTCCTCCAAAAGGTGTACTGGCGATCACACCACCTAATTTTAACAATATTAACTTTTGTAGACATGTGATGCATGCTAGTAAAATATAGATAAAAATTAGTAGTTATATCTTTCTTGCAAATTATTGAGAAGAAGTTATTATGAAGCATGTTCCATCACACATCCTTGATTGACGTGTCAGTTTTCATAAGCAGACTGCTGTCTTAAATGAACTCATGCATCCCAACACATTGCTAAGGGCAAATAGTGAAATATGCTCAGATAACGCAAATATTAGGGTAATTACTGTAAAACAGTAAAATCTGTAGCAATCAGTACTAATTATATTTGACTATCATTCTATAATAAAGCATATAGTGTTCATTTGTAACCAATAAAATATACCTTCAAAGATACCTAATTAGGACCTACCTAGGTACAGGCACGGGTCAGTATGGCATTGAATAGATGTTTGTCATATACTTCAGCATCTGCCTTGTCTTTTTTTTCTGTAAGAAAGTTTTTTTTTTTCTAAACAATAACAAAAAAAGAAAATAAACATATAACACCAAAAATACCTTTCTTAATTTTCTAAAGAATTTCTTTAGATTTAGTAAAATCTTTATCTTAAACAGCCATAGTAAAAGTATAACCTTGGACCAAAAAGTGCAACATTTTAAACATACCTGGCTGCTTATATAGAATAATAAAAGACACATGTATAAAAAGTTTTTGAAGAATTTCTCAAGAAATGTATGTGCTCAATCAACAAACACACAAAAGCAAGTTGGGAATGGATATTAATGATTCAGTTGTACAAATCAAAGAAATAGGTCCTATCACATAGAATAAATGAAAGAATGGCATTACCATGCTTTGATTTGTACTAAAGAGTTAAAAGCAAATTACTGTAAAGGTACAAATAAGCCAATTTTTGCTTAATAGCTGTTAGTAAGAAACCAGCAAACAGGAGGTAATCCTTTAACATTTGTTTCTGATTATGAAATAAATTGCTTCCACACACAGCTTATGAAAACAATACACATTTTGCACATATGTAATGGACTTAAGTCTAGTGTTTCATAATTTCAAAGAACTGTAACCAAAGTAAAATTATGGCAGCAGTGCCTAAAAATTATGTAAACATGTTGCTTAAGGCTGCTGCAGTTTTCAGATATGTTTGAAAAAAAAACATGTACATAGGAATCTAAATAGGTGCTATTTATCACATACTAGGAATGAAATACATTGTACCTTTAAATAGTAAGAGTACATTGGGGTATTAAGTCACATGGCTTTTCAGACCTGTTCCAGTAAAAGTTTATGTTGGAAGAATCTTTAAGTGTGAGCTCATATATTCAATAACTTCATGTGTCATTCTAATGTGTTAATGAACTGTTTTACTTCCATTACACTCTGATGCAGAGTTGGAAGAGTGGAAGTCGTTATTTGAATTAAAATGCTACTAAAATTGTCTTTTGGTTTCTTTTTTTTTTCACAATTATTTTTTTCATTCTGTGGTTTGGCTGTGCTATAGTCAGTTTGTCAATGTTTCACAGTATTCACATTTTTTTTCAATTTTGACCAAAATAAATAAAATTACTTTAACTGCACAGTTAATTCTGTTTCTTACACTTGCACAAAAACACCCAATTTGTACAACACTGGAATACCGTAGTGCATTTGGTGGATCTCTTCACTTTGTAGCTCAAAATGGCAACTCTATAACCACTATAATCACTCATCTCTTAAAATGCAAGTGAACCACTCAAAAACTGGAACCCTAAATTCAGTGCTTTGAGATCTGCCTCACTGGTTGTGGCCTTCAGACAAACCAGAAATGATCCAATAGTCTATCTCCATGTCACAGGTGAATAATTTATCAAGGAAAATAACATTTGTTATACTGGAATACTGGAATAATACAATTATAAGCATACAGTGAACTCTAAGTAATTGACCTTATATGAAGCATTTATTTCTTTCAAGAAATCAATGGGTCATAGGTTCAGAGATTCATAAGCGTTTACTAGGCTAATGACCATTGTTTGTGTCTTTCAGCTTTTCCCAGTAAGGGGTCGCCACAGCGGAACTCCGGTCCGCTAATGACTGGCAGTTGATTTTTACATACCGGCTTGCCAGGCCTGACGCAAAACCTTCAACAAAGGTACTCCCATTCACGCATGCCTCGAGGCAGAACACGCTCTAGCTGAGAATCGAACCAGACAGCATCTTACTGTGAGGCGACAACGCTACCGCAGCACCACCACCGCGGATTGCTAGGCTAATGACCATAAGGGCCTTTTTAAGCCTAGCCATGCATCCCAAATCTCTGACAAGTTCTATTTCCCTTGATAAGTGTAAGCAGGGTCTTGGGAGATTAAACATTTACAAACAGGGGCCTGAGAGATGAACCATTTGCATGTGTCCATTAGAGACACAGGTGCCAAAGCAGGGATGAATTTCCTTTTCCCCATACAATTGTCCAAATTATACTTGAATTGGGTTAGGGAAGAACTCTGCTTCACATGGATGGGGAGCCTGTTCCAGAGAAGGGGTAGTCTCTGGGATACAGACTTGTCTAAAACTAAATAGTTGCCGAGAAAAACAAAAACTCCAGCATGAGCAGCTAATATGAACTTTATTTATTTTTATGAATTTTAATGTACAAAAGATGGTTTAAGCTCTTTTGTTGGGATTAAAACAAAGACTTCATCAGAAACATAGCTAACAACCTCTCAAATCTTTAAATAGCATTTCAAATCAGTCACATGTAAAATAACATCCAACCGGTGCACAAACAACTAATTGAACAAAATATTCCATTAAAGAAACAAAGACAAAAATATTGTTACCACTTATAAAAATACATAGTAAAATATATAAATTCTAAAAAGTTATAAACAAAAAATTACACTTCAAAAGACTGTAGTTTTAATATACTATTAATTAAAACACAATCATTTAATCCAGGATAGTTATAGGCATTTAGTTTAATTTGCCACAGAAGCTCCTTATATTCAAGCAAGACTTTCCATGGCCCCCCAGGGTCCTCTCTTTCCATATCCATCCCCATAAATAAAAAGTGGTGTTCAGAAAACTTAAAGACATGCTTGGCAAGTGAATTGTTACTATTATTCTTCCTAATATCCAATAGGTGCTCGTAAATATGCTCATGAAACTTTCTTTGCATCCTGCCTATGTATAAACATGTGCATTTATCACATAGAGCCAAATAAACCAGGCCAAATATGTTGCAATCACAGTGAAAAGAAGACCTGATTGTTACATTATTAACTTTTATTTTTTCACAAACCCGTATAAAATTACATTGCCTATAAACCCCACATTTGTAGGTCCCTGTTTTTTTATTTGTGTTATTGTGCAAGAATTTGGATATTCCTTCTAAATGTTGTTTCATTGTCTTACCTTTCCTATAAACCACTTGTGGACCATTACCCAAAATATCGGTGTACCCATCAAAACAGCAGAATATGTTGCAGTTTTTCTTTAATATAAGGTTGAGGTGTTCAGCATTACTATTGTATGAAGTCACAAATGAGCAATGAAAATCCCTATGGGTAACAGGTTCCATTTGTCTAAAATTATTATCACTGTCACCTTCTGTTCTAAGTAAGGGTTGAAACCAACCTTCACTTCTTTTAATTTCATCCTCCTCTTTAACCATATTAACCAAACTAGCAGGGTAGCCCCTAACCAGGAGCATATCCGCTAATATTAAAGCTTCAGTCCTATAGGCATGTTCTTCTGACACCAGCCTTGCTCGTCTCACATATTGCCCTTTAATGATGGCTTTTCTCTGATGTACTGGATGACTACTAGTGTAGTGTTGGATACTGTTGTAATATGTCGGTTTCCTATAGATATTACTATCATATCTACCAAAACATTCATCCTTACTAACCACAACATCCAAGTAGTTGATTTCATATTCATTTAATGAATGTATGAATTTGAGAAATGGTGTGGTACTGTTCAGATATGAAATAAAAGTATCAAACTCACTACGCGTCTGTTTCCATATGACAAAGACGTCATCCAGGTACCGCAAATAAAACTCCCAAGGAAAAGGTGTTAATTTTTCAAAAACAAACATGGTTTCCCAGTACAGCATAATTATGTTTGGAAATATGAGGGCACAAGCTGCCCCCATAACAACGCCTTTACTTTGCAAAAAATATCGGCCATCTAGGTATACAAAATTGTTTCTTAAAACTAGTTCCATCAATGTGACCAATACATTGAGTTCATTGTTGCATAAACTAGTGGATTCAAAAAAGAATTCTTGAAACCATTGTAGGCCAAGTAGAATAACATTGAGCAAGTTTATAACATGAATCATAGCTAAATCATTTTTGTTCACGTATTTAACATGTTTAAGTTTCAACAACAGGTCCCATGAATCCTTACATATATGGAAGAAGCCATCTAACACATTCTTCAATTTTGTGTCTATGCATTTAACAATTGGATGTGCTTTAGACTTGGAAGCATTAACTATAGGTCCATTGGGGGGGGTTAAATCTTTATGGATTTTCAGAAGTCCGAATATTGATAGAACAACTGGATGTTGGCAATATAGAAACAACCACTCAGTATAACCAATCTGCTCTTAATCTAGTAAATCCTGTAAAATCATGTCAATTTTAGAATAAGAGATATTGATACAGTTAATTGATGTTTCCTCATAATATTCACTGCCCAATAAAAATTCATACATTTTATCCAAATAGGCTTTATGGTCCATAATAACCACCCCACCACCCTTATCTGGTCTCATCACCCTGATAATTTTATTTTTGGAAAGTTCCCTTAATAATGTGTATTCAGCTGAGGTCAAATTTAATCCTATATTAGAAATACTTTCTTGCCATAATGCCCTTATGTCGAATTCACATATTTTTTCAAAAACTACCAGGTTAGGGCAAGTGGGGGGTTAAAGGTGCTACTCCTTTTCATAACATTAAAATTATGTAAAACACATTTGTCTTTAAACAAAAGATTTAATTTAGGCACCTCATATAGAATTTCAAATCAATTAGCAATCGCTCAACAGGAAGTCTTGTCTTAGGAACAAAATTCATACCCTTACAAAGGAGGGTAGTGTGTTCAACACCAAAAGACTTAACAGTGAAGTTATATATTTTAAAGTCACCATCTGAATTACATATGATCATTGGTCCAGCATCATTGTCTGCAAAAAGTCAATATCACACAAACTGTAATCCGACTCACAGTTCTGGATACTGAAATCAATCTCTGCCCCTTTGTTTACAATAGCAAAGCAATTTCCAGTCTCTAAGGGACCGTTGAAGTCAAAATCAGATTCAGTTGAGTTGAAAGTATCTGTATTAGTGGGAAAAATGGACCAGATCACCAATGCTTGTTGTAGTAACCCATTTTCTTCTTCCCTCTCTGCTGGGGAGTGGTCTGGTTCATTTGTTTCCAGTTCTGCTGCACATAACGCTGAGGGGCCATGTTCTTTAACCTCTCCGATCTTCTCACTATGTCTACTTCTAAAGGGAGCTGGGCCAGATCCTCCTCCTGCCGAAAAGAAGAATTCCCAGTGGTTGTTTCTCTACCTTCCTGAACGCCTTCAGCAAATGAATCAGTTTTTGGATATGCTGAACTGCTTTCATATTCTAAGCGGTCACAATTTAACTTTTTTTCTTTTCTGGCCTTGATGCCAGAAATAATTCTTTCCACCTTTGAAAAAACATTTCGGTAGCTGACAGCATAATTTTCAAACAGCAAATCCTGTGTAATAACATGATCTAGGTCAGTCACTTCAGAAATAAGCTTATCAATAGCCCGTTGACTGTATTTAATGAGAAGTTCAAGCAACTCACACCCTTGTCGGTCATACATATTAATAAGCTCCTAATAAAATTGCTGGCTGTTAGCAATCCCATTTGGTATCCTCCACTGCCTAAGGCCCTTTGGGATCCTTTTAACTCTGATACTTTCTACAAAGTAGCAGTTTTCAGTTTGCAATTTCTTAATTTTTAGTAGTTTGCCTTCATACTGATTAGTAGTTTGTTGCAAATTACCAAGTTCTAAGTGGTTACCTTGATTGATAAGAATGGGTCGCTTCAACCATACTCCAGAACTGAAACTTTCCTCATTGTTTCCATGCTGGTTATCATCGATGTTAGCACTGTGGGAGGACAGCCGACTTTCTTCTTGCCTTCTACCTTGACCCAATGGAATTGAGGGAAGTGGTGTAGAACTAAGTTCACCATTCATCCTTGAAAAAATATTGTCCACCCTTTGGGACAATTGTTGCACCAGTTGTGTCAGTAGACCAACGTTAGAATTTAGATGATCCAAGGTTAAGGGAGGTAATGCTGTGCCTCCATTCTCTGCAGCCACCAAAGACATAACCACAGTAAATCCAGGAACCAAACAAATAATACTTAAAACAAAATAGTTGCTGAGAAGAACAAAAACTCCAGCACGACCAGCCAATACAAACTGTCAATTTTAATGTACAAAAGATAGTTTAAGCGCTTTCATTGGGATTAAAACAAAGACTTCATCAGAAACCTAATTAACAAGCTCTCACAATTTTAAATAGCATTTCAAATCAGTCACATGTAAAATAATATCCAACTGGTGCAAGCAACTAATTGAACAAAATGTTTCATTAAAGAAACAAAGACAAAAAATATTGTTGCTACTTATAAAAATACATATTAAAATATATAAATTCTAAAAAGTTATAAACAAAAAATTACACCTCAAAAGATTGTAGTTTTAATATACTATTAATCGAAACACATTCATTTAATCCAGGATAGTTATAGGGATTTAGTTTAATTTGCCACAGAAGCTCCTTATATTCAAGCAAGACATTCCATGCCCCCCCCCCGGGTCCTCTCTTTCCATATCTATCCCCACGCAATTAAAAGCAGAATACAAGTAAAACACCATGTAAAGAAAATAAATCACAATATACAAAACAGAAGAAGGGAATGAAGCAATACAAAATACAAGAAATCAAAAATAAACTAACCTTTCCCCTCACAGCAAGATGTGGCAGAGTCTGGGAGAGCTCTTCCAGTACTTACTAGGCTATTGAGCCATGAGGATGTTTAGAAGCCTAGTTGTACATTCCCATGAAGCTTTTTGCCCTTATCTATTAACTACAAATAACTCAGAGACAAGCAGAACATTTATATATTGCCTCTATCCTTGAAAGATGAGTGTGGTAAACTAGTGATACCCATCCATTTGTCCAGATTATGCTTGAATAGTATAAGAAAAGTATTATTCTTTATGCGGAGATGAAGACAATTCCAAAGAAGTGGTATTCTCTGTGATACATATCTATCCCTCCAATGTGATATGTCCCCATTGAAATTGTGAATTTGCAGTAGATTTTGCAGGACAGAAGTACTGAGGCTCTGCTTGTGAGGTAAAGATTTCCCCTCAGTAGCCTGTATGATACTGAAAAGAGGCACGAGGCTTCGAGACATTTGCATAGTTTTTATAATTTAGTCTCTTGATTTTCTTAGTAAAAAAGCATTGTGGGCATTCAGCTTGTGTCAGATGTTTGTACAGGTACATACCAAAGTGGGTATTAAACTAGATTGGCCTGATGCGTGTAAATTACAGCAGAATGATCACATCTCTGGTCCTTGACCCTATACTGTTATTAATAAGCTCAGCAATGAAAAAGGACTTTCTTACAACAGTGGGTGCATAGTGATCAAACGAGAGTTCCTTGTGTACATAGCTTCCAAGGCTCCTAACTACTTTGTTAGTTTTCAGGGTGTTCTGTTAATGTGACAGTTACTCCTTGCTTGTTGAAGGATACTGCTATGCATTTCTTGACATTTACTTTTAGTCCATGGTTTTGACACCAGCTATTGGTTTGGGAAAGATCCTCTTGAAGGATTTTTCTATTCTCTGGAGAGTTTATGATGGCAACAAATTTACAAGCATCTGCAAATGTGATCAACCATAAACCCTTTTTAACATCAGCTTTTCCCTCCAAGATGTAAATGCTGAAGAGCAGTTATTTTTTTATCCAGTTAATTAAATAGAGATTAACATTTGGCTAGGACAGTTTATTTATGATACCTGAATGTGGAATGGTGTCTAACACCTTTGCGAGATCTAGATATCCTGTTATTTCCGATTTGTCCTCATCAATTACTTCAGTAACCTTCTCAAAGAAGTCAGCCAGGTTATGTAGGCAGCATCTGCCCATGAAAAATACAAACTAACTTGGGTCAAGAGTCTGTGTGTTACCTATAAAATTATTAATTCCATAATGATCCTTTCCACAGCCTTACAGATGATGCTAGTCAGACTTATGGGTCTTTAATTTCCTAGGTCCTTTGACTCTCCACCTTTGTGCAAGATGATGACAGTTGTTATCCACATTGTTTGTACTTTGGAGAGGCATCTATGCAGCTATAAGCACATGTATAGAATTTGGAAGTGAAGGATTAAGGTGATGAAGGTGATATTGAATTTAACCAGGTCATCACTCAGTGTCAGTAGATTAGCCTTGGCATAATCTCTGGATATCAAGGTATTGGAGGATGCTTCTGGATTCAGGCTGAGGGTGAACGTGATTTATATGTGGTCTGCAATAACCATGATGAGATTTGCAATTATTAGGGAGCAGAGCTGTACCATACTGGTGAAGACAAAGTCCAGGATTTTATCACCCCTGGAGGGGTGCAAACTAACTGGTCCATAGAGTTTGTACTGATGGTGTCCAGAAATCTCTGAGCATACACATTATGAGGATGTATTTTGCCCAGTTAATGGAAGAATAGTTAAGTCCCCTAGCAGAATGATATTTAGGCTAATGCATAGGAACTCCATACTAGTTAAGTAGGAGCTATAGGCTGAAGAAGACAGGGTCCTACAGTTAGCCATAATGTAATAAGGTGTTTTGTTAATGGTAAGCTAGATGTGGAGGAGTTTCAGATTGTTATATTGTCTAACTAGTCTGGAGGTGAAGTAGTTTTTTAAAACTATGGAGACACTGCCACCTTTAGTGCCTTCATCTAATGCATTGGGCCTGAATGTGTGGTAGGCACTGAAACCATGCACTGGTGTAGTACTCTCATTGATCTTGAACCAGATCTCCATCACAGTATTTTCCAGGGCAAGGTTGGTTGTAGGGAGTGGAGTTTTCTTTATTAAGGCTCCTAGCAGTGAGCAGCAATACCTTCATGTTATCTGGATTCTGTTTTGTTATGTTGGAAGCTTTTGAGAACTGACTTTGCCTAAAAAAGACACTATGTGGGTGGATAAGGTTTTAGGCAATATACAAAAGCCTTGGGAGGATAGGTACAGGCAATCCCTGGCAAAGCAATTAGGACTATCTATCATCTCCTCCCAGGTGTAGCTCTCTCTCTCTTTATATATATATATATATATATATATATATATATATATATATATATATATATATATCAAGAACAAAAGAGAACCCTCGAGTATCTCAAACAGCCCACAAAATGTTGTAGAAATAAACCACAAATGGAAGGAACGTCCTGCATGAAAAAGTTGCTGGAAATAATGAAGTCCGAGTATAAAAACAATAATTTATTGGCAAAAAACGTGAGCACTTTCGTGGACACACAGTTCCGCTTCCTCAGACGTTATAAAACTCAGTTCAGGGCTAAAACCTTATATAACAAAACTATGATTCAATTAACATCAATTATGTAAGCAATTAATATGAATCAGGACATAAAGGTGTGGTGCAGAGCTACCAAGCAAAGAACAATGCATTTTTACTATCACAATCAAATAGATCAAAGTGCATTCAATCTATAAACTGCATACTTATATAAAAATAAAATAAAATACAGCATTGAACTACACCGTAGTAAATATGTCTCACATGGATTCAGAAATATAACAAAAATACAACAAAAAATAATAAAATACATCATATAATGTCAGGCTCCTAGCCTTAAGTAAAGGTTTTAGAGACACACTGTCATTTAAACCTCTTCCCCTGTGTGCCCCTAACCTAAGAATCCACTTAACTTCAGAGTATTCTGTTTCATTAGAAATATCACCCCATCGTGGGCTTACTGGTTGAATATGTAGTATTTGAAACAAAAAAGTATGATTATCTCCCATTCTAAGAGTATGTTTGGCTAAAGCACTATATTCTTGCTGTCTAGCTGTACAATAAATATGATCCCTTATTCTTTCTCTTAGCGACCTGTTGGTTTTGCCTACATAATAACAGAAGCACACTTGACAGTGTGCAACATATATCACATTCCTAGAGTTGCAAGTACCACTATTCCTAAGTTCCCATAAATAACCGGTATCCAGGTGTCTAAAGAATCGTGATTCATCTATAAAGTTACATTGGGCACAAGTCCCACATTTCTTAGTGCCCTTGGACCATATCTCAACTGTATCAACAGTCCTATTAATCTCCGGATAACATAGCCATTGTTTAAGACATTTCCGGTTACTGTAGGTAAACTTGGGATAATTACCCAACAAACTCTTGGTAGCATCATCTACCAAGAGTATATGCCAATTGGTGGCTATTGCTTCTTCTATTAGCGCAACATTTGCACTATATGGAAGTGTTACAGTTAAACTGTTAAAGACTTTTCCCTTCATAGGTTCATCTTCTCTATTTGAGAAGAAAGGCTTGGCTCTATTATGCCTAAGATTTCTGGCTTGCTTGTATGCTCTACTAATCTCTTCTTCCTCATAGCCTCTATTAATGGAGCCATGCTTTACTGTTTGTACCTCTTCATCCAAAACTGAGTCATCACAACACAATCTAGCAATCCTCATGGCTTAACCTCTATTAATGAAGCCATGCTTTAGTGTTTGTACCTCTTCATCCAAAACTGAGTCATCACAAAACAATCTAGCAATCCTCATGGCTTAACCTCTATTAATGAAGCCATGCTTTAGTGTTTGTAGCTCTTCATTCAAAACTGAGTCATCACAACACAATCTAGCAATCCTCATGGCTTGACCTCTATTAATGAAGCCATGCTTTAGTGTTTGTAGCTCTTCGTTCAAAACTGAGTCATCACAACACAATCTAGCAATCCTCATGGCTTAACCTCTATTAATGAAGCCATGCTTTAATGTTTGTAGCTCTTTGTTCAAAACTGAGTCATCACAACACAATCTAGCAATCCTCATGGTTTAACCTCTATTAATGAAGCCATGCTTTAATGTTTGTAGCTCTTCGTTCAAAACTGAGTCATCACAACACAATCTAGCAATCCTCATGGCTTGACCTTTAACTATATTGCTAAACAGACCTGTAATGTGCATACTTTCCCTATGTAAAGAGGAAGGTCTATAGCAAGGCTTTCTATATACCTTAGTTTTCCATTTACTGGCTTCTACATATATTGTAACATCTAGGAAAGTTATAGAAGTACATGAACACTCCATAGTAAGTTTCAAAAAAGTATTAGTACTCTACACACACACACACACACACACACACACACACACACACACACACACACACACACACACACCATACCCTATACCTGTTCTTTCTTTTTCAGTAATGAAGGGAGGTCTGTGTTTTTTCTGCAGTGAAATTGAAGAATCAATTGCAACTGTGGATGTATTGCAGGAGTATAAATGGAGGGGAATGAAATTTAAAGTGCTATTTCTGACTATATGAAAGGATTTTTTGGAAAGGAAAGTGTAAATGTTGAAGAATTTAGTTGAAGCAATGGGGAAATATGAGAATTACTGCAGATGATGAATCAACTGTGAGTTGAGTTGATTCCTTTTGAGTATAACTTTATATTGATTGGATGATGAAACTAAGTATGTTTTACTGAAAATATACCCTAGTAGTGATTGATAATAATGTTTAAAATATTAAGTGTACCTAACTGCAAGATAAATGTTGTCTAGAAAAGAAAAATTATGTATTAGGAAATACTTAAGGCAGGTACTCGGAATTAAATTTATATTTTACATATCTATGTTTGAAGCTGATTTGCTTTTATGACAGCTATAAAACTTATTTAAATAAATAGAATTTGGGCCATTATATTTTCAGGCACATTTTCCGACACCAGTACATGGTATTGATTGAACTGTATTTCAATGTCTGGAATCCCACAGATTCAGCATTTCTGGTCATAGTAACTACATTTCACTTATCCTTAGAATATGCAACAATTTTTACAATATCATGCATGTGTGGCAAAAGTATATTCTGACAGAATAACGTATGAGCTAAATAATTATTTGACCTAACAGCCAAAGTATTCGAGGTGTAGACCATCTTACCATAGCTATTCAATAGCCTCTCCTTCTTCATAAAATAACTTTCACTGTAAATATATATGCATGCCTGGTTGCTTGGCTTGCTATACGTGCCATTAGTAACTATAGTTTAATTAGATGAATTACTATAAAGTATGTGCATTTTTATTTGTCTAAGACAAGGTTGTGGAATCATCACTAAACACACATTATGCTGTAGTTAAATAAAAAGTGCAGTTATGTAAGAAAACTTGTTATACCAGAAAAGGTTCTAAATGATCCCTGTTGCAGATGCCTAAGCTACTTGGGTTATATCCTGCCAAGAATACGACCAACCAGACAGCTTAACAAAGTTGAACAGCTCCTTCTGTATACTCTAGGTGCCAGGAGCATAAGCACAGCTCCATATAAAGAGGAGTTAGAGTACCCAAAGCTTCAGAGCTTTCTTGACCCAAGAAGGGAGACAATAGCCCACAAAGGAAAAATGCTAGGAAAGATAAAAGAAGAATAACTAAATATACAAGGGCAATAAAAAAAATTAAATAAAAACAAATAAAGAAGGGGCTGGAGGGAAAAGATGGCTACTGCAACAATTACCTATTAGAACATCTACTAGTTATGGTAAGTTTACCTACACAACAGAATTATGCTCAACATTAGATCACTTTTAAAGTAGCCTTAGCTATTCAGACACATTACCATAGCTTGAAAACACAAAGGGAATAGGAAGTAAATTAAGAAACCAAGAACCTCTGGAGAATGGTCATATCAAAATCTGTTCTAGACCTGGAAAAGTAAAACAATTTATAGTGCTTTGTAAAAGTATTTGCAGGGGACCACATTGCTGCCTATAGAATACTTGTAGAGTCCTTACCTTTCCAGAAAGTCACAGAAGAAGCCAAAGCCCTAGTGAAATGGGCTCTAACCCTCTAGTGAAATGGGCTCTAACCCTCTAGTGAAATGGGCTCTAATCCTGCCTAGATGTGGCTTGTATGCTTACCACTTTAGTAGATCATCGAATGATCACTGCTGCAGTAGCCACCCAGCCCTCCATTCCCCTTATTGTTGTTTGTGTTTCTTGCCAGGGTGAGGGCCCTGATGTTTACTTTCCCAGCATTGGATTTGTTAAGGCTTAGCTTCCCTCTCTCTGTTGGTATGAACGCTTTGAAGGGGTTGGTGCCCATACTTGTCTTTTTAGTCAGCTCAGCTCAAGCTGACTAATACTTTGGGCATGTGGAAGGTGTCCCCTGAAGCTTTGGAAGCTGGCCAGCTGTTATGTCCTTTGCAGGATATAACTCATATAGAGAAGGCTACTGCAGCGGTAATCATTCGAACATCTACTGTTATGTTAAGTTTACTTACACAACTGTACTTTATTTCTATTACTGTATAACACAACATTGTGTAACTGTACCAAATTCAACCAAATGAGTTTTCAGTCAAGTGAATTTTCTACCAGATAGTTCAAGTAAGTTGTGATTCTAACAAATGCCATGCTACAGTTTTAGAGAATCCCACTTCTATATGCATACATGTTCAGGTCAGTTTTAGAATACATTGCCACATTTTGCATAAAAACAAGCCATCTGACTAAGCTCAAGAAAATTCACATAGTCTTACCAAAGAAAATACAAATGTGGGAAAACATATACTACATTGAGAGACTACAGGAAGTATCATTGTTCAATTATCCTACTTAAAGAGGACCTGTGCTTGGTGTATAAAACCATGTCTGACCAAATTCTATTTGAAAACCTGCAGCAAGCTAACCAGCCTCAGTAGCCTACCACATAATCACATAAGCATAATATAAACATTAGAAAAATGGACAGGCTCATCTTCCAATAACTAACAAAACTTCAGAAAGAATTATCATTTGCATTAAAGTTAAGCACCCCCTTATATTATTCAAAGACAAGATCGATAGATACATAGGCAAAACAAAATAACAAAACTGGAGAATAGACATTAACCTAGGCAGACCTATGACCTGTAGCTGAAATATGTACCATACTTTTCAGGAAACATATCTTTAACTTACTCAGACTTCAACACTATCTTTCTCTTCTAGGCAATTTCCGTTGTATTCCGTTAAAACTTTCCTGAAAACACATGATGTTTCATGACTTAAGCTACATATCCCCTTATACACCAGAGTTGTGGTAGGATGGCTTTTTCAGCTCTGGGCCCACCTCATTTGTTTCCTCCATTACATTGTTGACTTACTTTTCATTCTTCTATTCTTCCCCTCAAAAACGTATTTTTGAAGGCGTTATATGCAACTGTAATCGACAGATCACATGACTGCAATGCTTATCTGAGGCTACATCAGTCTGTAGGGTTACAATGAAGTACTAGCCCTAATACAGCTGCATTCTATTATGATTACATATGCCGACAGTCGAGTATCTCACATCATTTTGTCAGCCATCACCATGGTGGCAGTATTTATTTTCAGTTGCACCGGTATTGATTTATTTCTTTTCAAGGCCTGTTGGTGGGATATTTTTCTTGTACTGGGTCTAAGTTTTATATTCAGTGTATGGTTTTCAGTTTTCAAAAAATTAATAAAAGCAAGTGAGCAAAAAAACAGTCAAGCATGATGTTTCACAGGTCTTCATGGACTCCAAGCCACAATCTCCTAATGAAGTTGGGGTATAAAGTGAAACAAACTATACTGCCATGCAGTTTATTATAATGGTTAAGGGAATATCTTCATAGTCTCTCTCTCTCTCTCTCTCTCTCTCTCTCTCTCTCTCTCTCGTGCAGTTGGTGTCTGATTACTTGAAGAACAAATCTGGATTAGATAGTGATGCAGTGGATCTGTTAGCTTTGTTTTTGGAAGTTGTGTTAGAGAATAACATTTTCTGTTTTGGCTCTCAGTGCTATTTACAGATGGATGGTGTGGCTATGGGCACTTCTTGTGCCAATAGCTACGCCAACCTCTTTATGGCTGCATAGGAGACCAAGTTCTTGTTTTCTATAGGTGATTTTTTGAGGAATGTGATGTTTTATAGGCGTTTTGTAGATGATGTGTTTTTCCTTTGGAAGGGCACGAAAGATGAGTTATTTCTCTTCTTGGAGAGAGTTAATGGTTTAATGCAATATCTGAAATTTACCCATGAGATTTCTGAGAATTGGATTTCCTTTTTGGATGTTTACGTTCAGAGACTGGAAGGTGGCCTATTGAACACAGGAGTGTATAGAAAGGAGTGTCAACGCAATTCCTATCTCCATAGACGCTAGTATGCATCCAGGTTACATCTTTGGTAATATTGTGAGGGGTCAGGTATATAGGACGTCACGGTATAATCCCAATCAGGATGGTTTTGAGGCAGATGTTAGGGATTTATGTGAGAGGTTTAAGAGCAGGGAATATCAGACATCTGATATGGAGAGTGGATTGGCAGACCTCATTAATTTGAGGGAACTAGCTGTTGCACCCTTTTTCTCTGAGACTGTAGTGGCCATGATGGCCCCACCCAGGGTGTTCTGGCAGGGAGTAGAAATCATGGTTTCAGAGTGCCCTTGTATTATACTAAGGATGTAGGTAGGTTGAAGGATGTGATTAGATCACACTGGGGTGTGTTAACACTGGACCCGAAAGTGAGGGAGATTGTGGGTACTGACTCAGGTTTTGTCTATAAGAATAGATTGAATTTAAAGAAATTGCTGTGTTATCCTGTTATGGATGGTGGAGGTGATAGGGTTGCTGGTACTGTACCCTGTGGTAGTTGCAACTATTGTTGTTCCATAGACACTGATGTCCATTTCTATCACCCTGTCTATGGCACTAACCATGAAGTTAGAGTTCATGCAAACTGTGAATCTACACATGTTGTTTATTTGGCCTCCTGTGGAGCCTGTGCTGCATTTTATGTAGGCAAGACGGACAGGAGGCTGAGGGACAGAATAAGGGAACATCTCTACCAGATCAGGATTCATTCCACTGTCAATGCTCTGTCCAAACATGTCTTGTCTAATGCTTCCACACATCTTTTTCGTTTTAAAGTATTAGATCTTACACACACTAGTTTTAGGGGGGGGTGTGAGGGGTAGAACTGAGAGTATTGAATCTAAATGGATTGTTAGACTTAGAGCAGATGTTTTTCCTGGACTGAAGGAGAAAGTACCATTGAGACCTTTCCTAAAGTCCAGGATATTGAAGTGATATGTATGACTGTGCTTTTTACATATATTATGACAGCATTTTTATGAGAGCATTTTTATGAGAGGATTTATTGTTTGTGTTGTGCAATTAGTCTGAATTTATGCAGTTTTTTGTTTTTATACATCTCTATTCATGTTTTATGAGTGGTGTAGGTGTTTTTATTTTACTATGGTTAATGTATTTTAGAGTAAGCACTTTATTTATGTTGTGCACCATGATAGTTGTACTGTGCCTTTAATGGTTCATTTGTTTTTGGTGCCTTTTTTGCCATATAAGGGTGTACAAGGGGGGGGGGGTCTTTTGGTCTGAAGAAGCCTATCCAGGTGAAAGTGCTTACCACGTCTCCTGTTTGTATCACAATAAATCCAAATTTTAAATTTCATGAAGCAGCGTTTTTTTCCGCTTTGTTTCCTGCATTTGGTTAGTGCTGTGTTTACTGCCTGCATCGCTACTGTGCCTTTTATGTTAGTTTATGTGCTTGGACTGAGTTTGGCACAGGTAGAGTTAGTCCTGTGGGGAGTGATATTTCTTGGACTTATTTATATGTTGTTTATTGTATATATCAGTGTCATGAATTTGTATCAGTGTACAGTCTAACAATAATGCATACATATTTATTTGTTTGTTAACATAGCAAGTGGGATGGTCTGAAGGACATTTTTCAGCCAAAAGTTTGCAAAAGAGGACTGACAAGATGGCAGCACATTGATCAGCTTAATTTCTGCTCTCCCAGTATTAAACCAAAAGTACCAGTGAAACTGCAAGCCTGTGTAAAATTCAGTTACTGACTAGTATGTATTCTGTCTTAATGTCAGCAAAGAAGTGATTAAAATAAATGAAACATTACAGGACTATATCAATGCAAACAACAAAATGCTGGAAACAATACAAGAAATTTTAACTAGAGAACTTCCAAGATGGCTGCACATTGAATAACAGCTTAACTATAGCTCTCCCAGTGTGAAAACAGAAACTCAACAGAGAAGGCCTGAGATGTTTCTGTTTATGGGTTAATTTATGTAACTGGCTAGTAAGTGTACTACCTGGATTCCAGGAAAAAATAAATATTGAGCACATGAAAAGAAGCAGCTACAAAAAGTGAGGAATAAATATTGACCATGGAAAGTCCTGCAGCTGTTCAGGAAAAAGCATTCAGGAAGATATAAGACAACTGCACACAGACCTGGTTAAAATAAACAAAACACTGATGGAGTATATCAACACAAACAACTAAAGGCTGGAAAATGGAAGAAGCTTTAAAAGATATTCAGATGAGGTGTTAAAGCTGCAAAAATCAGAGGTTGAAATGAAGAAAAGGCTGGATGAATATGAGACTGTTCAGGAAGAGATGTTCCAAAAATAGAATTAGAAGACAGAGCACATAGGGAAAACCCAAGATGTTCAGCTATACCAGAGAACCTGGAAAGAACAGACTGTATTAATTTTATGAAAGCACAAATAAGCAACTGGACTGGTATTCCAAAGCAGGAGCTGTTAGTTGAAAGGGCACATTGTGTGTATGCTGTAAACCTGGCTATAGAAAAGCAACCTACACCCTTAATAGTAAAGATGCAATCCTACCAGCAGAAGGAGTTGATTCTGACAAAACTGTGGCAGAAGGACAAAATACTAAAAAGTGGGAGACATCAGAGTGTTTGTAGAGAATGACTACTCACTGTACACCGGGCAGAAGAGGAGTAAATTCATTCCACTATTCAGGGAATGTTGAGATGCAGGTGTGAGATTCAAACTGCTGTACCGAGCTATCTTCAAGATATTCTTCCCTGGAGGGATGAAATCATTTTTTGATGAAGTACATACTAAGGATGAAATACAAAAGTTTGTCCAGTAAAAATGAGCTGTGAAAAAGGAGATTCTGCTTCTTGTTCTTCTCCTAATAAAAACCACAGAGAGACTGTACCTGTGAACTCCTTTCAACTGTTTCAATGAAAAATGTTGGAGAGAAGGAAGGGAGCACAAGAGTTGACTAGAAGAATTGAGAGTATGTTTGAAATGAAGCAGAGACAAAATTTGGGAGAAAAGTATGAACAGTAATAAAACCAATAACTCAATGTGGGATTACAATGCAATAATTATACTTGTGAAATATGACTGAACAAGAAAATCTGGAAATATTAGACTTTTCAGAATTTGTTGGACTTGTGGGAGCCTCTAAAGTATATGCCCTACTTCATGTCACTAATGTTCAGAAAAATGCTTTGGGGAGGGGAGGAGAAGGGAGAACGTTAACTGAAAGTAAAGAAAACCTTTTTTTTCTTAATAGTACTATTTTTGTGATGTATTGTTTTCTTTGCATGCTATAAAGTAAAGTTTTCTGTTATTTTTAAGCATAATGGGGATTGTAAATAGGTGCTGCTATTTTCCCCCTTTCTTTCTCCCTTCTCTCTTTCTTCTTGTTCAGTTTTAGGAAATATAGGCACTGCAGTGTAAAAAAGGCTGGTTAAAAGAGCATGACAAAAGAAAAATTAATATTCTTTTTCTCATTCTTGCATGGGGGAATGACCAGATCAAGGACCTTAACTAATTTAGTGTGACATCCATGCACTGGCCCAGCAATCAAGGTGCCTCAATCCTCACCACTAACACCAGTAAGGGGCGCCCATATTGGAAAGGATAACAAATACACACACAGTAAAGTACAATTTCCCTTAAGAGCACACAGAGATCACAGCTAACCTGGGGCTGGTTTCTCCCTTTCACTCCAGATCTCCAATATGACTCCTCACTGGCACAGCTATAGGGTCCAGATCTCAGCCTAGTGGTCAAGCTAAAACCTCCAGCACCCTCTCTGTCTAACCAGTGCTTCGTGTCCCTGCCTAAGTAGCTGACAAACACACACATACACACACACACACACACACACACACACACACACACACACACACACACACACTTTAAGATATGAGTTATATACAAACAGACAGACACTTCTTGGTAAGGCTGCACAGGTTCTCCAGCTATGCCCCTTCTTGCCAGGCTATAAGGTAGTAATCACCGCCACCAACCACTAATATCAGCTACTAATAAGGCCCTTATCAAAGGGTATCCAATTATTACAGTGTAATATTATTATCCAACTGGTAAGTGTGACTGAACAATAAGACTACTGGAGTAGCTTTGTACAGTATCACTATATACATGCAATGTACTCTAGAGCTTAAATTATCTCTACACAAAACAGCCACAGTTGAAAGATTTAAAAATATTTAATAGCAAATAATAAAGAGCACAAGACACTATTCCTTACTACACAGTGCTAGTCAAGAGTTCAGAGATCACAGGAAAATGCTTAAAATAATACAGTATAATAGTTCTGACATCAATACAGAAAACAACTAGTCTAATCTTCCTATTTCCTTGCTATTTCTAAGAGAGACATGAAAGTTTAAGATCCTACTTACATACAGATGCAGGCAGAGTGCTGGTGAGTTGGATGTTCTGAAGACAAATGCAAAATGCTCTGATTCTCTCTCTCTCTCTCTCTCTCTCTCTCTCTCTCTCTGTCATTAAATTGATAACACAGTACTGCTGACTCATTTCAGATTACATAATTTTTTCTCTGGTTCCCAGGCTAACAGAAACTCAGAGTTTAGCAGCCCTTTTGATCTTGCACCTGGTCAGGAAGCTACAGTAATAAAATACAATGCATGCAAATTCCAGTAACTAACTCTGGTCTCAAAACAATAGAAAGAATTACTTCATCCAGACATCTCAGCTCTGAGTTTGAGATCAAAGAATTATACAATGCTTGACTTATCAGCTTTCCTCCAGCAGAGTGCAATGTGGTTACATTTATGAAGTTCAACATTTAACAAAGAGAACAAGCATGTGGCTTATATTAATATTTACAAATGACAGAATTATCTACAAACTTCTATCTAGCTAGGCTGGCAGCCTTCACATATCTTCACATTTAGTAACAAGTTTTATGAAAAAGAATATTGAATATTATGAGGCTTTTTTTAGCAAACAAATGTATGCTTAGTAACAATTCTGTATCTGGCCCTCATGTCTCCATAGAGACAATGTGATAATGAGAAATTGACTGCCTGGTTCTCATGTCTCCATGGAGACAATCTGATAAAGACAAATTGGTTACAGTCTGGTGGAGAGTGATTGACTGATGAAAAAAAGAGAAACTGGCTAGGAGATAATGTTCTCCAAAAGCATTCAGGGATTTTCCAAGTGGGAGAGCTATAAAGATAAGACAAAAACAGTCAGCATTTAGTAGAAGCACAGGCTGTTCCATGTGTCTTAACATGGATAACCTTTTTTTAGGTTAACTCAAGTTTATGAGTGTGGCTGTCAGTTTGGGACATTTGTTCCTATTAGGGGGTAACATTTCAAATTTTGAAGAAGTACATAGTTTTGTGTGTGTTAGTATTAAATTAATAGGTTTTAGGGGGTATTTTTGAGGGCTTTTAATAAAAGTTTTGTAAGATGTGACATAGAGTCAAATGGATATGGCAAGAAACAACTATATAAAAGTTCAACCTTCCAAACAGTGTATGCATTTAACACAAAAGCTGGAACTAGACATTTAACAAAAAGTGTTACACATAAAAGGTGGGAATAATAACTTTTTTAATACAATGATGCTTTCTGTAATGTGTTTAAATGTCAGTGGTCTCACAGATAAATACAAAAAGAAAGAATGGTGAACTATATTAAACAATGTAGAGTGCAAATAGCTATGTTAAAGGAGACATAATTGGAAAGAACTGAACATGTGAATTTGACAAGAAAGGTTTTCAGGGGAATATATGGGACAAAGGAAAAGAGGAGTGCTTTATTAATTGCAAGAGGAGCTCCAATAGTGAAGGAAGAGGACAAAAAAGATAATAATGGCAGATTTGTAGTGCTAAGGAGCTACTGGCAAGGGAGGAGGAGGATTACACTGGCATGTATTTATGTTCCACCTAAAACTACTATAATGGAGCTTAAGAAAATTCTGAATAAATAATCAGTTTTTAGCAAGGAAAGATGTGTCAAGGGGGTCCATAACGGAAAGTATAACAAAGGAGGGTAGATTTTTGAAGAAATGTATAAAAATATTTGGCACAGAAAATGTCAATTCAGTAATAGGAGTTTGGAGTGAATTTATATATTATTCTCCAAAATATAAAAACTGGGCTAGACTAGACTGCATTTACATTTCACAGGAACTTAATTGAAGGTCTTGAAATGCACCCAATAACCATTTCAAATCATGCATCAATAATAACTGAAATAAAAACACAGGATAATTGAATTAAAAATGAGACACTGACACTTTCACACCTATCTCTTGAAAAGAGGGGAATTTAAAGAATGGGTAGTGGAGATTATTAAGGAGCTATTTGAGAGGATTCTGAAAATATAGCTAGGGAGCGGGACAAAATTAAGGTAGAGTTTAAAAATAGGGTGAAAATAAAAGAAAGAAAGCTATGGTTAATAAGTAACAAGAAATATTTAGAGGAACTGATAAATGTTAAAGTATTGCAGAATAGGGGGAATCTCACACAACAAGAGGAGGATCAACTGCAGAATGCTAGGCAGAAAATAAGGGATTACCTCAAGTATATACACAAGTTTAGAAAGATTGTTGTTAAGCAATTGTTTTTGATAAGACTAGAGCACAAAAACTTTTAGCAGAATACCTCAGGCAACAGAAAGTAGAAATGGCTGTTGCCAAGCTTATGGAGCCTAGAACAAGGAAAATAACAAGAGATCCTATAGATGTATTAGAAATATTTTAGAAATTCTATGAAAGTTTGTATGAAGCAGAGAAGTACTAAAATCAAGAAAATATACAAATGGAAATGTTTATTGAAGAATTAAATATGCGAGGGTTAGAGGCAGATGAGGCTCAATTACTAATTGTTAGGATAGGAGGAAAGAAGATAAAAAAATGTGATGTATAACCAATTTTCAGGAAAGTCCCCTGGAATAGATGATATTCCTGTGGAAGTATGGAAGCTAGGAGAGAAACAAAATTGATAAAAAGCTGGAAGGTTTTAACAGTATTTTAAGAGGAGGAGAAGTATCAACATCCTGGAAGAAAGCAGTGGTAGCTGTAATACCTAAAGAAGATAACGATCCATTAGATCTACCTTCATACAGGCCCATTTCAATACTATGCCATGATTATAAAGTGCTCACGTCTATAATGGCTAAAAGAATGGCAAAAGTAATGCCAAAATTGATAGATATGGATCAATGTCATTTTGTGGAGGGGAGGCAAACATTTGATAACATTAACAGAACAATGAAGATCCAGAGGGAAGCAGAATGCAATAAAATACCATTGCTGTTGGTGGGTCTTGATGCAGAGAAAGCATTTGATAGAGTAAGCTGGGACTTTATGAGCAGGGCACTGGAAGCATTTTTATTTCCTAAAAAATTATAAGGCTGATTAGGAGGATATATGAGGGATCGGTGGGGAAAATTAAAGTGGGTGGGGTCCTCTCTGATAATTTCTGCTTCAGCACAGGAACCAGGCAGGAATGTCCTCTTTCTCCTTTGTTATTTGCATTATATTTAGAACCACTGGCAAAGAAAATAACAGACTCATAAATTCAAGGATACAATTGGTATGGTAGTCAAGAAAAGCTGGCTCTTTTGGCAGATAATATTATTTTACACCTGACAAAACCAGAAAGAGACATTACAGAATTTTGAGACAGTTTCAACATTTTCGGCTTTTCTCATTAGAGGTTGCCACAGTGGAGCAATGATCCACAGAACACTTGGCAGTGGAGTTTTACAGTGTCAAGTTGACAGCCCAGTGCTCATTTAGTTAATACACAGTAATTCTTAACTTACTTCTTTTTCTTACTTCTTCTTTTTCTTCTTTCGGCTTTTCCATTAGAGGTCGCCACAGCGGAACAATGGTCCTCAGAACACTTAGCAGTGAAGTTTTACAGTGTCATGTTGCCAGCCCAGTGCTCAACCTTCCACAGAAGGCACGCACGTGCACACACACACACACACACACACACACACACACACACACACACACACACACACACACACACACACACACACACACTCATAGGGCCAATTTAGAGTGTCCAATCCACCTGCAGCATAACTTTGGGGATAAGGGAGGAAACTGGAGCACAGTTAATATGTTTCTAGACCCATTAGTCTTATACACAGGTCAGGCAAATTTTTATCAGCCAGAGGAGAAGTTGTGGATAACAATTAATAAAGAGCTGAAGGACATTACCTGGGTAGGGAAGATGCCAAAAGTCAAGTGGAATTAGCTGATTCTTCTAATAGATCTGGGTGGATTGGGATTACCCAATTTGAAGGGGCATTTCAGAGCTTCACTTAAGGCTCCTATACATAGTAGAAGCAGAAAACTATAATTCAAAGTGGAAAGGGATGATGACGAAACAGGGGAGAAGCTCAAGAAACAAGAAGACACTGGGATTTTGGATGCAGGCTTTTAAGGAGAATAACAATAACCATACAGAATATTATATCTATAAAGTAGCTAAAAGTATCCTAAGAACTAAGCCAACACAAGAATGGAGAAAGGAAATTCTGTTGATAGGGATGACTGCAATTAGGGATATAGACAGTAGGTAAGAGGGGTCTGGAATTTATTGGAGAAAACTGGCAAAGGAACAAGGTATTGGGAGCAAATAACTATAGAGGGAAAGATGATAGAATGAGAAGATACCAAGAATTTATTTGGACTGCAGGTTAGAGATTGCTTTTCCTATCAAGGATTGATATCAGAGTATAGGCAAAGAGGAAGAAATAGGGGTTCTAAATGAAAGACTAGCACTGGTAGAGTTTTTAGTAGAACCCAGAAAAGAAGCTGCCATTAAAGAAGGAATAATTAGTACAGTATATAAAATATTGCATGATAACTATAAGAATAAATCAGAAGAGGTTAGAAAGGATTGGGAAGAGAGATTGGATAAGTAATTCACAAAGAAACAATGGGAAGATATATGTATTTCTATTAAATATGCAACAAAATCTTGAAGACTTAGGATTTTTGATTGGAAATGTTTACATAAATATTTTATACCCCAAGTAGATTCCAGAGAATTTTTCCTCAGGTAGACAGCAAATGTTGAAGCTGTGACATGGAAGAAAGAGGTAATTGGGAACATATTTTCTGGAAGTGCACTGAGTTGGTAGACTTTAAGGATTCATTGTGGGATGGACTGTCAGAGATGCTGAGTGGACAGATTGGTGTGATGAGGGAAATTATTTTTCTGAGCTATGATACAGAATCAGAATTGCCTAGACATGGTAAGGCCTTGCTGTGTCTAATTATGATTGCTGCCCAAAAAGCAATTACTAGAAAATGGAAATCAAAGCTATACTAGTTTGTGTCTTTTGGCTTTTCCTGGTTAGGGGTCACCACAGCGGAACTCCGGTCCGCTAATGATTGGCAGTTGATTTTTACGTACCGGCTTGCCAGGCCTGATGCACAACCTTCAACGAAGGTACGCCCATTCACGCATGTCTCCATGCAGAAGACCCTCTAGCTGAGAATCGAACCAGACAGTGTCTTACTGTGAGGCGACAATGCTACCTCAGCACCACCACTATACTAGAAATAGTGAATATAGTAAAAGAGATAAAACAACTGGAATTGAGATCTTTAGAAAAGAGTAGGAGCAAACTACATAGGAAAAATGGTAATTGTGGGAACAATACATATGAGGAGGAATAAGGTTTAAAAGAAGGCAGGACTTAAATGGTAGAGTATAAGTGATGTATAATGTTTGTAACTGGGAGTGTGTCAGTATGGTTTGTGATGTAAAATGCTTGCAACTAGGATTGTGTTGGTGTGGTTTGTTTTCATTTATATAAATGTATGACTGCTTGTGTCATAAGTTATGATTTAATAAAGATGTTTCTTGTTTAAAAAAAGGCAGGAATTGAATAATTTATGTAATGTTGCATAGGTTATATGAGATAAAGCAATATATGGAAAGTATAATGTTTGTAAACATGAACGTGTTAATACAGTTTGATTACTTATATTTAAATGTAAATTTGTCTATGTCACAAGTGATAATTCAATAAAGGTGTTTTAAAAAAGAAGCTTTAGCTAGCTATTAGTTGAACTGATAAAACTGCAAAAATCAGAGGTTGAAATGAAGAAAAGGCTGGCTAAGTATGATGCTTCCCAAGAAGAGCTGTAATAGTAGAGTAAGAACATACATCGGGCAGAGAAAACATACAATTTTCTGCTATGCCAGAGAAACTGGAGGAACAGAATTTATTAATTCTATGAACACAAAAATAAGTAACTTAACTGGTGCTCCACAGCAGGATTTGTTAATCGAAAGGGCACATCAAGTGTATGCTCCAAACCTGGCCATGAGAAAGCAGCTAAAACTTAAATTAGTAAAGATGCAATCATACCAACAAAAGAATTTATTCTGATAAAACTGTAAAATGTCTTTAATGTCTTTAGCTTTATATAGAGGTCAGACATATTTTTATCAGCCAAAGGAGACATTTTGGACTGTAATTAATAAAGAAGGAATTTATCTGAGAGGGAAAGAGAGCAATAATTAAGTGTGATAAGCTGATTCTCCCAATACAACAAAGTGGTTTAGAATTATTTTTTATGAAGGGATATTTTAGAGCTACACAGTTAAGACTCATATGCATAACACAAACAGAAGCTTATAATTCAAGGTAGAAAGGGATGATGATAATGTGTGGGGAGGGTTCAAGAAATTAGCAGAAAGTGGGATCTTGAATATAGATTCTTAATGAGATTAATAACCACCATACAAAATCGTATATTCATAAAGTTTCAGAAGGTATTCTAATAACTAAGCCAACATGTGAATGGAGACAGGAGATTTTGCCAATAGGGATGTCGCTAAGTAGGGGTATAGAAAATAGCCAAGAGGGGATTGGAATTTACTGGGCAAAACTGGCCAAGATATAACTAGAGAGGTAAAGGTAATAGGGCGGGATTAGGCCAAGAAGAAGTTTGGACTGCAGTTCAGAGACTGCCTTCCTTATCAGGGACTGATAATAGAGTATAGGCAAAGATGAAGGGATAGGGGAGTCCTAAGTGAAAGACCTGCTCTGGTAGAGGTTTTAGTTGATTCTGGTGTTAAAAAGGTGATAATTACTAGGGCATATACAATAATGCAGGACAACTATAAAAAAATCAATCAGAGAAAGTTAGAAAAGATTGAGAAGAGAGACTGGAAAAGCAATTTACAAGGGAACAATGGAAGGACATATGTATGGCTTCTGTGTATGCAACAAAGTCTAGAAGATTTAGGATTTTTGTGTGAAAGTGTTTGCATAGTTATTTTTATGCCCCAAGCAGACTTCAAAGACGTTTTCCTCAGGTAAACAGCAAATATTGGCGGTATCATGGGAAGAAAGAGGTAACTGGGAAGATGTTTCTGGGAGTGTAATAAGTTAGCAGATTTAAAAAATTCTCTGTCAGAAATATTAGGGGAGAGCATGGCTGTAACTAAGGAAATGATTCTTTTGAGCTGGGATACAGGATCTATATTGCCTAGAAAGAGTAAACTCTTATGAAGTTTAATTCTGTTGGATGCCAAAAAAGCAATTACTAGAAAGTGGAAATCAAAATCAAAATCACCTGCATTTGAATACTGAACATTATAAAAGAGATAAGTGAAGTGGAAAAGGGAACTTTAGAAAAGGGAAGGAGCAAATTACATAGCAATAAATGGAGTTTACGGAAGCAATACATGCAGGATAATGTTCAGGAGGGGCAGTGACATTTAGGAGAGGGCAGGAATTCAGCAATTTACTGAATGCTGAACTGAAAGTTGTTATAAAGAAAGAAAACATGCAATGTATAAAGTGTGCAAATGGAAAACAAATTTCTGTTAATGTATGTGTGCCTATGTCTTAAATCAGCGATTCCAAAACTGTGGTCCGTGGACCCCTAGGGGTCTGTATGATGAATTCTAGGGGCTTGCAGAGTTCCACTTTATTATTCTGCAGTGACTGTTACAAAATAAAAATGAAAAACACAAATACACTTCTTTTCTGTGTGTTCCGCATTCATGGCTAACCAGCTTCTTTCCCTCCGTTTTTAAACAGGGTAGCAATAACTATTAACGTCTGCATTTGCGGCTGACACGGAATGAGTGAATGCTTGCCCTATAGCACCATAGCGGCTATGTTTTCTATCTGGCAGTTGTGGCAGTTGGAACTTGAAGGGAAAGTTCAACAAACTGTTACTTTCCCTCCAGTCAGTTATCATACTTGTGTGATGCTGGTTGGATTCCTTCTGCAGAGCTGATTGAGGCAAGACTTTTTAAGGTTATTTTTTTTTTGTTGTTGTTAGACTGCTTCATATCCCTCATAGTTTGGATGTACCTGTCATAAAACTGAGTTTTTCTGGCAAATCCCTGGCAAGTTATTAAGCACTGAAGCCAGAAAATAGTTTGTATCCTTCAGAAAATGCATAGGAATCCAAAACCTATCAACTTTGTCAGTCTGTAAGAGCAATATTTAAAAGGTGTTATTATTTTTTGGACTATGTTCTCCGCATGTGCTTTTTCTGGCAAGTCATTCAGCACTGAAATAAGAAAATAATGGCAGACATTTCAGCTTTAGAGTTCATATCCTTCAGAAAATTCATAGTAATGCAAAACGTTTTTTTCTATCAACATTTTAAGTCTGTAAGACTAATATTTAACAAGTGTTCCTATATTTGGGACTAGGTTCCCCCATTATTTGTAGCGTGTGTGTGTGTGTGTGTGTGTGTGTGTGTGTGTGTGTGTGTGTGTGTGTGTGTGTGTGTGTGTGTATGTGCAAGAGGTAAGAAGTATATCCCTTAACTGTCCAAGTTTTTGCAGAATGTCCTTATTTTTGCCCCATGTTTTTGTCTGTTCCTCAGAAAAAAGATTGAAGTTGCTAAGTAATGACTCACATTTCAGTTTGACTTCATATCCTTTGAATCAGATTACAGAAGTGCATACTAACAGAAATCCTGTTATTCTACCAATTTTCTAAATTCATAAGAGCAATACTTATAATCTGTCCCTATGTATTGTAGGTTTTGTTCAGATTTCTTGAGATTCAGGTGAATGTGTTAGACAGTGAAATGCCCTACTTAGGGTTAGTAAGTGGTTAGTAGTTTACTTAGGCTCAAACCCAGTACTTTAGCTACAGGAAATATGAGCCTGAATCCCCTCTACCCCAACTATGAAGCTGCATTTTTCAAGGAACTGATATTCATGTGCATTTTTCAAAGAATTTAGTTTCAATTTCATTTTCAAAGAATTGTTAACTTCATGGGAAGACAAGTTTACTATTGCTCATGCTAAGTCTGTTTACAACGTGCAGCTCTTTTGTTTAGCTAGCTGCTAGCTAGCAAATGGTATCACCATTGTGGTACAAAATTTGAAAGCAGTGTTACTAGCACAACAGGTAGCATATTTGCATTTTGATGCAGAAGGCTGTGGGTTCTACTCCAACACCATGTAGATGAATTGCTGATACTGTGTTGCATTTCAAAGGGGTGGGGTGCTACAGTCCTGAATATGTCCTCCTTTGGATGAGATGCCTGGTAACTTTCAACCTTTTTTCAGTTTGCCATCCATGTGATATTACCAGCTTAGCATTTTTTACTGTAACATACTAGGCAATTTATTCTTCAAGGACAGCAGGCATTGAATTTGTAGATGAAACACTGAAATATACAGTTGTTTGCTAGCAGCAAACTTTTCATTGGTTATAGATCTCTTTAAAGTGGAATTATTCAGGTGGCTTTTACTTCTACAGAGATTGTATATATTGACTGATATTGGTGGATTGTAATGACAGACGTTTGAGTGGCCTTTTATGGTTGGAATGTTTTTATTGGTTCATATGGTTTGTTTCATTGCTTACTGGAAAAAATGTTCCAAAATAGCCCTATCATTCAAAAACAGTCCAAAGGTAAACTTCATCCACTATTGGCCAGATGCATTTTCTTTGAATGTGGGTTTCAATGCTGTTTCAGTGACTGAGTTTGAAAGTCGCAGAATTTGTAATGCTAAGTCTGTTTTCATTTTGAGACTGTTTTTCTTTCTTTACCAAGTGTCTATCAGTGTTTGTACCATAAATTTTGAAGTAAAAGTTTTACATGAAATCCAAATAGCTGTAGTCATTGTAGAAGTAAAACAGTAAACAGTATGCACACAGTGTTTTGAACAATGGTTATGGCAACTGGGGAGAAATAGCCAAGTAATAGGACACTGCAATGGCTGCATGGGGTGGCTGACTGGGGAGGTTTTTAATTCATAACTTAGCTTAAACATGTGATTTTACAATTAGGTTCAAAGGAGGTATGCTAGCAATTTGATGTTTCTTATTTTTATTGTCCTGTTGAAATTTGCTTTCATAATAGCTAGAACTGTTGGTATACCTTTCAGTGCAGCCCAGGTGATTGGAGTTCAGTTATTGGCCCTGGTGTCTGATTATGTGTTTTCAACATAACTTAGCAATATTCACAGAAATAATGCCATTTAATAATATTTGGAAGTGCCTTAATGCACTACTACTCATTCTAGAAATTAACTCAAGTGCATGTTTAGCTCCTCAGACAGTTTTAGAAGCTGGAGTCTGTTTAAATAGTAATCCTTTAAAAAGAAAACTAATTTTTACAATTCAAATGTTGCTTTAATATTAATTAATATTAACAGAATCCAAAATATAGGGGTCCGCAAAAATATTTCCTTTATCAAAAGGGGTCCTCCAGCTTGCAAAGTTTCGGAACCGCTGTCTTAAGTGATAACTTAATAAAAAATGAAAAAAAAGTTTGGCCAGGAGGCATACAAAGCTAATATAAAAATTACAGCAGAT
This sequence comes from Protopterus annectens, assembly GCF_019279795.1. Classification (NCBI taxonomy): domain Eukaryota; kingdom Metazoa; phylum Chordata; order Ceratodontiformes; family Protopteridae; genus Protopterus; species Protopterus annectens. The sequence goes on along the minus strand of NC_056744.1, from coordinate 97,460,381 downwards.
AAAAGATATAGTATAAGACATGAGAAAAAAATGAGTCAAATGAAACAGAGAGAAAATTAAAAATATATACATTATTATAGAAATAATGCATTGCATCAGTGTTAACACCACATATTTATAACTTTTTACATACTCAATATACTTATTCTAAAATCCAAAAATAAAAAGGAAGAGAAATATTCAGGTAGAGTTGATTAATTGGTGCTGAAGTGTTTGCAAAGAGGACCAAAGTAGACTGTCCTATTAGGGAGTCAGATGCTTAACACTTGCAGGTGGGGAGTACTGTGAGGTGTCCTTGAACTCTACTCTGAAAAAAGAATAGTAATGAATGCTTTCTGATTTCTGGGGAAAGCAAGTCCATGCAGAAGGAGCTATCATGAAAAAAAAACTTTTTTGCCATAGACCAGTTAGTGTTTTTTTTAAGAGAGTGTGACCCAGAATCTTGCAGCCTGCTAAGGTAGTGCTACATACAAATAAAGATAATCCCCGGGATTCATGAAGCTCGGCGCAAGGCCGGCGTAAGGCCTGCGCCGGCGGTGCATGGAATATCCGGCGCAGTAGCGCCATATACATATTAATGAGAGTGCACCGGAATCACAGACACGTGCGTAGTGTACGTGAGCGAGCCCAGGTAGGATGCGTCTGGAGGCGTGTCTAAGCCGGCAGGAGGTGAGCAACCTAATGTGCTGACAGCCACGGTCCGCCCACAATAGTAATGGCAGCAGCCAGGTCCCGTGCAGAATGAAACGCACGTACAGTACGCAACATAGTCCCTGTTCCAAATCAACGGAGAAGCAAATAGAAGCCACCAAGGCATAAGTGTACCCGTTCAAGGAGCAAAGGATACGCATAAGACCGCCGCCGTCCCGCAATGTACTGTCAGTGTTTACACTCAGAGAAGGTGTACAGCCGCATGTCAGCGCGCCGCACCGACATAGGAGCAGCGACTAAGGTCACCACCTGTCCCACTGTGTTTGGGGCAGTCTCTCCATGGACAGTTGTGTCCCGAAAAACGTATTAGAAATGGCTGATGTGCTACGAATGTAGGACACAATGATATCCCGTATGTAATGTAATGGTAGCATGAATTGGTTATTTCTGTAACAGAAATACCGAAATGACACAATAAACAGAATAAGCAAGGAAATTGCCACAATAATAAGCAAATTATTTAGGCAAACAAGTGAATTTCTATGCTATATAGTGACCGTTCGTATGTGTCGGCCTGTAAAGGCAGATGTGAGTCCCGGAAATATCCCAGATCGGAAAATGGAAAAGGTGGAAACCCCAGCAGCGACATGGGCATGGTCACCAGGGTTACCTGCTGTCCCAAAGTGCCATGGACAGTCCCTGATTGGACAATCGTGTCCCTGCAACAATCGTAAAAATGGAAAATGACCTGCGATCCCCTGCCACGCAAATTCTCGCAATATACATGTAAATAGTAGCATAAAACATATACATGACGGTATGGAACACAGACATGGCATAAGAAAATAAATAAGGAACCCAAACGCTAACAGAATAGGCTCATAGTATGGCAAACAAGTGAAGTTCTGTCCACTGCACTAGCCCTGGGTATGTGTAGTCCTGCAAATATCGAAGTGTCCACATAACATGCCCCACCATGGGCATTGGAAAAGGTGCCAACCATAATGGTCACAAGCAGTACTGACAGTACATAGCCGGGTAGCTGTGCCGACATAACAACAGTAAGGAAGCAAGATACCCCAAACACAGGCAAACATGTGCATAGCAACATATCCCAGACCCAGCAACATCTTTGTTGCATACACCGGATGGTGTATGATGAAGTGTAATATCCAGAAGCAGAACACATGCATTCGGATGTACTACACAATAGCCTCATTGTACATGTCAGTCACACCCATGTATACCCCTGCACCCAAACCTGCTAGCATCCGTGTGCAGCTATACAACCACACACAATGTGCATACCTGAACTGTGGTAAGATGTTTGTGTTAGGCAATGCCACGCGGGCAAATCACTTCACATGTCAGCAACCCACCGCAGGTACAGATATGTAAATGGCTGCATGTGAATGTGTCAGCAGAATGTGTACATCCGGCATGTAGTATGTACCCGTCCAAACCATCTAGGTTTGCATACGACACGGTGCACATAAGTGTACACATGTGGACAAGTCGGGTCGGTGGACCACCACATCGACGATCATCTCTGCAGTGAAGTCGATCACATATAGCGGAACAGGTGCCTAACACACAGGACATCCTAACAGGGTGCTACAGGCAAAGAAGGGGAAACTGGGACATCACATGTGGAGATGAGCGTGGCTGGACGGACAAATACACACGGTCAAGGTAAAGGATGGAACAACATGCATATGGCTGGATGGATGTTGTTCGTAAAATATATAGAAACACATATGAAGTTCCAGTTTACACTCGAAATACTATATAATGTATTGAATTGTACCGTACAATATGGCAGCAGAACTAAGCCTGCATGTAATTGGTGAAGCTAAGCTGTACTGTGATGGAATTCTGAACCTGGCAGTAAGCAGGACAGCAGGCTCATGTCTGTCATCATTAATTATTTGCTGGGTTACAGAACAATAAATGTATGTACATGCATAACAGCACTCCTTCCCCAGAGGAGGATGGCCTTGTGAGCTCAATGGAAGATAGCAGTACAACTCCTACCAGACAGACAAAGCAATGTATCAAGAAATTAACTGTCCACTGTATCGTAACAGTCTACGGTCCTTGAAACAGCTACAATCACAAAAGGATACTGTAATGTACAAGGTGCCTTGCAAGCCTGCGTTATTCCCATGAGAAAACAATTTAAAAGCACGAGCCCAGCACCCACGTATGTATAGACTATTGCGGACCATAGTGATGGAAATGCCCTGTGACCGACCACGTCAGTAAGTTGGGCAAATGCTGATTGTAAACACTATATAAAGAAACTGCTTACTGTATAGAGTCAGACAAAACTCCCATACTTGGACTGTACATTATTTAGCCTGCCTGTGTACACTACTAAAACTGTCCGAACCCGAGCCTCCTGTGTTATCGGCTGTCACTTAGAAAAGTCTACTGATAACTACAGTCTGGTTGTAACAACTTATTTCACATCGTGATCCTTGTAACCCGGAATTCCCTTGGTAAGCTACAGGTCAGAGTGCATGGCTGGTTAGACATGTACACCGGAGAATATGCATAAATGGTTCTTCTTGAATGAAAAGACCTCCGACTGAATTGTTGTGTGTAAAGAGGCTGTTTACTGTCTGATCTGTGGCTGAAAAGCGGAAAACTGGATCCCAAGAAGAAAACGTGCAGCCTTAAACAGGAGGCCCAGGTAAGGAGTGTCTGCCTTTTTGTGTCTATGGTAGATCAGGGACCAGACTACATTGTGTTTCTGTTAACAGTAGTGATATCGGGTCGAAGACCTACCCACATACTGTTAAATCTGAACATAGGTCAGGGGAACACACAGCAGAGTAAATAGTGAATGTAGACACTACAGTGGATACAGGGAAGGAGACACCGTGTTATGACAGAAGGTACGTAGCAGTCGTGTAGAGGATATGGGAGATTATTGAAGCAACAGATCATGTGATCCGCATTTGACGGGTGGCGTGAAGAATATGCAATCGCAGAGAGCACATAATGTGAGTTACGCAGCAAAATGGGGTAATAAATATGACATTGATGGTATATTAGGCAACATACCGTTACTGAAACATTGTAATCGCTGAAAATCTGATGCATATGTTCCAAGGTAAACACCTGTTCCACCCTGAGAGGGATATGCCCTCTCTGGCCAGCCGTGTCCTGTAAATAAACCGAACACATGTCAAATGTCCTGATATCTCAGGACAAACATTTCCCAGATATATCTCAAAATGGTAGCATAAAAGAGTACCCACTGCCCACAAGGACACAGTCCGACAAGCTCTACACTTTACATATGCACAGTGGTGTCCATTGTAGGACCCAAAAATTGTGGAAAGAATCGAATAATGTGTTATTCCAACGTGCCTGAACACATTGTTGTCACAGGTACACATATGCACCGCAAGCGTGTTTAATGTTGCTGATAGCTCTCCATGTAATGCAGCACAGATGCACAGAAATACCCAGGGTACCGGGTCCATAGAACTGCATCCACATCACACTTCCGCACATGACGGATGTGTAATGGGTACTATCAATTGTTGCAGTCAAGGG